>NC_138558.1:9125673-9570673 GCF_964273705.1 Natrix helvetica | reverse complement strand
CCGCTTTCCCGGCTGGCCACCCAGCTGACCAGGCGAAAGGTGAGCAAGGATCCCTCTTAGCATTTTTCCTGCCATTGAAAAAAGTACTGAGAGCTCACTCTCACCGCCCCACTCACTGAGGAAACTCGCTGTCTCCTGGTGATTGGTCCAAAGTCATCCAATTGGTTTTGATGCCTAAGGCGGGAGTAGAACTCACTGTGTCCTGTGATTGGCCCAAGGTCACCCACTTGGCTTTTATGCCTAAGGCAGAACTAGAATTCACATCTTAACCACTACTCCAAACTGACTCTATAAAACATCAACTCTTCCAGCACTACTTTATGTATCAACCTTATGTATCATTCTACTCTAATCCTACTGCACACCAATTGATCAGCCAGGATTTCCTTTGGTTTGAAACTTTGAATTGTTTGATTCAAGATTGGTGAGCCTACTTTTGCCATGAACCCTATAGAGAACTTTGAGTAAGATAGTTTAATGAAAAGAAGGGCTAGGGATGACATGATAGCAGTCTTCCAATATCTCAGGGGTTGCCACAAAGAAGAGGGAGTCAAACTATTCTCCAAAGCACCTGAGGGCAGGACAAGAAGCAATGGGTGGAAACTAATCAAGGAGAGAAGCAACTTAGAACTAAGGAGGAATTTCCTGACAGTTAGAACAATGAATCAGTTGAACAACTTGCCTCCAGAAGCTGTGAATGCTCCAACAGTGGAAGTTTTAAAAAAGAGATTGGATAACCATTTGTCTGAAGTGGTGTAGAGTTTCCTGCCTCAAGAGGGGGTTGGATTAGAAGACCTCCAAGGTCCCTTCCGTTATTCTAGTCTATTCTATTCCATTCCATTCCATTCCATTCTATAGTCTCTGTATATTCTATTCTATTCTATTCTATTCTATTCCATTCCATTCCAATCTATTCTATTTTATAGTCTCTATATATTCTATTCCATTCCATTCTATTCTATTCTATTCTATACTCTCTATATATTCTACTTTATTCTATTCTATTCCATTCCATTCCATTTCATTCTATTCTATAGTCTCTATATATTCTATTCTATTCCATTCCATTCTGTTCTGTTCTGTTCTATTCTATAGTCTCTATATATTCCATTCCATTCCATTCTATAGTCTTTATATATTCTATTCCATTCCATTCTATTCTATATTCTCCATAAATTCTATTCTATTCTATTCTATTCTATTCTATTCTATTCCATTCCATTCCATTCCATTCCATTCTATTCTATTCTATTCTATTCTGTAGTCTCTATATATTCTATTCTATTTTATTCCATTCTGTTCTATTCTATTCTATAGTCTCTACATATTCTATTCTATTCTATTCCATTCCATTCTATTCCATTCCATTCCATTCCGGTATTATCCTAACAAAATTCATTTCTCAATTCTACAATAATAGTCTTTTCTTGTGCCAGTAAATTATCTGCAAACGATTGAATTTGCCCCACTCCCGACCTATGCGAAATGAGACTCATACCACTGAACTACGCTACTGCTCCTTTGTTGCTAAGAAGATCTTCCAAACATATGGAGATTTTTTTTTTAAAAAAAGGGGGATTCTGCCCCTTTCTTTTTCCTCTCCCGCTCTTCCCGCACCCCAAACTTCAAAGGAGGCTTCCCTTTCCCTGCTTATAATTTGTTGCTAATCAGCTGTCAGGCTCTGCGCTGGAGCGACACGAGGTTCATCCCTCACAGCGGCTAATGGTCTTAAAAGTCACTGATTCAATGTCAACAGGAAGCCTTCGATTCAATCAAGAGGGCCGGATGAGCGATGGCCCTCGGTGACATTAACACTCATTTTGAGTTCAAGCATCTGGGGCCTAGTAAATAACCATCAGTGGGTGGGTCTCGGGGACAGGTCATTAGCCCCGCGAAAAATAAATATCGCTTCCCTTGATGGCTGCAAGTAATTTAGCTCAGACGAGGAAATTTCACCCTAGATTAAGTATGATGAGGCAGTATCCGTCAGTGGAGGCCACACAGGGAAGAGAGGGCCTGATGAGTTTGCAGGAAATTTATATGCAGCCGGCGGAATGCAAGAGGAGTTCAAAAGAGATTATGGACATCCTTCTCAGAAGCTTCTTCGGTTGCCAAAAAAAGGACCCCCGCCAGGCGTTGTCTCCGCTGGCAAAGCGAGCCACGGACACCACGCAAGTGCAAACCTCATACCTGTGTAGGACACACCTTGTATTTTTCAGACCAGGGAGGGTGGCCAAATTTCAGCGCTTTTTCCTTGGGATTACTAAAAAGGAAGCAGACGGGATTTAGCGACTCAAACTCAAATAGTTTTGGTCATCCCCCGGAGCGGGCTTCAAAAATTGCAGCAACGGGTTTGCTGGGTGGGCGTGGCCATGGTGGGTGTGGCCTAGCTGCACCACAGCTGGGGAGGAGGCTTTTTTTGCCCTCCCCAGGCTCTGGAGGCTTTTCTCGAGCTTCCGGGAGGGCACAAACTGCTTCCCCTGGGCTCCGGAGGCTGGAAACCAGAGGTAAAATGCTACCGGTTCGGGCTGGTTCGCCCGAACTGGTGGTCAAAAATGTTACTGGTTTCCAGAAACAGTAGTAAAAAGAATGCTTCAAAAAGTTTTTTAAAAATGTTCCGACGATCGTACGTTGCACTGCTGATCTTCGGAAGTTTTTTTCTTTTTTTACTTTTTAAGCATTTTTTTTTAATTACAGGTTCTCCGGAAACGGGGGGGAGGGGTTGTCCATTTTTGCTTTGAGCAGGCTTCCCTGAGTCCTGCTAGATCAAAAATGGGGGTCGGAGGGGGCTAAGAAAGAAAGAAAGAAAGAAAGAAAGGAGGGAGGGAGGGAGGGAGGGAGGGAGGGAGGGAGGGAGGGAAAGAAAGAAAGAAAGAAAGAAAGAAAGAGGGAGGGGAAAAGGCAGTAAGGACTGAAAACCAGGCATTAGACATAGCTTCAGAGGATAATCCAGAGCTGGAAGGTACATGGAGGTCATCTAGTCCAACCCTGCTCCAGCAGGACATTGTTAAAGTGAGTTCCTGTCTTTTGATCCCCCAGTTACATGACTACATAGCCACGCCCACCCAGTCACATGACCCCACCAAGCCATGCCCACCAAGCCACGCCTGCAGAACTGGTAGCAAAAAAAAATTAGATTTCACCACTGCCGGAAACAGGCCAGTTTCCGGACTTCCAGAATTTCCTGTAGGCCCATTTCCCCCCCTCCTCGGGCCTCTGCACAGGCCCTGCACTTAACTGGCATGATAAACGGGCCGCGTGGAGACTCCTGGGAGGGACAGGGCGGGGTGGGAGGGGTGGGGTGGGTATGGCATTTGGGGGTTCTCCAAACTGGGCAGAATCCTAGCTAGAGGATTACCCAAACCTCTGCTAACCCCCAGCAGCTCGCCCCTGGACTCACCACACTACAAAAAGGATGTTGAGGGCTTTGGAAAAAGTGGTGAGAAGAGCAACTAAAGAAGAGCAATTAAAAGCTCTTGGGACTAAATTTTAGGAAGAACAGCTGCAGGGTGTGGGTTTGGCTAGTCTAGTGAAAAGAAGGACTAGGAGTGACATGATAGCAATATTCCTGTATTTGAAGGGCTGCCACCAAGAAGAGGAGGTTGACTTATTTTTTCAAAGCACCTGAGGGCAGGACAAGAAACAATGGATGGAAACTAATCAAGGAGAGAAGCAACCTGGAATTACGGAGAAACTTCCTAACAGTGAGGACAATTAAACAGTGGAACAGCTTTCCACCAGAAATCATGGGCACTCCATCACTGGAGGTTTTTGAGAAGAAAGTGAATAGCCACTTGTCTGAAATGGTATAGGTCTCCTACTTAAGCAGGGGGGTTGACTAGAAGACCTCCAAGGTTCCTTCCAGGCTATTCAATTCTGGCATAGCCAGAACTGAAGAGTTAGGATATTGGGGCCACCACTGAAAAGCTCTTGTCCTTTGTACAGTTTAGAAACTACTCTAAGGGTCATTGCAGTCTAACTCAGTAAGTCTCACTCAGTAACTCATTCGTTTAAACAAATATATATATACACACAATTGTGAGAGGGATCTTGGAGTAATATGAGCCAGCGGTATGCAGCAGCTGCCAAAAAAGCCAACACAGTTCTAGGCTACATAAACAGAGGGATAGAATCAAGATCACGTGAAGTGTTAATACCACTTTATAACGCCTTGGTAAGGCCACACTTGGAATACTGCATTCAGTTCTGGTCGCCACGATGTAAAAAAGATGTGGAGACTCTAGAAAGAGTGCAGAGAAGAGCAACAGAGAGGATTAGGGGACTGGAGACTAAAACATATGAAGAACGGTTGCAGGAACTGGGTATGTCTAGTTTAATGAAAAGAAGGACTAGGGGAGACATGATAGCAGCCTTCCGATATCTCAGGGGCTGCCACAAAGAAGAGGGAGTCAAACTATTCTCCAAACTACCTGAGGGTAGAACAAGAAGCAATGGGTGGAAACTAACCAAGGAGAGAAGCAACCTAGAACTAAGGAGAAATTTCCTGACAGTTAGAACAATTAATCACAACTTGCCTCCAGAAGTTGTGAATGCTGCAACATTGGAAGTTTTAAAGAAGATGTAGAATATCCATTTGTCTGAAGTGGTGTAGGGTTTCCTGCTTAAGCAGGGGGTTGGGCTAGAAGACCTCCAAGGTCCCTTCCCAACTCTGTTCTTCTGGTTTTCGTCCGTTTAATCTAAAACCGCATGCATCCGAATTTTGCCCCAAAATAGCATTCAAGCTTAATGCCAACATTGCAAATGGTATCGACAAAAATATTGAAGCATACTGTATTCGCTTCTCCCGCTGTGTTTGGCCCCAAAGACAATGAATCAGTTTGTCTGTCTCATTTTTGTAAATAAGTAGACAGCTAGGCAGCACAGGGGCAGCGATCAGAGTCACTGAATCATTTACAGGTCCTCAAATCCTCAATTTGCAATCATGTATTTAATGACCGTGCAATGTTATGACGGTGCTGCAAAATGTGACTGACAATTAGTCCTCACACTTATGACTGCCATTTGTGATCTGCATCTTGGGTCATGTGACTGCCATTTGTGATCTTCCCAGGGGGTCATCCCACGAGACGAGCAAAGTGAGTTGGGGAAGCTGGATTCACTTAACGGCTGGGTGACTTGCTTAACAACCGCAATGATTTGTTTAATGACCGTATGGTGGGGGGGAGGTAAAAAAAAAACCAGGCACAACTGATGACTTAACCACCTCATCATTGAGCGACTGAAGTTTGGATGTTGGTTGTAAGTCAAGGACCAACTTCAGTTATTTGCGTGGAGCTTACTGACTTGCAAAACACAGGTAGTCCTCGACATACAGCCGTTCATTTAGAGACTGTTCGAATTTATACTGTTTTTCCCACTTACGACTGTTGCAGCCATCCCTGTGGCAAAAAAGATCATAAAATGGGGCAAAAGTAACTTAATAGCCGCTTTGCTCTCTCTCTCTCTCTCTCTCTCTCTCTTTCTCTCTCTGTGTCTCTCTCTATATATCCGTCTCTCTCTCTTTCTCTTCCTTTCTCTCACTTTCTCTCTCTCTCTCTCTCTCTGTATCTCTCTGCCTCTTTCTTTCTTTCTTTCTCTTTATGTGTGTGTGTGTATCTGCCTCTCTGTGTGTGGTCTCTGTCTCTGTCTGTCTTTCTCTCTCTGTCTTTCTCTATGTGTGTCTCTCTCTCTTTTTTTCTCTCTCTGTATGTGTGTCTCTCTGCCTCTCTCCCTTTCCCTTTCTCTCTCTGTCTCTCTGTCTGTGTGTGTGTGTCTTTCTCTGCCTCTCTCTGTGAGTCTGCCTCTGTCTCTCTCTGTGTATGTGTCTGCCTCTGTCTGTCTTTCTCTCTCTCTCTCTCTCTCTCTCTCTGTCTCTCTCTCTCGTTGTCTCCCTTTCTTTTTTTCTTTCTTTCTCTCTCTCTCTCCGTATGTGTGTCTCTGACTCTCTCCTCTTGTTTCTCTCCCTGTCTCCCTGTGTCTGTCTGTCTCTCTCTTTCTCTCTCTGTATGTGTGTCTCTCTGCCTCTCTCCCTCTCTCTGTCTCTCTCTCTGTGTCTCTCTCTCTTTCTCTGCCTCTCTCTTTGTGTCTGCCTCTGTCTTTCTCTGTGTATGTGTCTGTCTCTCTGTTTGTCTCTCTCTCTCTCTCTCTCTCTCTCCATATATATATATATATATATATATATATATATATATATATATATATATATATATATATATATATATATATATATATATATATATATATATATATATATATATATATATATGTCTCTCTCTCTCGTTTCTCTCTCTTTCTCTCTCTCTCTCTCTGTATGTGTCTCTCTCTGACTCTCTCTCTCCTCTCTGTTTCTCTCCCTGTCTCTCTGTGTTTGTCTCTCTCTCTCTTTCTCTGTCTCTGTGTGTGTGTCTGTCTCTCTGTTTCTGTCTCTGTATGTGTCTGTCTCTTTCTTTCTCTGTCTGTCTGTCTCTCAGATTAATAATAGATAACAAAGTTGGAGAGGACCTTGGAGGTCTTCTAGTCCAACCCCCTGCTCAGGCAGGAAACCCTATACCATTTCAGACAAATGTTTATCCAATCTCTTCTTTAAAACTTCCAGTGTCATTCTCTCTGTGTGTCAATATGTCAATTTCCATTTATTTCCATTTCTACTTTTTGGGAAAATGTGACCTACCCTGTTTCCACAAAAATAAGACTTCCCCGGATATTAAGCCCATTTGCGCTTTTGAGCTCATGCGCTAAAATAAGCCTTCCCCAAAAATAAGCCCTCCCTGAAAATATTGCAACACAGCAGCAGCCATGAGGTGACCACGCTTGCTGTCTCCTGCACTTCAAAACTAATAAGACCACCCCAAAAATAAGGCCAAGTGCTTATTTTGGGGGTCAAAAGAAAATAAGACCCTGTCTTATTTTTGGGGAAACACGGTAGGTAGATTTTGCCCTAGTTTGTGCTAAAGGTTTGCGTGGGTGCATGCAAAAGTTTTGCTGCCATCTCCCCAACCCCTGGAATATCAAGTACGTCACTTACTCCAGCCATAATATCAAGACCGTCAATCATTTTTCCGCATATCAATGGCAAGGAGACCGCAATGCTATTGACGTCACAATATGGGGAAACTTTTTCTCCAGAGGGAGGTGGAAGTTAGACAAGTCACTATCAGCGGTCACTGAAGGTACATGCTTAACATCAGATCAGCGTTAAACCTGTTGGCTCTATAGATTTGCCTGACAACAACAAACGCAAGAATTTGTAATCTGCAAAAGGAGAAAGGATGCTCCCAATTGCTATTGCAACTCTGCGTGATTCAAAAGCATAATGAAATTGCAGAGAACATCAGATGCCGAAGTACATGCAAATAATTTTGTTTTTATAACCAATTTCAGACAGATAAATGCTAGACTCCTTTCCAATTTCCCCCCTATTAAACTGAAGTGTCAGAGAGATTTACAATCCTCTCAACTTCTCTTTTCATAGGAACATTCATTTACATAAACAGATAATCCAAGATAAAATTTTCCATTAGACAAAGGTGAAATGGATCAATTTCCCCTGCCAAGACAAATCTTAAATCTTGAACGGATGAGGTCATTATTACCCCCACCAGCCCCATTTCAGAAATAATGTGGGTTCTAAAAAATAATAATAATCTGATGGCAGCCATTTCCAGCTTTCCAATTATCTTTAAGAAAAGCTTATTCTGTGGACAATAAAGCACATTATGGCACAATATGATACAGTCCATAAAGATCACAACGTTTTATGAAAGGTTAAAAAGGAAAGCTCAGCACATCTTAGAAATTTCACCATCCACAAAATCTTTGGTGACTTGACCAAGAGAGCTTGTGTGCGGCGTAAATATTGTGAAAGGAAAATGTGACATGTTTGCAAATAATCCTGTTAGAAGCACAGAAAGGTTTACATACATCCCATTGCTCCAACCAAGGTGGCTTCAGAATAGAATAGAATAGAATAGAATAGAATAGAATAGAATAGAATAGATGAAATGGGATATGAATAGAATAGAATAAGGAAAGAATAGAATAGAATAGAATAGAATAGAATAGAATAGAATAGAATAAGGAAAGAATAGAATAGAATAGAATAGAATAGAATAGAATAGAATAGAAGAAATGGGATATGAATAGAATAGAATAGAATAGAATAGACAAAATGGGATGTGAATAGAATAGAATAAGGAAAGAATAGAATAGAATAGAATAGAATAGACGAAATGGGATATGAATAGAATAGAATAACAGAGTTGGAAGGGACCTTGGAGGTCTTCTAGTCCAACCCCCTGCTTAGGCAGGAAACCTTACACCTCTTCAGACAAACGGTTGTCCAACATCTTCTTAAAAAGTTCCAGTGTTGGAGCATTCACAACTTCTGGAGGCAAGCTGTATAATTGATGCATGCTAGAACCGGGGGGTGGGGGAGCCATTCCATCAAAACTAGCAGGTCGCAGAGAACCCCGTGTTATTTTTATTTTTATTCATTTACTAGCTTATAACCGGGCGTTACCTGGGAATTTATTTATGCTAATCCTGTACTAAACAGGAAAAGGAATGAATTATATCATCAAGTCAAAAGTAATGCTTGGAAGACACTGACACAGACTCACACAGAGACATAGGCATTTTCACCTTACCCAGGCTCCGGAGGCTTTCCTTGAGTCTCCGGGAGGGTGAAAACTGCCTCCTCTGGGCTCCAGAGACCCTCCGGGCTGTTTCCGGCCTTCCAGAACTTCTGGAACGCCCACTTTTCCCCCTCCCCAAGCCTCGGTGTGGGCCCTGCACTTACCTCGCATCCAAAACAGGCCGTGTGGAGACTCCGGGGAGGGGAGGGGAGGGGTGGGAGGGGTAGGACCAGCCAGGGGTGGGATATGGAGGTTCTCTGAATCGGCCATAACGTTAGCGATGTGTTCTCCCGAACCTGGGTAAATCCGTAGCAACCTACCCCTGCTTATGACCGTTAGAAGAATTAATCTGTGCAACAACTTAACTCCAGAGGTTGTGGGTACTTTAACACTGGGGTGTTTAAAGAAGAGAGTGAACAACCCTTTGTCTGAAATGAAATAGGGTTTCCTGCTTGAGCCGGGAGTTGGGTTAGAAGACCTCCAAGGTCCCTTCCAGCTCTTCTTATTGTGTAATTCCGAAAAAGAGACCTTCTGGATAGTTCTTATTTCTTTTCCCCTTCTTAAACTCACCTCCCGGGCTAAAATAAAAGCCGGGGGAAGTTCCCTCATTCTTTCCAAGAACATCAGCCGTTTGCCATAAGATACGGGCTTATGTGGGCTTACCCACAGTATGTTATAATAAACCACGGTTAACACGGTGTGAACTCAAGCAGTGAACCAAACCAGGGGAATACAAGATTAAGTCACGGTATTGATTAGATAACTCCTAATCCCTGGATTGTCTGATTAGACATCCATCGGAATGCAGTGAAAATCCCCCGTGTATCCATCCATCCACAAATTACAAATATGTCACATCTCAAGAGTCCAAGCTCCACACTGACACCAGTAGAAAAACGCCACAGCTGTGAGGAAACAAACTGGGTTTATTCTGGCACGGAATGAGTTCATTCAACCGCAAAACAGCAGTCAGTAAAGTCAATTAGACGCAAAGTCAGCTTCCGCCTCCCAGCGCCCTTAAGTAGGAGAGCCACGCCTCTTCCCAATCGCCAGCCTCGCCCCGCGGGATGTCATGCACCGACGCTCCGGCCCAGCTGATTGTCAGACTGGAACAGCTGTTCTTCATGCTGCCACGCCTCCCTGCCTTCACAGCTGAGGCCATCGCGGTCTCTGCCGCCACTCGTGGCTAGGAGCGGCCATCCTCGCCACGCCTCCCCACCGCACAGCTGAGCCACCTCTGTCACTGCTGCAGCCATTTCGACACCCCCTGTCACTGGTGCCCCGTGGTCGCCACATGGCAGTCCCGACACCCTCGTCCAGTGGTGGGTTTGTACTGGTTCAGACTGGTTCAGCTGAACCGGTAGTAGTTTGGCGGCCTGGGTCGCTGGAACCAGCAGCGACCTAGGCCTGCCACGCCCCCGAACCGGTTCTCCATTTTTTTGCTTCTGTGCATGCGCAGAACAATTTTTAATGCACTGCGCATGTGCGTGGAGCGTGCATCACGCACATGAAGCGCCCACGAGAGAACCGGGAGTAGTGACTGCCGGAAATCACCCCTGCCCCCGTCACCTGTGCTCCTTCCTGCCCCGCTGTGGCAAGCCTGAGACTTGGGGCTTAACATCGCGACTTTGAGCGGGGTGGGGGGGAGGTATTATTTGGACTTTTTGGTGCCTTCCAGTCAAGTGTTAAATTCTGGCAACAGTACTGACAATTCCTGCAGTTTTCTTGGCAAGGTTTTTTTTTTTAGAAGTGGTTTTGCCCTTGCTTGCTTCCTAGGGCTGAGAAAGAATGACTGGCTCAAGATCCACCAACCAGCTTTGTGCCTAAGGCAGCTCTAGAATGCACGGTCTCCCGGTTTCCAAGTCTGGTATCTTACCCCGCTTGCCAACCTGGCTCTCTCTCTCTCTCTCTCCCTCATTCGGAATTAGGCAAGACGATTTATTAGGGATGCTTTGTCGATTTTGACTTTCTCGACGAACTGAAACAATGCGAGCGAGACAGATTTGAAATTAACATTGGGAACCAGTCTTTCTTCAAGTTCTTCTAGTCCAACTCCAACACCATTTCAGACAAATGGTTGTCCAACATCTTCTTAAAAACTCCCAGTGTTGGAGCATTCACAACTTCTGGAGGGAAGCTGTTCCACTGATTAATTGTTCTAACTGTCAGGAAATTTCTCCTCAGTTCTAAGTTGCTTCTCTCCTTGATTAGTTTTCACCCATTGCTTCTTGTCCTGCCCTCAGGTGCTTTGAAGAATAGTTTGACTCCCTCTTCTTTGTGGCAGTTCCTGAGATATTGGAAGACTGCTATGATGTCTCCCTTGGTCCTTCTTTTCATCAAACTAGACATACCCAGTTCCTGCAACCGTTCTTCATATGTTTTAGTCTCCAGTCCCCTAATCCTCTTTGTTGCTCTTCTCTGCACTCTTTCTAGAATCTCCACATCTCTTTTACATCGTGTTGACCAAAACTGAATGTCGTATTCCAAGTGTGGCCTTACCAAGGCCTTATAAAGTGGTATTAACCCTTCACGTGATCTTGATTCTATCCCTCTGTTGATGCAGCCTAGAACTGTGTTGGCTTTTTTGGCAGCTGCTGCACACGGCTGGCTCCTATTTAAATGGTTGCCCACTAGGACTCCAAGATCCCTCTCACAGTTACTTACTATTGAGGAAGGTACCACCTATACTGTACCTGTGCATTTGGATTTTCTTGCCTAAATGTAGAGCCTTACTTTTCTCTCACCTATTTGGTGTGGGCAATCTCCGACTTAAAACCATTTGTTTAATGATTGTTCCAAGCCCCAACAACACTGCAAAAAGTGACCTATGCTATGAGCGTTTTTCATAGCACTTATGACCACTGCAGCATCCCCTTGATCATGTGATCAAAATTCAGACACTTGGCAACTGACTCGTATTTATGACGGCTGCGGTGTCCCGGGGGGGGGGGGGTCACGTTGATCCCCTTGTGCGACCTTCTGATAAGCAAAGTCCATGGGGAGGAAGCCAGAGTCACTGAATCGCCGTGTTATATTAAGATCAGCTATCAGAATCTTGCCATCTTGATTGCGCTAATTCAGTGTTTCTCAACCTTGGCGACTTTAAGTCCTGTGGACTTCAACTCCCAGAATTCCCCAGCCAGGATTCTGGGAGTTGAAGTCCAAAGGACTTAAAGTCGCAAGGTTGAGAAACACTGCGCTAAATAATCTTTAGACTTTCTTGGTTATCCAGAATACTCATTCTTTCTTTATTGCGAATTTTTGTCAGAGGAGATAAAACAGATTGCCAGATTTTATCCGGGGATAGGGAAAAATTTCTGTTTACACATTACAGAAAATTATATGGAGGGAAATCTGTGCAGGGCAGATTGTAAGATAGAAAAGATGAAATCTACTTTTGAGTCGACTTGCCATTTCTGGCTTCTTGAGCACTAACAGGAGGGATCTCTTGAAGTCCACCAACCTTGTTCTCCTGTTATTGTCTTCTCCTCTTCCATAACTGGAGTGGAAGAGCTGCTTATTGTGATTATGGTTGCTCACACAATGGGAGCCAGATGTTTAGACTGCACCTGGCATTTTTATCCATCTATCAAACCTTCCCAGTATACCAGCTTCAATGCATCTTCTGTGCAGGAAATGTATTATATTGGCGGTAGTCAGATTCCCATGGGGCCTTGTTTGTCTGAATCAAGTTTGGTGATGCTGGAGGGTGATGCAATTTTGTGAGCCCTGTTGCTATATAATCCTATTATGTCCTGGAGGGTCATGTCTTAATCCCATCACCCTGGAGCTGAAGGATGTCAGGGTTCTAAATAGCATCCAAAAGTAAATCAGAGTCCAAAGCAAAGTGTTGCTCAAACTTACAATTTATTAAGACAGCCATGTTGGCATATCTGGGAAAACCTGAATCTGAAAGCTTCCCGGTTTTCCCCACCCAGTTGGAAGTTCAAGATCTTGCCCCCACACCAGGGGTGGGTTCCTGCCAGTTCTAACCTAAGCTATTTTTTGCAATACACTCCATAATTTAACCACAGTGGTTTCCTCATATCAAAGAATCACATTTAAACACAATGAAAACAAATTCAAACATTAGATCCCAAACTAATGCATCATTTCTAAATTATACATAGCCTCACATATACTATAACCAGGGGTGGGTTCCTGCCAGTTCTAACCTCTTCTATAGAAGAGGTTCCACAAATCTACAGGGCCGTTTAGAACCGGTTCCAGCTCCCTCCCCCCGCCCGTCCGCACATCATCAAGATGAAGAGTGAGAGGAGGAATTCTGGGAGTTGAAGTCCACAAGTCTTAAAGCTGTCAAGTTTGAACACCCCTGGGGTTTTTTTTCTAAAGGGTTAGGTGTGCAAGGGTCTTGTAACTTGACAGCTTTAAGACTTGCACACTTCAATGGCAGAGTTCCTGAGCCAACATGACTGGAGGAGGAATTCTGGGAGTTGAAGTCCACAAGTCTTAAAGCTGTCAAGTTTGAACATCCCTGGGTTTTTTTTTCTAAAGGGTTAGGGGTACAAGGTTCTTGTAACTTGATAGCTTTAAGACTTGCGTGCTTCAAATGCCAGTTTCTGAGCCAATATTTTGGTTGCTAAGCAAGAGCGTTGTTAAGTGAGTGTCATCACATTTTACAATTTGGCCATGCCCACCCAGTCACATGGCCGGCAAGCCATTCCCACTCGGTCACATGGCTGGCAAGCCACTCCCACAAAGCAGGCCACACCTACAGAAGAGGTTCTAAAAAAAATTGAAACCCACCACTGTCCCACACCCACCAGTCCATCACATGATCCAATCTCCCACTGCCATGCTGGAAATTCCACCCATCCAGTTCCGGTCAGGTGCAGTAGTGCAGAGACAAAGGATGACCTTGGCTTTCTAGTTTGTTATAGTTACATAGTGTGTCATTTCCCACAATAGAAAATGCATAGTAGAAGAATAGAAAGTGTGGCAGGCCAAAGATCCAAAGAAAAAGATGGCTGCAGGCCTGACAGTGGGGCTTTGGTTGTCTGAATCAAGTTTGGTGATAGTGGAGGGTGATGCAATGTCCCCAGGTTATTTTGTAATGCAGTGAGCCCTGCTGATAGATAATCCTATTATGTCCTGGAGGGTCATCTCTTAATCTCATCACCCTGGAGCGGAAGGTCTTTTGTTTTGTAGATAGGCTGGCTCAGTCCTTCTCAATGGGCACCAAATATCTGCTGGGAGAGAGAGAGAGAGACGAAGCTCTGAGTTTCTGTCTTTAGAAACATGTTTCTCCCTTAGGGAAAATATAATATTCTTCTGCCTTTTAAAACATTTCTCAAAATATTTCATTCTTCTAGGAGGGGGGACTTCCACTGTTGAGCTGCTAGTATGGTTGCTGTTGTTTGATGTTGATAAATTGATAGACCGCCTGACTCCTAAGGAATGCAGAACCAGAGGTGGTATTCAGCCGGTTCTGACCGGTTCTGGAGAACCGATAGTGGAACTTTTGAGTAGTTCGGAGAACCGACAAATACCACCTCTGAATGGCCCCGTCCCCATCTATTCCCTGCCTCCTGAGTCTCCGCTGATTGGAGTCCCAGCTGATTGGCTGGGTCTTCTTTTGTCGCTCTGCAAAGGAGAACGGAGCTGGAAAGCAGGTTAGTGGGTTGGAGGGGGAATGGAGATTTTGCAGTATCCTTCCCCTGGAGTGAGATGGAAATGGAGATGTTACAGTATCCTTCCCCCCAGAAGTGGGGTGGGAATGGAGATTTTGCAGTATCCTCCCCCTGGAGTAGGATGGGAATGGAGATTTTGCAGTATCCTTCCCCCCAGAAGTGGGGAGGGAATGGAGATTTTACAGTATCCTTCCCCTGGAGTGGGGAGGGAATGGAGATTTTACAGTATCCTTCCCCTGGAGTGGGGAGGGAATGGAGATTTTGCAGTATCCTTCCCCTGGAGTGGGGAGGGAATGGAGATTTTGCAGTATCCTTCCCCTGGAGTGGGGAGGGAATGGAGATTTTGCAGTATCCTTCCCCTGGAGTGGGGAGGGAATGGAGATTTTACAGTATCCTTCCCCTGGAGTGGGGAGGGAATGGAGATTTTGCAGTATCCTTCCCCTGGAGTGGGGAGGGAATGGAGATTTTGCAGTATCCTTCCCCTGGAGTGGTGAGGGAATGGAGATTTTGCAGTATCCTTCCCCCCAGAAGTGGGGAGGGAATGGAGATTTTACAGTATCCTTCCCCTGGAGTGGGGAGGGAATGGAGATTTTGCAGTATCCTTCCCCTGGAGTGGGGAGGGAATGGAGATTTTGCAGTATCCTTCCCCTGGAGTGGGGAGGGAATGGAGATTTTACAGTATCCTTCCCCTGGAGTGGGGAGGGAATGGAGATTTTGCAGTATCCTTCCCCTGGAGTGGTGAGGGAATGGAGATTTTGCAGTATCCTTCCCCCCAGAAGTGGGGAGGGAATTGAGATTTTACAGGATCCTTCCCCTGGAGTGGGGAGGGAATAGAGATTTTGCAGTATCCTTCCCCTGGAGTGGGGAGGAATGGAGATTTTGCAGTATCCTTCCCCTGGAGTGGGGAGGGAATGGAGATTTTACAGTATCCTTCCCCTGGAGTGGGGAGGGAATGGAGATTTTGCAGTATCCTTCCCCTGGAGTGGGGAGGGAATGGAGATTTTACAGTATCCTTCCCCTGGAGTGGGGAGGGAATGGAGATTTTGCAGTATCCTTCCCCTGGAGTGGTGAGGGAATGGAGATTTTGCAGTATCCTTCCCCCCAGAAGTGGGGAGGGAATTGAGATTTTACAGGATCCTTCCCCTGGAGTGGGGAGGGAATAGAGATTTTGCAGTATTCTTCCCCTGGAGTGGGGATGGAATGGAGATTTTGCAGTTTCCTTCCCCTGCCACGCCAACCAAGCCATGCCCACAGAACTGGTCGTCAAAAATATTGTATTCCACCCCTGATGCAGAACGATAACCTCCAAGACAAGATGATGTTAAGGAAGTGCTCTTGAAGTGACCCATTGCTAAACTGTGGTATCTGGAAAATGAGCAAAGCAGGGGCACAGATGGTCGCAGTCTCCGCTCCATTCTGCTGACAGCATATCTCTATTTAAATTGCAGGCGTTATTCCTAAATCGGCATTATAGAGGTTAATTAGCACCTGCTCATTTCAATGCACCTTGTGGTCATCATTTGTCCTCTCGACTGGCAATGCCTCTCCTGTCCCTCTTCCAGGCCTCACTTCTCCCTCGTCTCCGTACCTCCAAATGTGGCATCCTCTTGATGAGCTTCACTGCTGCCATCTGAGTTCTTAGACAGCATTAGGGGAGGTTGATCGAAGCCCCGTGCCACACCCTTCCCAAGCTGGTGTCCTCCGTGCGCGTAAGGGGCTACCAAACCCATAAACCCACTCCACTGTAGCTAACCCATCTGGAGGGCATCTGGTTGAAGGAGGCTTGCCGAATGCTGCCGAGCAGGAAACGGTCCCGAAATAATTGATCAGGTTTCCTTTCCAATTCCCTCCTTCTCCGTCTCTTGAAAGAACCGCCTCGATATGACTCCTCCACACAAAAATTCAGACACAAGACGGAATTGTGACTTTTGGGGGGCTTCCATCGGCTTCGTGGCCAGGCTCGACGGGCAGCAGAGAATGCCTGCTGAGCGATGGCAGCAGACAGCTCCTCCCCAACCATGTTATGCCCCAGTCCCCCCTGGCCAGGGGACCTGGCTGATTTTAATTTCTGCCGGTTGAAATGTATTTATTGTTTGATGGCCTGCTGGATTATGTGGCTGTGGGCTTGTCAAGCCCTCTTGCCAGGTTTTTACACACACCCCATCCCAGGTGGAGAATTGTGATAAACAGCCTGGCATCACTTCACATGGAATGACCAATGAAGAGTAATATATTTTTAATGGGCAGAATGTTTAATAAACATCTATTCTCCTGCTACTCTAACGTTGCCTTTTTTTAAAAAAAGAAAGAAAAGGAAGAAGGGGATTGCCTTGAGCCATGTAGCTCTCCAGCTGAGGGTTTTATAACACAATTTTCTCCCCATCATTAGAGGTTATAACTGTCATTCCAGCTGCTCTTGATGTAAGATAGTAGCCCTACTTTTTTAAAAAGAAAAAAGAAAGAACAGCAGGATATGGAAATTTAAAAAATGGGGTTAGTTGCACACAGGACTTGCCAGGATTCAGCCCTAGAGGCAGAGGTAAGATTCAACCAGTTCGGACTAGTTCAGCCAAACTGGCAGTTCCAGTGAGCATTTGGCCACACCCACCCGAGCTTTTCTGTCCTATTTTTCCCTATTTTTTAACTCAGCTGATCCGCACGGCACAGTGGTTTGCCGTGCATCAGCTGTTTTACTCACAGGCACTGACATAGGTTTTGAAGCTTTAAAAGGTTGTTTTTTGAATGACGCATGGACGTGCAAAGCACACAGTCACCAAACTGGTTGTTAAACTGGTTGCATCCCACCGCTGCCTAGAGCAGCGATGGTGAACATTTACGACACTGAGTGCCCAAGCTTGAACGTGTATGCATGCGCATGCAACAGAGTGTCGTAAACCCAAAGACCAGCTGCCTGGCACGCGCATGCCTGGTTTTTTTTTGGCTCTTTTCAGGCCTTTTGGGGACATTTTCTGGGACAAAAACGGCCGGAAAAACAGCCGGAAAAACACCCGCGAAGACCACCTAGCTGGCACCCATGTGCACACTGGAAACTAGAAGAGCAGCTGGCGATGGCGCATGTGCCCATAGAGAGGGCTCTGCGTGCCACCTCTGGCATGCGAGCCATAGGTTCGCCATCATGGGCCTAGAGGTTGCAGTATACTTGGGCATGTGCAGAGGGCGTATTTCACCTGCTTTCATTTGTACGTTTAAGAAGCGTTGGTGCCAAAACGTTGATTTGCAGAGATCTAACACAATGGTTGTGGAAATGTTCTGAAGGAAGGAAGGAAGGAAGGAAGGAAGGAAGGAAGGAAGGAAGGAAGGAAGGAAGGAAGGAAGGAAGGAAGGAAGGAAAGTTTGATTGACACAGCATTTAACATCCAAAGTCTACATTTGATCCTAACATTTCTGACACTATTCTTTACAGACTAGGATGCACAGAATGCAGAATAACAGTGTTAGAAGGGACCTTGGAGGTCTTCTAGTCCACCCCCCTATATTATCCTGAACAAATATCTGACCAATCTCTTCTTTAAAACCTCCAATGATGGTTTTGCCTCCAACCACTGGAGGCAAGCTCTTCCACTGGTTAACTGTTCTCACTGTCAGGAAATATCTCCTTAATTCTAGGTTGGATCGGTCCTTGATAGGTTTCCATCCATTGCTTCTTGTCCTGCCTTCAGGTGCTTTGGAGAATAGATTAACCCCCTTTTCCTTGTGGCAGCCTCTCAAATATTGGATGACTGCTATTTCTGCTTGAAACGTTGTCCTGCAAACTAAAATTCTATTTTTGCATCCTATCAAGTAGGAGGAATGTGTAGCATACTGACATATTCCTGATGCTTGAAAGCAAAATTTCAGTCATTCTGTAGCAACTTTCCTGATTATGACACCTGAGGTGAAAACTTACATCTGCTATGTGAATAGAGAGGAGGGATTGAAGATACACACACAAACACATTAGTAGCTGGATATGCAGGAGAAATTCGGTTGACAATCCGTTGACTCAGTGGTGGTCGATGATTGAAACACATAAGGGAATATCACTCCTGCCGCTTTGAGTCCAGAAACAGTTCCATAGGAGGAAGGCCTAGACCAGTGATGGCGAACCTTTTTTGGCTCGCGTGCCACAAGTGTGGGGAGCACAGGGGGGTCGAGTGCGGGCGTGCCGCACCCATAATGCAACGCACGACCCCCCCAGTGCACATGCGCGCAAAACGCGCGACCCCCCCATTTTTACATGTTTTTTTTGCCCTCCCCAGGCTCCAGGGGCTTTATAGGAGCCTGGGGAGGGCGAAAAGAGCCTCACCCAACCCCCCGGAGGCCCTCTGGAGGCTTCAGGGACTGTCCAGAGGCTTCCCTGAAGCCTTCGGAGTGCTTAAAACCACCCTCCGAGCAAACCGGAAGTGACTTCCGGGTTGCTCGGAGGGTGGTTTTAAGCGCTCCAAAGGCATCAGGGAAGCCTCGGACGGTCCCTGAAGCCTTCGGAGCACTTAAAACGGCCCTCCGAGCAACCCGGAAGTCACTTCCAGTTTGCTCAGAGGGTGGTTTTAAGAGCTCCGAAGGCTTCAGGGACGGTCCCTGAAGCCTCGGGGGGGGGGGAGGCTCTTTTCGCCCTCCCCAGGCTCCTATAAAGCCTCTGGAGCCTGGGGAAGGCGAAAAATAGCTTTTAAAAAGGTGAACTCAGCTGGCCAGCGTGCGCATGCACGCTGGCCAGCTGACAGGGCAGTGCCTCGCGTGCCCTGACAAATGGCTCCGCGTGCCACTTGTGGCACGCGTGCCATAGGTTCGCCATCACGGGCCTAGACAATTTGGTGAGGTACCGACGTTTAATATTGTAAGGAGCCCCAGACTGCTTCTGAGTGAAGGAGTGGAATGTCTGCCAGTTTGAACTGAGGTAACGGAATGTGAGGCAACTGGCAATTGGAACAGAGTTCTTTTCAGGTGGGGAGGGGGAGTAGAACTCCTTAGCATCAG
Organism: Natrix helvetica; assembly: GCF_964273705.1. Taxonomy (NCBI): domain Eukaryota; kingdom Metazoa; phylum Chordata; class Lepidosauria; order Squamata; family Natricidae; genus Natrix; species Natrix helvetica. The sequence continues at coordinate 9,551,415 of NC_138558.1, read as the reverse complement.
AGCGTGTTAGTTATTGTATAAGAAATACTAATGATCTCATGGTCATTTTGAAAAATCCTTTCTTAGCGAGCATCTAGAAGCCAAGAGGAACATACTTGTCAAATTTCAAGTTTGTAGGTTTTACAGTTCTGGAGATTTCATGATGAGTGAGTGGTGATTGCCTTTTATATATAGATAGATATGTCTTAATAATAACTCAAGGTACAAACACACACAATAGTCCTTCCATTTCCTATTTTTCCCACATAAAACAACCCTGTGAGGTGGAATTTCACCAGCCCAAACACAACAGAGTTTCTCATAACATTACGGCAGTGCTGGATTGGCTACACTTGGACAGACCACAGAGGGAGGTCCGGGGGTAAACAGGGTTTAGTTCTGTATTGGTGCATGGGAATTTTAGATTTTGCTTGACTCTGCTGCAAGGGTATCAAACTCAGGTTGTCACGGCGATGTCATGTGACATATCAGGACTTTTCCCCCCTTCACTAAACTGGGTGTGGCAGCACATGATGCATCCAGCCTGCAGGCCAGGAGTTTGACAGCCCTGCCCTATTGCAATCAGCATCTCTTATTAAAAGTGCCTTTTCATTTCAAATAGAGTCAAGAGTTTTACTTCCCTATGGGATCAGACTAGGGCAGGCATGACACCTGCATTCTCATTAAATGACTTTTGGTTAGTCACTCTCACACAACAGGGAAGGGAAGGGAAGGGGGAAGGAAGGAAGGAAGGAAGGAAGGAAGGAGGGAGGGAGGGAGGGAGGGAGGGAAGGAAGGAAGGAAGGAAGGAAGGAAGGAAGGAAGGAAGGAAGGAAGGAAGGAAGGAAATGAACATGCAGAATGAATGTGTGAGATAACTCTAACAATCCCTTCTAGAGCCTCTTCCTTGTAGAATTGGGAAACTGAAACTGTGGGGAGACAGAAGTGTTCCTGTTACCAGTGGGTGAGTTTTAAAGCCACAAATGCTTCCTTCACCAAAAGGCTGTAGAGCCCCAAATAACATTGGAATGGCTTCTTATAAAAACAGAACAGGATGGAAGACAATTTGTGTCAGGGGGAAAAACAACAGTGGTGGAGTGACATCTGGTGGCAGATGGAAAGGTAGGATTTGTTAGGCAACTAGATCCACTAAGAATCACATCAGATCGGTTTTGAATACTAAACTCCTGCTGATCTCAGTGATCAGTCCAATGAACCGAATACGTGAATCACACTTTTAATTTGGAGAACGATTCTATTTGGAAGCAAAGTCTACACTTCTCCGAAGCACAGCTAGTCTTTGACTTACAACTGTTTGTCTAGCGACCTAATAGCACTGGAAAAAGTGACTTATGTCCATTTTTCACCCTTACAACCGTTGCAGCATCCCCATGGTTATGTGATCAAAATTCAGCCACTTGGCAACTGGCTCTTGTTTATGACAGTTATTGTGTCCTGGGGTCGTGCGATCACATTTTTTCACCCTCTGAGAAACTAAGTCTATGGGGCAGCCGGATTCATTTAGACATATATCACTCTAGAGTGCTTTAGAGCCATGGTGGCGCAGTGGTGAGAGTACAGTACTGCAGGCTACTTCTGCTGACTGCTGACTGCCTGCAATTTGGCAGTTCGAATCTCACCAGGCTCAAGGTTGACTCAGCCTTCCATCCTTCCGAGGTGGGTAAAATGAGGACCCTGATTGTTGGGGGCAAGAGGCTGACTCTGTAAACCGCTTAGAGAGGGCTGAAAAAGCACCGTGTATGTAAGTCTAAGTCAGTGGTTCTCAACCTTCCCAATGCCGCGACCCTTTAATACAGTTCCTCATGTTGTGGTGACCCCCAACCATAAAACTGGTGTCTTGGTTCCTAAGACCATCGAAAATATGTGTTTTCCGATAGTCTTAGGCAACCCCTGTGAAAGGGTCATTCGACTCCCAAAGGGGTCCCGACCCACAGGTTGAGAACCACTGGTCTAAGTGCTATTGCTTTATAGCACTCTATGAGCAGTTTACAGAGTCAGCATATTTCCTCAACAATCTGGGTCCTCAATTTACGGACCTCAGAAGGATGGAAAGCTGAGTCAACCTTGAGCCGGTCAGGATTGAACTCATGGCTGTTGGCAGAGTTAACCTGCAAGACTACATTCTAATCACTGTGCCACCACAGCTCTTAATGGTATTAGCAAGCAAGGCACAGTATGTAAAAAAAAAAACATTCCAAGTTTCATATTCAAAGAATCTAGATTTATCTGCACAGTAGATTGCCAGAAATATCTGAAAGCTCCCATTATGAGACTGGAAATGAAAGGACTAGTGGCTTCAAATGATACTCCATGTCAGAATATAAAATTGGGTGGGTTACTCAGCACAGCTGGCAACATAATTTCATTGCAATTTCTAATGCCACAACATCTGGCCCTTGGCAGCTGGATTTCCATCTTTTTAGTTCACAGTCCACATTTCTCCCCTGGAGGACAGGGAGAAAATTTGAAAGTTTTGCATTGCTTCCAATGAAAAATTGTCATATTTGCTAATCAACACAAACGATTTATTCGGGAGCTAAACTACAGAGGGATACAATCAAGATGAAGGGAGGTACTAATACCACTCTATAAAGCTTTAGTAAGACCACACCTAGAGTACTGCATCCAGTTTTGGTCACCACACTATAAAAAAAGATGTGAGACTCTAGAAAGAGTGCAGAGAAGAGCAACCAGGATGATTAGGGGACTGGAGGCTAAAACATACAATGAACGGTTGCAGGAACTGGGCATGGCTAGTCTAGGGAAGAGAAGGACCAGGGGAGAGATGATAGCAACGTTCCAACATTTGAGGGGCTGCTAGAGAGAGGAGGGGGTCAAGCTATTTTCCAAAGCACCCGAAGGCCAGACAAGGAATAATGGATGGAAACTGATCAAGGAGAGATTCAACCTAGAAATAAGGAGGAACTTCCTGACAGTGAGAGCAATCAACCCATGGAACAGAAGTTGCCTTCGGAAGTTGTGGGAGCTTCATCACTGGAAGCTTTCAAGAAGAGATTGGATTGTCATTTGTCAGAAATGGTGTAGGGCAGGGGTGCCCAAACTTGGCAACTTTTAAGACTTGTGGACTTGCTATGCTGGCTGGAGAATTCTGGGAGAATTCTCCAGCCAGAATTCTGGGAGTGGAAGGGACCTTGTAGGTCATCTAGTCCACCCCACCCCGCCCAAGCAGGAGACACGACACCAGGGGTGCCCAAACTTGGCAACTTTAAGACTTGTGGACTTGCTATGCTAGCTGGAGAATTCCAGGAATTGAAGTCCACAAGTCTTAAAGTTGCCAAGTTTGGGCACCCCTGGTGTAGGGTCTCCTGTTTGGGGGCAGGGGGGTTGGACTAGATGACCTAAGAGGTCCCTTCCAACTCTCTTAATTTGTTATGTTAATGTCTGAATCCGAATCCCTGCATCCCATTCATTCCCCTACACAGCGAAGGACAAGCATCCCAACTAGGTGGGCTTTAATTCTTTCCAATCCTCTTAGTTACAACTCCAATGTTTTTTTTAAAAAATAGAAAAACAAAATCATTTAAAAATCGCTTCCAGCGATAATTCTCCACGCAGCCAAAGCCCTTCAATTAACACCCCCGTTGCTCCGCCCCCTTTCCCCCTCCCTCTGTTGATGTGGTGCGTCGGCCATGCCCCCTGCACGTGCCCCGTTGGCGCGCAAAGGAGGTGGGGGGAGAGCAAGGAGGGGAGGGAGAACGTTTCTATTGGTGCGCTGTCGGCTTTTTTTTTCCTTCGCCGTGACGCCAACACTGCGCGACCCGTCGCGAGGCTCCGGCATCATCCGAGCGGGCCTAGGCGACCGGCGGCGTGAGGGAGCGACGCAATGGCCGCTTAGGGCCGTTGGAGGCGGCTGTTTTTTTTTCTGGGCGAGGAGGAGGAGGAGGAGAAGGGCGGAAGGGAGCCTCTTTTGCCGCCAGGATGCTCGAAGGGCTGAGGCGGCTTCAGCTGCTCAGTTGGCGGCGGCGGCGGCAGCGGCAGCAACGACCGGGGTGAGCGAGGCTCTCCGCCTCTCGGGGGTGCTTGAAGGGCCAGGAAAGATGAGGCCGTGGCCCCCGAGCTCGCTTTCTCTGGGCGAGAGTCATCCTAGCCCGGTTTAGCTTCTGGGCCCTTCTCCCAGGGGAGGGAGATGGAAGAGCGGCCGTTGGAGGCATTTCATAAGCTAAAACTAAAAACTTAAGGCTGCAGACAGACAGACAGGCACTTGCCACATATCAGCCCAGGCTTAACAACTGCCAATAAGAAAGACGGGGGAAAAAAGACTGTGTGTACGTGGCAGTACTTGAAGAGAGAGAGGGGGGCGGGGGGGCAGGATATAGGTGGTCCTCGACTTAGCGGAGACCCCAATTTCTGTGGTTGAGGAAAACATTTGTTAAGTGGATTTTGCACCATTTTGCGACCTTTCTTGCCACCGTTGTTAAGTGAATCACTGCAGTCAATAAGTTAATATACCCGGTTGTTAAGGGAATCTGGCTTCAATTATTATTCGTACTTCGGAAACCCTAGAAGACGGTTCTTAGATTATTACCTGGGTGAGGCAGATTTTCCAGTCACGGGGATGCAGATCGTAGTGAAGGCAGCAAAGTCAATTTTAAACCTCTACTTCTTTTGGAAAAGGGTAGAGGGGCAGAATCCAGGGGGTACTGAGAGAATCTGTATCGTAGGGGAACCATTGACTTTGCTGGTCAGGGGGTCGCAAAAGGGGCATCACTGAACCTTGGGAGACAGCAACTGTCATAAATATGAGTCAGTTGCCAAGCATCTGAATTTTTATGACATATAAAGCGGTATGTAAGTCTTAAGTGCTATTGCTATGATCGTGGGGGTGCTGCAAAGGTCACATAACAGTCATAAGTCATATTTTTCAGTGCCGTTGTAACTTTGAACAATCACTAAACAAACAGTTGTAAGTTGAGGACTACCTGTAGAAGAGAAAGAACTGGAGAAGGGAACAAAATACAAAGAGCTGCAAATAGACATAGGACAGTTGTGGCAAAAGCAAGCCAAGGTAAATACCAATAGTGACAGGTGCCCTTGAGTGCAATTCCAAAATACTTGGGGCATTCCTTGATCACCGTGCATTGACAAGTTCACCATCAATAAATTGCAAAAGGTGGCTTTATTCAGAACATCTGACATCCTGAGATGATAACTGTAACACCGTCAACCATTCACAGTGATAATCTTACCCGCACAAACATCTATGTTACACGAACTGATAACCCTATGAGTTTTAGATTGCTGGGGACAGAAATGTTCTGTATCAATTAATTATCTGTCCCCGCTGTTCAGTTTAAATGTTTATCCAGAAAATCTGTGAATTTAATGCCAAGTAACTCAGTCCCTTTCTTGGATGGATGCAAACCATCTCTTTTGAACAGTTTTTCATTGGACCAGCTGCAGGCATCGTGACTAATAAAACCAAAGCTTCCCCCTTTACACCACTCCTGTAGCCACACATTAAACTCTGCTACATGCTGGCCCTTCCCTTTTTGTTCCTTATATACTGGTAAAACCTCTGAAAAGATAAGCCTACGACCTACACTACTAAGTTCATACCCCAAGCTCTGGAAATCATTCTTCACAGAAAGTACATCTTTTGGGGACAGATCATTTGTGCCAAGATGTATAATAGCATTAACGTCACATTCCTTACTTGCATTCTTGACTATCTTAAGAATACACCTCTTGTCTCTACTGGCAGTAGCACCTGGCAAACACCTCACCTCTTTTAAAACCTCCATATCCTTTCCTAAACTTACATCCCTTACGATTGAATCACCAACCAGAAGGTGACTTCTCTTTTTACATACCTTGATCTTCTTGTGCAACTGATGTGTGATACCTGGGTCCCCATTTCCCCTTTCCAAAGAAAGTTCTTCATTTTGGACCACGATCCCCTGCTTATTTGAGTCATCATTATCACAACTACCTTGACCTGTCTCTTTAGTGTCCCCATTAAAGTCAGCAAGGGCGCTATATCTGTTATGCTGGGTCACAGCAAAAGCTTTGTGTTTATGGTTCACAGCTCTCACCCTGCCAGATCCCACAGTTGTCCAGACTGCTCTTCTGCAGGATCTTTGTGGTAGAGAGGGTTGATAGCTTGGCATCTCCGTAGTGTGGAATGGCCGAATTGGCACCTAATTTCTGCTTGGAGAGCACAGATTAGAGATTCTAGATAGGTAACCTGTCTATGTAGACTAGTAATTTGTTTACAAAGGGGACAGTATCCAAATTTGAAAAGAGTACTGCGAAAGACAGGTGCAAAACAGCTATTAAGCCGGTCATTCTGAAATAAAATAAAATCACAATCTCAAGCACACTAATCCAGAATGTATTATTGCTATTTTGGTTTATAGATATATAGTCCTCTTTGTTTCTCTGACTCCCCCCTTGTAGAAAACTGCTCCAATTACCAGCCTCAGGGAAGTTCAAATGATATTTAAATGTAAACCTTTTAATAATGATGCTTAAATGTATACATGTAGATAATATATACATTTTAATAATTAAATTTATATACTGCCCATCATCCAGACGACTCTAGAGAGGCAGCTGGAGGGTTTCACACAGGACTTTAATTAAAAACATTGAAAAAGGATTTTTTGGAAGGTTTTGGGAAATGAGCTGGCTAAGATCTTATGGGACTTTAAAATCTAAACAGAAAGGCAACTGTTCATAATATGCATGATTTAAGTTACTGGAAAAAAGTTTATAGATTATAAAACAGCATGACAAGAAACATGAAACAATAATCATGGAGAAAACCAGCCTAGATGGGAACAAGGGAAAAGAAGAAATTATTAGGGCTTATTGTTAATCAGATTTAGAAACTACCCATCTCTCTCTGTCCCTTTGTATACAGGTAGTCCTCATCTTATATGGAGACTAAAACATATGAAGAACAGTTGCAGGAACTGGGTATGTTTAGCTTAAGAGAAAGAAGGACTAGGGGAGACATGATAGCATTATTCCAATATCTCAGAGGTTGCCACAAAGAAGAGGGAGTCAAACTATTCTCCAAAGCACCTGAGGGTAGAACAAGAAGCAATGGGTGGAAACTAATCAAGGAGAGAAGCAACTTAGAACTGAGGAGAAATTTCCTGACAGTGAGAACAATTAATCAGTGGAACAGCTTGCCTCCAGAAGTTGTGAATGCCCCAACACTGGAAGTCTTTAAGAAGATGTTGGATAGCTATTTGTCTGAAACGGTATAGGGTTTCCTGCCTAGGCAGGGGGTTGGACTAGAAGACCTCCAAGGTCCCTTCCAACTCTACTATTGTATTATTGTATTATATCACAACCTCCAAATTTCTATTGCTAAGCAACAGTTAAGTGAGTTTTGCCCCATTGTATGAACTGGCCACAGTAGTTGCATCTGAATCATCACAGTTTTAAAGTTAGTAATAACAATTGTAAAGTGAATCTGGCTTCACCATTGACTTTGCTTGTCAGGAGGTTGCAAAAGGTGATCCCGTGACCTTAGGACACTGCAACCATCACAAATACACACCAGTTTCCAAGCATCTGAAGTTTGATCATGCAACCCCGGGGAATCTGTGATAAGTCACTTTTTTCAGCGCCGTTGCAACTTTGGATGGTCACTAAATGGTTGGTTGTAAATCGAGGACTACCTGTATTCCTTGTATGCAGAGCACAACTTTTAAGATTGTTGTAATAACAGGGAGCAGTTTCTGGGCGGTCTGCCTTTAGGCCTCTTTCTCTAGTCAAAATACTGCTGAGAAAGCTTTTTTTTTAAGAGGAAAGAATGTTAAACAGGTCTGTCTTTATCAACCCAGATACTTCTTGCTCTACATTGTTACCGTGTTTCCCCGAAAATAAGACAGGGTTTTTGACCCCTGAAATAAGCGCTTGACCTTATTTTCAGGGAAGTCTTATTTTTGAGGTGCAGGAGGCCCCTTAACCTCAACCTGTGGCCCGCAGATCAGGGGATCCAGAGAGTGCCAGACATTCTGTCTCTGTTTCTGGCACATTCTTGCCAGCCCTAGCGTCACTGGACCTGCCGCTCTTTTTGCGACCGCCACTAAGAGAAGGGGCGTGGTAGCCAAGGTTCGCGATAGCAGCCTCCGTGAGGCTGTTCTGTGTGGATTCCGTGAAGAGTAAGGTTCTGCCTTTAGGCAAGAAAAACGAAATGCACAGGTACAGTATAGGTGGTACCTTGCTCAGTAGTAGTAACTGTGAAAGGGATCTTGGAGTCCTAGTGGACAACCATTTAAATAGGAGCCAGCCGTGTGCAGCAGCTGCCAAAAAAGCCAACACAGTTCTAGGCTGCATCAGCAGAGGGATAGAATCAAGATCACGTGAAGTGTTAATACCACTTTATAATCCCTTGGTAAGGCCACACTTGGAATCCTGCATTCAGTTTTGGTCGCCACGATGTAGAAAAGATGTGGAGACTCTAGAAAGAGTGCAGAGAAGAGCAACAAAGATGATTAGGGGACTGGAGACTAAAACATATGAAGAACGGTTGCAGGAACTGGGTATGTCTAGTTTAATGAAAAGAAGGACTAGGGGAGACATGATAGCATTGTACCAATATCTCGGGTTGCCACAAAGAAGAGGGAGTCAAACTATTCTCCAAGGCACCTGAGGGTAGAACAAGAAGCAATGGGTGGAAACTAATCAAGGAGAGAAGCAACTTAGAACTGAGGAGAAACTTCCTGACAGTTAGAACAATTAATCAGTGGAACAGCTTGCCTCCAGAAGTTGTGAATGCCCCAACACTGGAAGTCTTTAAGAAGATGTTGGATAGCCATTTGTCTGGAACGGTGTAGGGTTTCCTGCCTGGGCAGGGGGTTGGACTAGAAGACCTCCAAGGTCCCTTCCAACTCTGCTATTGTATTATTGGATGGCAGGTGCATGCGGGGCGCATGGGGCATGTGTTCCTCACCCCCCAGGAAATGGCGGGGACCGGCTATGCATGCGTTTAAATATTTTAGGGGAGGGCTTCTTTTCGTGGAAGGGCTTATTTTAGCGCATGCGCTTAAAAGCCTGATTTGGCTTATTATCCAGGGACGCCTTATTTTCAGGGAAACAGGTTAATCATTAGTCTTAAAAATTTCTGCTGTTGATAAGATACTTTTTTTGCTGCTGCTGTTGCATTTTCAGAATGTGAATTGTTTTTTCCTATATAGAAAAACATTTTGTGACAAATGAACAAGGGAGGACAGCTTAGATGTTAAATCTCTGAACATTTTGTCTTTGTATTTTTCAGATAACTTACAATAAGAAGTCCAAAACCTGGTGTATTGCTACATGTTTACTCTTGCCTTGGTTGATGACTTGAAACTCTACTAAAATGCACCAGAAACTCTTGAAGAGCTCTCATTACATTGAGCTGGGAAGTTATCAGTATTGGCCTGTTCTCGTTCCTCGAGGAATTCGTTTATACACCTATGAGCAGATTCCTGTGTTCCTTAAGGATAATCCTTACATCACTGACGGCTACAGAGCATACCTGCCTTCTAGGCTGTGTTTAAAAAGGTTTGGAGTTGAGCGAAATGGTTCAAAGTGAAATTAATCAACTAGCCTGGATTGAAGCAGTGCCTATAAGAATCAGTGAAATGTGTTTATTTTGAAACTGCTGTGTTTATTTATATTTATATCCCGCTTTCTGCAAAATATAACCAAAGCGACTAATGAAGCAAGGTGCATTGACTTGATTTAAATGTTCTTTTCTCCGCGTGAAATACATCTTAATTCTTCTGTCTTGCTGCTTATCCTTTTGAAACTTTTGAGGCACAAGTCTCTTCTCGCCAGTCCCTTTTTCTAGACTCTGAATAGACAAACTCCACCCTGCAATTTCTCAGGCCTAGTATATCCCTACAACAGCAGAAGTAATTGGCTCTCCTAATAATCTGCGAGCAGTGAGACTAATTTGCATGCTGTCCATTGCTTTAAGGCTGGAATCCCTGATTAGATCTCGGCCAGTGATGGCTAACCTTTTCATTGCTGCGTGCTGAAAGCGCATGCATGCGCCCATAATGCAATGCATGTGTGGACCCCCCATGTGCCCTGCTTCCATGCATTTGTGTGCAACCCTCTGCATGTGCGCACAGTCCCCTGTGCGCCCCCACCCCTTGCATTCACATGCGACCACTGCGCATGCGCACATGACCCCCGGAGCCTGCGCCCCACGCATGGGTGGCATAGTCCCAAAAACCAGCTGGCTGGCAAGAGGCGCGTGCACATGCGTGGTGGAGCTGAGTTGGGGTGACGGCTTGCGTGCCCGCAGAGAGGCCTCTGCGTGCCACCTGTGCCATAGGTTTGCCATCACGGATCTAGGCATTGTCCAAAGCAAAAAAAAAAATTAACAGAAAACAAAAGTTATGGATTGTCACAGGAACCATTTTCGTGCACATACGGCAGCAATATAAATATTGCAACTGAGAAAAACTAAAATCTCTGAATACAGAACAAAGAACTATTCTGTGATTCATTTATTTCAATTTTCTATTCTTCCTGAGAAAATGCAGAGAATATATGCTAAAAACGCTAATTCAGGTTCAGCATAAAGTGCCCCATTTCTGATAGACTAAAGGACAGAATGCTGATCAGATGGCATGGAAAAAATACACTACTAGCTGAGTTGAATCACATACTTACGCTGCTGTTAGTCAAAATTATTTAAAACTCATCAGACATTATTGTTTTTATCTTTTTCCCCCCCAGTCTATTCGTTTTGTCCAATGAGACAATCAATATCTGGAGTCATTTGCTGGGCTTCTTTCTCTTCTTCACTTTGGGCATATACGATATGACTTCTGTGTTGCCTTCTGCGAAAGCTTCTCGAGAAGATTTTGTTATTTGTTCTATTTGTCTTTTTTGCTTTCAGGTAAGTTCTTTTACCTGTGGCCACCAAACTTTGCAAGGGATGGGTATGTCAGAAGGCGTGAGATAGAATAAAGTTTGCATTCTCTTCCAAGGCGAGGCTCTTGCCTCATTTATTTTAATCAAAATGTCATGATAATTTACGGTCCTTTAATTATAGATTGCATGGAACAAAGTTATCATCTTATTCTGAAATCAAGGTAGCATCTCCAGTTGATCTTTTCCCTTCCTTCCTTCCTAGTCTCAATGCATTTGTATTTCATTAGGAATGTTAGTCACTAGTAGAACTAGTACATAGTAATAGAATTTTAGGGGATCGTGTAAATCCTAATTTGACGTTTTCCATTTTTCTGCTTAGTCTATTAGTATTTTCCTATAGTTGTTGCTAATTATTGTTAGCCTTCCTCTAGGATCCCCTTATATTGGAAGGTAGTAGTGTAATAAATAAATACTTCCATCTCTTTTCATATTGTAAGCAGGTTGAGTAGAGCAAAGCCAGATGTTTCTGCTGTGCTCATTTTATAGTTTCAACTAAAAACGCACAAGCCCGTTAGACTGCTGCATGCTAAAATCTAAAAAAAAACAACACAAATCAGTTGCATAAAATTAATGTGAATTTGTTTCATTGTTTTTGTAGGTCTGTATGCTTTGCTCGGTAGGGTATCACCTCTTCAGCTGTCATCGCTCAGAAAAGACCAGTCGAAGATGGATGGCATTGGATTATGCAGGAATTTCGATCGGGATCCTAGGCTGCTATGTGTCAGGAGTTTTTTATGCATTTTACTGTAGTAATGTAAGTTGGGCACAATGCTAGCTGTTGCATACCTTAAATTCTGCTGGGGTTGTCATCTCCCAAATACTGTATTTTTCAGAGTATAAAATGCACCTTTTCCCCCCACAAAAAAGAGGGCGAAAATTTGGGTGTGTCTTATACTCCGAATGTAACCCAACCAACCCCCTCCAGAGGCCAAAAACACGAGACATGGAGGCAGCGATGTCTGTGGCAATCCCTGCAGCCTGGAACAGCTGATTGGGGGGTATTCCGGCAGTCCGATCCACCCACCAATCAGCTGTGCTGAATCAGGCTGCAATAAATACTGAAGCTGACCTGGCTGGTCAGAGTTTGCAGCAGCAATCTCATTCAGAAAGCACACACAAGTAACTGATTCAGCAGGATTCAAAATAATAATAATAAACAATACATTACCAAAAGCAGGTTTTCCAAGGTAGCACTAAATACAGGCAAAACACAAGCAGTTTAACTTTCAGTTCTCAGCTAAGCCAGGCTCCTTCCTGTCTCCTTGTTGCTCACACAGCAAATTTCATAGTCCAGATAGCCCCCATTCACTGACTTAGTTGCTATGCATATTCATTGGCTGATCTTGTTACCATGTGTCAGCTAAATGCCATGGATGCTGGTAGGCAGTGGCAGAATTTTCTTTCTTCTTATTTTCCTCCCAAAAAACTAAGGTACGACTCTGGAGCATCTTTTTTTTTTTCCCAAGATTTATAGACCGCCCCCTCTCCCCGAAGGGACTCGTGGTGGTGTACAGACATCTCATTAAAAACCAGATACAAAAAATAAATACCCTTAAATACCCTTAAAATCGAATTAAACCTAACAGCTGTACAGGATAATAAAAGTTAAAAATCAACCTAAAAACTAACCCCTAAAAATTTAAAAATGCAGACTTGAGGGACTAAGCTGGGATTAGGCCAGGCCGGCTAAATTGAACAGGTGGGTTTTAAGCTTACGGAAGGAGCGGAGATCAGTGGTGGTTCTAATATCAGGAGGGAGGTCATTCCAGAGGGTCGGGCCCATCACAGAGAAGGCCCTACTCCTGGGCGTCGCCCGCTGGCACTGCCTAGTGGACGGCACCCGGAGGAGTCCCTCTCTATGAGAGCAAATCGGCCAAAGGGATGTATGGGGCAGGATACGATCTTATACTCTGAAAAATGCGGTAATTAATTTACCTACATCTGATTGTGCATGTATTCAGAATTCCAATCTGTAGTATAATCTATTTAAAATAAACCAATTCAAAATCCAATCTGCTATTCCATCTAAGCAGACTCGAATCCTGAATAAAGCTTGATCGTTTAATTACAATTTCTCAGAGCCCATGAATAACCTGTTATTTGCACACCTAAAGGCCTTGCTTGCCTCGCTAATTTAACAAATACAACCGAGGATAATGTTGCTCTCCAAGAATGGTGCCTCTTTCATTTGGATCTTCAATATTAGCCCCATTGAGAATGTTGGATCTAAGCGAGCGAGCATAAACTGGGAAAGAAGCCATTCACGGAGGCTCTGCTAATTTTGTCTCTCTGTGGACCAAAACCATTCCCACCTTCATATATTCAACACTGTGGTCTGAGGTAGCTTTTTCCAAGTAGTCCTGAGAATTCGGGCTGAGAAGTGCATGCAAAAGCTTGGGAATGGCACGGCCATCACATCTGCAACATTCCAGATTAGACAAAGTTGCTATAAATACCTTGATACTTAAAACAATCCAGGTAGATCCTTGACTTACGACCTCAATTGAGCTTCCAAAGTTTCCGTTTCTGAGTGAGACGGATGTGTGTTTTGCCCCATTTCACATTGATTTTGCTCTTCAGAAGGTTGCAAAAGGTGGTCACATGACCCCTGGACATTGCAGTCGTGATACATGAGTCAGTTGCCAAGCATCTGAATTTTGATCACCTGACCAGGTGTGGGGAAATGGTCATTAGTCACATTCTAATGGCCACTAAGCAAACTGTTGTACATCAAGAACTACCTGTGCATGCTTCTATTGACAACCACATCTGATTTGAATTGTCAATCCACAGAAACTTCAAATATTCAGAAAAATATCCAAAGTTAAGAGCAGGGAAAGGGACGGTGGCCCATTAGTGCCCATGTGACCCCAACTCCCATCTTTTCAGATAATCAAAAGTCATTCAGTCTTAGCAGCAGGGACTGGAATGTATACAGCTAGTGCAGATTTTGAGAAAGCTACTTCAACAAACACAACAGCATCCCAAATGGGCTAACTCACAGTTGAATAATCAAAACAGGAATACAATCTGTTAAAATTGCAGAGAAGAGCAACAAAGGTGATTACGGGACTGGAGGCTAAAACATACAAATGAACGGTTGCAGGAACTGGGCATGGCTAGTCTAGTGAAGAGAAGGACCAGGGGAGACAGGATAGCAGTCTTCCAATAGTTGAGGGGCTGCCACAGAGAGGAGGGGGTCAAGCTATTTTCCAAAGCACCTGAAGGCCGGATAAGGAATAATGGATGGAAGCTGATCAAGGAGAGATTCAACTTGGAAATAAGGAGAGAAGGTGAGAACAACCAATGGAACAGAAATTGCCTTCAGAAGCTGTAGGAGCTTCATCACTGGAGGATTCCAAGAAGTGACTGGACTGCCATTTGTCAGAAATGGTGTAGAACAGTGGCTCTCAACCTGTAGGTCGGGACCCCTTTGGGGGTCAAACGACACTTTCATAGGGGTTGCCTAAGATCATCGGAAAACACATATTTTCGATGGTCTTAGGAACCAAGACACCAATTTTACGGTTGGGAGTCACCACAACATGAGGAACTGTATTAAAAGGTTGTGGCATTGGGAAGGTTGAAAACCACTGGTGTAGGGTTTCCTGCTTAGGCGGGGGGTTGGACTAGATGACCTATAAGATCCCTTCCAACTCTGTAATTCTATTTTTCTGTTAAAATTATTCTGTCAATATTTGGAAATGCAAATAGTACCACCCTCATTTATATAGTTGTTCCCTGTGTTTTGGAAAAGCAGCTTAAATAGACATTCCAGCATTGGCTGGAATTGCCATGTGAGTACCCAGGTTTCCTCACATAAAGTTCTCCTCCCTTTTCTCCCCCCCCCCCCTTCTAGTACTGGCGTCAAATATACTTGATCACGGTGCTTGCTATGATCTTGGCAGTATTTTTCGCTCAGATTCACCCCAATTACCTCACTCAGCAATGGCATCGACTGCGCTTGGCCATCTTCTGCTCTGTGTCAGGCTACGGAATTATTCCCACCATCCACTGGATTTGGCTTAATGGAGGCATCACAGCATCTATTGTACAGGTAAATCTAGAACAGTTACCTCCTCTGCTACATTTGCTCCAAAGATGGTTCTACGGACCTTATGGAGGCCTGCTTCCCATTATTATTGGTTGAGGGCAGTGCTTAGCACCTAGCCAGCTTTGGTTAACCTTGGAGACTTTACAGGGTTGGCCTCGGTTAGTACTTGGGTACAGGACCATTTGGGATTTAGCTAAACTAGGAAATTGTGGGGGGAAACTCTTGGAAAACCACAGAGGGAGGATACTTTCAAAACCAAGAAACTGCATTTTGTTTGCTTGTTTATTTTATGGTTGTCCTTTTCACGTGGTTCTGGGAGCTTACAAATTTAAAAATGTTAACCTCCCACCCCGGAGTATATCTACTAAAGCCATCAAAACATAAATATACAAAATGTTAAAATTATTTTTTTTTTTAAAACTGTGGGAAGAACATAATTTGTTCTCATAACCACACTGATGCTATTTATCAGTTGAGTTGGGCAAGAGGGCATTTTTATGATACCCGATTTCTTTTGATTATTACCAGTTAAAACGTCAAGCATGAGGACATTCGGTATTTAAACTTGCTTTCCATTTTTACAGCCTCGCTTTTTTTTTTTTTTTTTTGCTTATATTGAAATTAGGATACCTGGAGAACATGGGAATATTCACTTAACAAAGTTGTGAGTGAATGCATTGGTTGCCATTTCTTGAAAAGCCAGGTGCTTTTTTCTTTTTAAAATGTTTTTTGTTTAGGGAAAGCTCAGTGATCCACACAGTTAGTACCCCATATTTAATTCTTTGTTTTGAATGAAATGCATAAAACATGGGGAAATGAACTGGGTAGATTTTGCAAGTCATCCAGCTTTTTTAAAATGTATAATACTTGAAATCTGTTGAAAAGGGTTACCATCTTCTTTCTCATCTGTCAGAGATCTGAAACCTGGATGCTTTCAGTGACTACAGTTAATGTTTTATTCTCTCTTCTCAGGAATTCGCTCCCCGAGTTATTGTGATGTACTTAATAGCCGTCACAGCATTTCTCTTCTATATTTCTAAAGTTCCAGAAAGGTATTTTCCAGGTAAATATATTCCTGATCGTTTGCTAGCTAGATAAAAGGCGCACACTGTTTTTTTTGGCACAAGATCACCCTGTTGTGATCTTGTTTTAGAGTAAATATTGGAGGAAATATAGAAAACTCCCCGGTTGTGCACCTAAATTATTAAGTATTGTGCTTAAGGCAGATGTTGTCTTTAAGTCTGCAGAGGCATTATTCAGTGTTATGAGAATATTTAGCATGATGTGCATCTTAACACACTACGCGTTACTATAACTTGAAAAATAGTATCAACATTGCTGTACACTTATTTTTTAAATAGCAATAGCTGTTAGATTTATATACTGCTTCACAGTGCTTTTACAGCCCTCTCTAAGCAGTTTACAAAGTCAGCCTATGGCCCCCAACAATCTGGGTCCTCATTTTACCCACCTCGGAAGGATGGAAAGCTGAGTCAACCTTGAGCCTGGTGAGATTCGAACTGCCAAATTGGAGGCAGTCAGCAGAGGTAGCCTGCAGTACTGCACTCTAACCACTGCGCCACCACGGGTCTGCCTCAAACATCAAATTGATAGTTAACAGTAGCCAGCCAGACATACCTCGAAGCTCAAGAGCCAAACATAAGTGAGACGGCTCTTTCCTGACCCCAAAAAATTCAATATTCTCTCACTTTCTGGGCCGTAAAGATCATTCCTAGATCAGCCAGAAAAAATAAAAATATTTGAATGGCTTTCTCTGTGTACCTCATCTTCATCTGGATGAACAAAAAAGCACATTCCTTTACTCCCTTCTGATTAAATTGGTTTTCTCTTCTTCCACAGGACAGCTAAACTACCTCGGCTCCAGCCACCAACTCTGGCACATTCTTGCTGTGGTGATGTTATATTGGTGGCACCAATCAACCATGTATATCATGCAGTACAGACACAGCAAGCCTTGCCTGGATTAGACTCATGCGCCAAAGTGCATTGAGGTAAGGTCCTCTCAATATCGGAGAACTGAAGCTCTTCTACCCTATTCTAGGTGGGGAATCCCATCACTGCAATGAATGGGATCTCTTGGACTTGTTGTTAGTTGTGAAGTGGTGTCCAACCCATTGCGACCCCCATGGACAATGTTCCTCCAGGTCTTCCTGTCCTCTACCATCCTCTGGAGTCCATTTAAGCTCACACCGACTGCTTTGGTGACTCCATCCAGCCACCTCATTCTCTGTCGTCCCCTTCTTCTTTTGCCCTCAATTGTTCCCAGCATGAGGCTCTTCTCCAGGGAGTCCTTCCTTCTCATTAGGTGGCCAAAGTATTTGAGTTTCCTCTTCAGGATCTGGCCTTCTAAAGAGCAGTCAGGGTTGATCTCCTTTAGAGCTGACCGGTTTGATCGCCTTTCAGTCCAAGGGACTCGTAGGAGTCTTCTCCAACACCATAGTTCAAAGGCCTCCATTCTTTGGCGCTCAGCCTTTCCTATGGTCTTGGAGAGCAGCTGCTTAATTCCTGGCCTGGAATTTCCCTTTACAGTGAATCCCAGATCTATCAAATTACTTGTTTCCATAGTCAGCCCATTTCTCCTCTTGTCCTTCCACATTTTGCTAATCATTCCAAATCTGTGTTATGATTGCTGGCTGGCAATGTCTCTCCTTCATTTCAGATTGGTTTTTCTTTTTCCTGGCCCTGAAATTGTGATAAGGAGACCCAGTGTAGTTGTGGGGCTAGGGAGACCCAGGTTCTGCTTTCCCACAGGATTACGGAGTTCACTAGGAGAGTTTAAGCTAGGAATGTCCAACCTTGGCAACTTTAAAACTTGTGGACTTCAACTCCCAGCATGGCTGGCTGGGGAATTCTGGGAGTTGAAGTCCACAAGTCTCCCTTACTATTTATATTGATTCTTTCCTAGTATGATTTGATTGCTTATTTGTACCCTCTGACTGTCATTAAGTGTTGTACCTTATGATTTGTGACTAATGTACCTTGTCTTTTTATGTACACTGAGAGCATATGCACCAAAGACAAATTCCTTCTGTGTCCAATCACACTTGGCCAATAAAGAACTCAATGTTATTTTCTATGTTAAAATTGCCAATGTTGGACTCGCCTGGTTTAGGCTAATCATTATCTTTTAGGCCAGCCTATTTCCCAGGATGATCAGGAGAATAAAAGCAGGGGAGAAGGCGTGAATCTTTTTAAGAAAAGGCAGGCTATAAACCTAGTTATTTGTGGGATCGTATCCTGCCCCATACATCCCTTCGGCCGATTCACTCTCACAGAGAGGGACTCCTCCGGGTGCCGTCCACTAGGCAATGCCAGCGGGCGACGCCCAGGAGTAGGGCCTTCTCTGTGATGGGCCCGACCCATTGGAATGACCTCCCCCCAGATATCAGGACTATCACCGATCTCCGCTCCTTCCGTAAGAAACTAAAGACCCACCTGTTCAATCTAGCCGGCCTGGCCTAATTCCTAATTCCCAATTTTAGTTCCTCAAGCCTGCATTTTTTAAATTTTCTAGGGGTATACTTTTAGTTGTTTTTAATTTAATTTTTTAATTTTTACTTTTTGTACAGTTGTATGAGGTTTAATTCGTTTTTAAGGGTATAGGATATTCGTCTTTTGTATTCGTTTTAATGACATACCTGTACACCGCCCCGAGTCCCTTCGGGAAGAGGGGGCGGTCTAGAAATACTGAAAAATAAATAAATAAATAAATAAATAAATAAACATAGAAGAAAAGCTTTTATGATACCTTTTACTCTTACAGGCCGTTTGTAAGTTTTTATTCATTAGGTTATATCCTGTCTATTCTTCAGGAACTCCAGGCAGTGAATACAGGTAATCCTTGACTTAACAACTACAGCTGAGCCCAAAATTTCTGTTGCTAAGTGAAACACTTGTTAAGTGAGTTTTGCCCCATTTTACGACCTTCTTGTTAAGCGAATCACCACACTTGTTAAGTTACCAACACCGTTGTTAAGTGAGCCTGGCTTTTCCATTGACTTTGCTTGTCGGAAGGTTGCAAAAAGTGATCACATGACTCCAGGACACACTACAATCAACCTAAATAGGAGTCAGTTGCTAAGCACGGCCGGCTGAAAAATTATCTTGTCATTTTTTCCAGTGCCATTCAAACTTTGAACAGTGACAAAACAAACTGTCGTAAGGCAAGGGCTACCAGTATAGAGTTCCTTTCTGTTTTTCTCCACCACCTGTCCCTCAGCCACTGAAGTGACCAGAGTGTCTTGGTTTAAGGACAGGGTTGAACCTGCATTCTTCCATTCTTATAATTCCTCCCAGGCCAACCCTTCAAACACCGCATTCTTCTAGCAGACAAAGATTTGAATTTGAGTCCATAAATTGTGGCCCTAATCTTGTGGGTTTGCAATTGCTGTAAATCAGATGGGACGCTGCAGAGGAAAAGGTGGCCAGCAGTGTATTTAAATATTGTCTTTATAAGGAGGAAATTCTGTCATTTTTTAACCAGAGAGGATGATAATTGGGGGGCAGGGGGGGGTTAATATTACATCCCTTTGTGTTTAAGATTCTGTTTTTCCATGCAAACTCTTTCATATTCTAAACAAGTTATATGACCAAAGGCGATCAAAGATATTCGTCTATGTTTCTCCAACTTAAGATGATGGGAAACCTGAGCTCTGAATGTCCAAAATTAGTGAATCAGGAATAAAGTAAGATATTGAGGTTCAGATCATGAAGTGAGCTAAATGATCATTGCACAACTGTAATGTAATTTTGTATTTCCCCGAAAATAAAACCAGGTCTTTTATATATTTTTTTGGCAACAAAAAAGGCAACCGGTCTTATTTTCAGTGTGGGGTGGGGTCCACTGACTCACTTCACTTGCGTGTGTTGCCCCCAGCCTCCTTTTCGCTTTCAGAGGCCTTCAGGAACTACTTCATCCGGCAAGGCCAGCAAGAGCCGAAGGGGCGCAGTGGCTAGAGTGCAGTACTGCAGGCTACTTCTGCCGATTGTCGGCTGCTTGCAGTTT
Source organism: Natrix helvetica (assembly GCF_964273705.1). NCBI lineage: Eukaryota > Metazoa > Chordata > Lepidosauria > Squamata > Natricidae > Natrix > Natrix helvetica. Next base: position 9,531,427 of record NC_138558.1, on the reverse strand, counting down.
GACAGTTCAAATCACACCAGGCTCAAGGTTGACTTAGACTTCCATCCTTCCGAGGACAGTAAAATGAGGACCCAGATTGTTGAGGGCAATAAGCTGACTCTGTAAACCGCTTAGAGGGGGCTGTAAAGCCCTGTGAAGCGGTATATAAGTCTAAGTGCTATTTCTTTCCTGAAGGACTCTCTAGCCGATAACAGAGCTCATTTTCATAATGGTTTCTATTTTCAATATGCACAGATTGATGGTGTAAAATAAATTTGAGAAAAGCAATGCTTTTTCAGCCATCTTTTTTATTTTGAGAACCTCCCCCTACTAGGAAACCTTTTCTTAGCAGAAGCACCTCGCTAGGTTCTGCTTGCATAATTTAAAATGTGGTTTGTGTGGTTTTTTTTCCAGAATTCCATCCTTGTGCCGAAGTTTGGACCCCGAATGTCTGCATGTCATGCTGATTTCGGGAGCAACAGCCTGAAGTTCTCGTTGGATCCTCTTTCTCTTAGGAATAATCTGTTCATAGGCACTCCTGAGATCATTGATCTCCATCAGCTTGAGTAACTTATTTGCCCACTTAAGGAGGTTGAAAGGACTGCAGATAACTCTGTCATATATAAACAACTTTTCTTTGAACTACTGACCTATATAAATTATAATAGGATGTGGGGACGGTTTGTGCTATCCACAAGAAAAGCTCTCCGAAATGCATGCATGTGACATTCTTATTACATTTGCATGCTGGGATCTCACTTGAAAATCCATGTTAACTGTACCTTTTTAATGTGCTCTGTGTTGTTGCGCTGATTTGGGGGTAAAAAATATTCAAATACAATACAGATTTTTTTTTAATTGGAGTTTCTTTTCCTTTCAATAAGAGTCTCCGTAGATCACCGTAGGGTAATTTTTATCTTCAAACCAAGAGTTGGACCCATCAGTCAATTTAGAATTAAACCATTGTTTTCTAATCTTGGGAGCTTGTAGTCAGTGGGTCAAACGTGTGATAAGGGTCAGAAGATTTTAGACTCCACGACAAATTGCTGCAAGTAACGCTTGCCACAAACTTGACCTGCTTGGCTACTACTTGGATAAGTGGCCTTATGAGCTATTCTTCAGGAAAGTACCTGCCTAATGCCAAACGCAAAGTGCTTGCTTGTGCCTTGACAGCACTTCCTGCTGCCCTGGAAATTTTGGAAGAAAGGTAAATTCAGCCAATGCAGAAAAAAAATATATCTGACTAGCAGTGTGGCCACCTTGGGTTTTGAGATTCCAGCAGCCACGTCTTCACAACCTGGTGCCAAAAAGGGATTTGCAGAGAAGAATGAAGGAGGTAAGAAGCATTTGAGTTACCGTTTGTCAGTTGCAAAGACTGGTATAGAATTGGGGACGGAGGGAAAAATAACGCGGAACAAAATAATCACTAAAAATCTGCTTTAAACACCCCTGGAGAACTATAGCGCTTCTCTCTTTCCCTGTAACTTCCCTCTCTTATTTTTTGATAATATTATCTGATCTTGCCCTGGGGAGTTTTTTTTAAAAAAAATGTAATTCTAGTTTTAATGTGGCTGTATGGAGAAACTTTCCTGTGTGTTTACAAGTTCCTTTCAGCAGGTTTTTTTTCCCCCCATTCTGAAAATTGTGCCGCAAGGCACATTAACTTCCAGAATACCCAGTCCATAAAAGTAACATAATGGGGAAAGTCTTGCTTATTTTCTCCAGGGTAAGATTTTGCCCTGGGCACACATACCCTCAAACTTTAGGACACAAATGGGGAAGGTATGCCTTGTAGAACCTCCCAGTCCTATAACGGTTGGACTTAAGCTGCCTCTTTTTAAGTCTGATGACTACTAGCAGTTTCCCACCAGAGGTTATAATTGGAGAGGGTAAAATTAAGCCTTCCCACATATTTCAGTTCTATTTCTCCAGAGGTACTGTTTGGTGCATGTTTTACAAAAAGGCTTTTATCGCTGAACAGGGATGAGACTGAGGGGGGGGGGAGTAGAAAGGAGAGGAAATGGACTGGTTTGAAAACAACACACTCACCAGTGAAAAACTGTAGAGCAAGGGTGTCCAAACTTGGCAACTTTTTAAGCCTGGCTGGAGATGGGGAATTCTGACCGTTGAAATCCACAAGTCTTAAAAGTTGCCAAGGTTCCACAGCCCTTTTATAGAGCATTATAGTCTTTGGAAGGCATTGGGTTTCTCCAGGTATTTGCAGTGCAGACCTGTAAGGTGCAAAATTTCCCTGGGTTTGGAATGAGCCCAGGCTTATTATAAAGTAAAATAATAAAAACATGAACAGACCACAAAGCCTAAATTGTTCATTAAGTAGGCAGTGAATCAGAGTTCACCGTTAACCAGTGTAAAACGTCCTCTAAAACAAATGCATTTTGTCTTCTGCGAGATCAAACTTTGCCTTTGGTTTCCAGGCTTATCCCTTATTGGTATTGGAGAACTGATGTGTATTTTTGTCTTATAACTTAAACTGTTAAGTTTCACTAGTGCCAGCAATACTGGGGAAAAAACCAGAATCAATGGCTTTATTGTGGTTATTAATAGTATGTCATGGTTCCTAAAACCTCTTTCCATCCTACCCTGTATGTGATAATATAACAAGCTGAGTGTTTGTGCAATAGAGAACAAAATCTACAACTGATGCCAAGATGGAAGTGAACCTCCTTAAAAGTAAATTTGGCTATTCAGACAGAGTAACTCTAGTGTATTTTACATGGTTGAAAACAGTTGCTTAGTTTATGTAAGGGCGTACTTTGTTACTACATTTTGTACAATGTAGAGAAGCAAGTCTGTTCGTTTCTCTGTTTTTAAAAAAATGAAAACTCAAGTAGAGATTCTTATGCAGAAAAAGCAGATATTAAGAGACAGTTAAAGGGCTTTCCAGAGCCGCCTTCAAGGTGTACTTGTAGCGGCAGGTTCTTCAAATAAATGCCTCATTTTCATTGAAGAAGTAATTTAAAGAATCTCCAGCGACTTTTAATTTGCTGAAATTAAAAATGGGAAGACTATTACCACAGGTGCATTGCTAGAAGCAAAATTTTAAATTTGGAAAGCTTATTGAAAGAAGAATTTCTCTGTGTACTTGCTCCTCCGCTTTGCTTCAATTTTCATAATTTCAGTTGAGAAAGGATCCTTTAAAGTAGCATCTGAAATGGTAGATGATTTTTTTTTCCTGCCTGGATAGACTGAATTCCAGTGATAATTTCCACTCTTATGTTTTTATATTTTAAAGGCATTATGCAGCTCTAACTAATGTTTTTGGGATACTTTCAGGAAGCTAAGTGCAACAAACAGCAATACCAGGTTTCCTCCTCTGGAGTCCATAACTGACCTAGGACCTATCAGCAAAGTTGATACATGCCAAGATCTGCCACAGAAGCTGCAAGCATGGCCACAGAGGAATCCACCAGACACTGTTGGAAGAGGTTTTATGGTTTATCGTGAATGCAACCAACTCTTCTAAGGGATTCCGCTCCAACATCTTTATCCATCTCCTATGCCTTCCAATTGTTTCATGCTTTATTGTTGTTGTTTTGCCTGACACTAAAACGAAAGCTACCGCTTTATTTCAGATTTATTCCTCTGGCCTGGGACAACCGTTAACAGAAAAATCTGGAGGAACTGTACATTCCCAGTTCACTGCAGGCGACGTATGTCATGGCGTCACACCGCTTTGGTTCTACCTTCGTCACCTTAGATCTTTAACCGCCTAGGAAAGTCATTAAAATTGTTGCACTCCAAGTATAAAGGCAATTTTACCAGGTTGCACTGTAGGTGTTGTGTAAATAGTGCTTCAATAAACGGTTTGCCAAAACGTATGATTTGGTGTGCTGCAGAGTAACAAATAATTGGGTAAGAAAGGGGTCGTGTCCTCCTCAGAGTCTGACTCCGAGATGGAAGACGAACAGCTGACAGAGAGCAGGAGAGTGGCTCCGTTGGCTGTGCAGGAAACTGGGGAAGGGCAAAGTCAGGCTGGGCAGAGCAGGGGAGGGGTAGAACAAGGGAGAGGGGATTCAGATGAAGACCAAGGGCCACCCCCTCCTCATCCTAGGGAGTCTCCTGGTTGAGCACTGGGAGGTTTCAAAAAGAGATTGGAATGCAGAAGAGAGCAAGGGTGGGGCTTGCATGGCTTACAAGGAAGGAAAAGGCCTCAATCCCCTTCACAAAGGCACACCTGGGGATGGAGTTTAAAGGAGAAGCAATTGGGAGGGGAGTTTGTTGGGAACAAATGCTGAGTTAGCATTGTGGCCTGCATTCCTGGCATCCCTCCCTACTGTTTGAAGTATTTACGACCTCCTGTGTGTGTTTATCTCGTCTTGCTGGAGTTATCTTCCGCTCCTGGGACCTTGCCCTGCTGGAGTGATTGATTGCAGTCATTCTGCTTACAGCGTTTGGGCTGCAGGTTTGTGGAAGAACTTTTCTCCAGGCTGGAGAGTGAAAGGGACGTTGGGGGCGCAGTTGGTGTTAATAAAGGTTGTCTGGCTATGTTGCCTTTGTGCCACGCCCCAGCTCATCAGGAGGCCTGAAAAACCCAGCATGGGAAAAGGCAGGGCTGTAAACTTTGAGAGAGCCGGTATGTCCTCCCATTACTTTGCATGCTCAAAGAAAGAAAACCTTAAGTATTCTTGTGAGGTACCAGCAAATCCCAAGAGGACAAAATGAGCAGCTTTGCATTCCCTTATCCCTCTTTATACGTAGGTTTTTAAGACAAGTATGGCCATATGAGGCTTTCAGTAGGAATTATAGATCAAACTAGTTTGAAACAACAAGCCATACCGTTGTGCTGCCCTCAGAAAGTTCTGAGTCTTTATAAGCTGAGGCTTTGTCTCCCATATGATGTTAATCCACGAGAAGTTGGAGAGCAGCTGGGTTCACACAATTCCTTAAGCCCAAACACACATGCCATCTGATAGTTTACTATGAGAATAATTTAGTTTTTGTGGTGGGCTAATGTATACTGTAAAATTTTGGCAGAAACCAAGGTTTGTGGCATTGTTCCTTAGGATGAAGTTTAGTTTAACCAACTACGGAGAAACTACTCCGTTCCTTTGTACAATATTGCTATATTGCCCCAATCATAGTCTGAAAATACAGAGGTCCGATGGCATAAAACTTCCAAGTATTACAAAACAATTACCAACACTATAACATTTACAGACGCAGAGACAATTTGGTCCAAAACCAGAACTACCAAAATAATTACTGATCTACGAAATGTGGCAATGGGGTGGAAAAAAATTTGGGCATCCATGGATACATAATTCTAGCAAATTAGGAGATTTGCTGGCAAAAATGTAACAAAAATATATTTTCGTGGTGTGATTTCACACTTGGCCATAGCAAGGTAAGGGAAAGCTTCCTGTATCTACCCCCTGCCTCACAAAGCCCCCACCCCACCCCCACCAAATGGACTGGGGGGGACTACATTCTTCAAGACCTCAAAAGAGCAGGTTATAACTCCTGATCTTTTCACATTTACCCATCCCTGACTTCAAAACATATCCAATTGTTTTGGAGGGGTTTTTTTTCCCCCTCATAAACCTCTTAAAATACCTAGATAAACTTTGAAGTTTCACTCGATTGTTATACTCAATTGTAATACCACTTTATAATGCCTTGGTAAGGCTACACTTGGAATACTGCATTCAGTTCTGGTCGCCACGATGTAAAAAAGATGTGGAGACTCTAGAAAGAGTGCAGAGAAGAGCAACAAAGATGATTAGGGGACTGGAGACTAAAACATATGAAGAACGGTTGCAGGAACTGGGTATGTTTAGCTTAAGAGAAAGAAGGACTAGGGGAGACATGATAGCAGTCTTCCAATATCTCAGAGGTTGCCACAAAGAAGAGGGAGTCAAACTATTCTCCAAGGCACCTGAGGGCAGGACAAGAAGCAATGGGTGGAAACTAATCAAAGAGAGAAGCAACTTAGAACTGAGGAGAAATTTCCTGACAGTTAGAACAATTAATCAGTGGAACAGCTTGCCTCCAGAAGTTGTGAATGCCCCAACACTGGAAGTCTTTAAGAAGATGTTGGATAGCTATTTGTCTGAAACGGTATAGGGTTTCCTGCCTAGGCAGGGGGTTGGACTAGAAGACCTCCAAAGTCCCTTCCAACTCTACTATTGTATTGTATTGTATTGTTATTAACACATCTCAGTAAACATGCTTTCTTTGAAAATGGTACAATAAGACTTTTATTATAACAGCTGGCATTGGATGGAACAAGATTTAAGTTAAAGGAGATGTAAATGAGATCTTACACATTGGGGGGGGGGAGAATCTTCATACAGTACTGGAATGACACGTTTCACTCGTTAACACCCCAGGCCCCCGTTGCAAATTCACACAGTGGTTGGCGTTACAGAAACATGGTAATCTGGTTGATTTAACAACTGGAAGTTGTTTTAGGTACATTGTTTTTGCACAAAAAAAGGTCTGTATTAGTGGTTACCCATACACATACATGCACACAGACATACCACACGACGCTTTTAGAAATTTCAAGTCTAAAAAATAATAATATGGAAGTGTAATTTTGAAAAGTGCACTTGAACGCTGTTTGCCAGCAATTAGAACAGTGTTTCTCAACCTTGGCGACTTTAAGTCCTGTGGACTTCAACTCCCAGAATCCCCCAGCCAGCATAGCTGGCTGGGGAATTCTGGGAGTTGAAGTCCACAGGACTTAAAGTCGCCAAGGTTGAGAAACACTGAATTAGAATACAACGTTATTGTTTTATTCTTAAGTGATGTTTTTTCTCCCAGAAACTAATCTGGGTAACGGTTTACAACATTCTCGTCAAAGCACTCTAGAAAAATAATCAGACAGGCAAATGTTGTTGTTTTTTTTTTTTTTTTTGCATTTTCTTGTGACTCTTTTAGCAGCTTTTGGCTCTGTTTCGCTTTCCCAACGCCGTGAAAATGATTGTGACTGCAATGCTGTCTTTTAAATCACAGACTCCCAAGAGACGACACAGGATGTGCGCGCGTGTATGCTTTATATACATCTCTCTATAAAAATACATTATCGTATAAAAAAATATTCCGATAAACTCTTAATTGCTATTCTCACAGTAGTAGCTATCTCCTTTCAGTAGGTTTTTTTTCTTCTTCCTCTCGTCGTTAAGAGGAGAAAACGGAGGACTTTTTGGGCAGCCCAACCACAAGGGTGCTTGCTACTGAATTTCAATGTTTGCAAGATCATCTCCACAGAGTATATCTGGGTAGTAGCCCCGAATTCATATTTCAATCTGCAAGATTTGTGGCGAGAGATTCAATCTCAGTTGCAAAGCTCAAAGGTTGTACCTTCTGAACACATTCAGGTAACGAATGCAGTCCGTAAGAGGGTAAGTGATATTTCCCCCGAAGCACCTTGATTTCTATCTTCGACCACACAGATAGAAATTGTATTTTCAAATTAAATATAAACAGTACCATAGTTTTACCAGTAAATTATCCTGTCCAAAGCTACATAGGCCCCAAGATGAAGTACGCAGCTGATTAGTAAAAGGAAGGCTCAGATTTCTCTACACAGTAATGAGAAGGTTTAAACGTTTCGCGGAAATGGAAACTGGATAACCACCTCCAATTCTGAATCAATACCTCTCAATCTTCTTACTATTGGAGGAAAGACCGAAACAAGAGTAAAGATATGGATAAATGCATCCATCAAGCGAGCAAGGCTATCCCAACCTCCCCACCCAAAGAAAATAAAACAGCTTTTTCAGTGAAGCACAGAATTCCACGATTAAACTAACTTGGCGAGGCGATTAAGTAGAAATCAACTTTGTGGGAACTGCCGATAGCTCATCCAGTTCAGCCACCAAAGAGACACAAAATCAGTGTATGAATCTCATTTACAATCATCTAAGATGGGTCGGCAACCTGCAGCTCTGGAGCTCCATGTGGCTCTTTCATCCCTTTGTTGCGGCTCTGTCACCACTCAGCGGCACAATTTTGAGAGGAGCTTCCGGTTGGGAGGGAGGGGAGCCTGGTGCAGGTTTTCCGGTGGGCTCTACAATTGATAGGGCTTTCGGTTAGGATAGGTAGAGGAAAAAGGATACCTCACTAGGAGGAGACTGGTGGGGGAACTGGACTTCCAGTTGGCTCCAGAATTGAACCGGGTGCTTCCGCTTAGGACTTCTGTGGCTCTTTTGAGTGTTTAAGGTTGCCGACCCCTGAGCTAGGAAATCAAATTCTTTTAAAAGTCTGATTGATCAAAGGTGCAGAAAGCTGGGAGATTAAAGACGTTATTCAAAAGCACAAAAAAAAAAGTTGGTGAAACAAACGAATGGCCATGAATTACACAGGGTTTATCACCAATCCTGCAGAGCTCTGTATATCTTTCATCTCGTATCTTCATCCTTACCAGCCAACAGCTGGAGCCTTGTAGATGTACTCCAACATTGTCCAATGAAAAATCTGTCCTAGCAACCAGAGACGATGGCCAAGATCACCTGATGCGTTTTCTAGCACAGATCAGATTTGGGAAGAATTATCTGAGAAAATATACAAACAGATGCAAAGCACGGAGTTGTGCTATTTCAGCTCCTCCCGTCACCAAATAGATTGGTGCCACTTTTGGTCATTAAGTACAGGAATTCATATAGCCGTGTAGTGTAGAGTCCAGATGTACGTAATGTACAGAATCAAACCAACCACAACTGGTACAAAGGATATCCTTCTGGCAAATTGAAGCCACAACTTTAGGATCCTGGAGACGGAAACCGGAGTGACCCAATTACTCCAAATGTCATTTCTCATCATCATCATCATCTTAACTGCTTACTGGAAACAACTTACAGCAATCTGATTTAATCAGGATTTTCTGGTGAAAAGGGTTTGGATGGAGGTATTTTTAAAATAAATCAAATGGCAGGTGTAATCCTACAGATAACATTCAAAAAATAGATATGTTACCAAACTAATTAGGTGGATTAGCTGCAATTTACTTTTGGTCCCCATTAATTTTAGTAAGTGGTGGCAAATTTGGGGTGAGGAATCCAAAACAGAGGTGGTATCCTGCCGCTTCGCTCTGGTTTGGGCGAACCGATAGCGGCGGTGGGAGGCTCCGCCCGCCCACCATCACGGGTGCTCTGCACATGCGCTCCCGTTTCCAAACCGGTAGAGAAGGTAAGAGGATTTCATGCCTGAACCCAAACTACTGCCTTCCTTTTATACCACATGAAGCACGAACATCTTTTCCAATAAAATGAGGTTATCACATGGAGACCATAATTAAAATCAGCTCTCCTTTCACTTTGGGACTCCAACTCATACGGACGTATCTCTTGCACAGAAAGCCTTCCACTATGACAGCCAGATACAGTACATTTAATTAGCAGGTCCTTAATGACTTGATTTTGGACAGGTTGATCAGACGTCAGCCACGGTTGAAGTGGCCTTTGGAAAGAGTTATTTTACAACACACACAATGTCTGAGGCTTTGGCACAAAAATATAGGAACAGGCCTTCAGAGGCATGGGCATAGCTGATTTTTAACTGATCTTTATACAATATTGAGTGTAATAGACATCTAATTTTGGGGGGCAGATATGGTTTTCAAACCATGCGAAGAGATGGACTTCACTTCTAGAAGCACATTTAGCATCAACTTGAAATTATATCTTCTAAGAACGATTAAAATGTGACATATTTTTTTTTCCAAAACTTTGAAGTATGGTTAGAGGGTCTTAAGCCTCTATCTTCACATTTATGACATTTTGCCAATTATCCAAAAGTTACTCTTAATTTTCTTCAGGTTTTAATACAGTAACCGGATGGCAAAAACCAACTTACTTGGTATCTTTTAAGGAAATTCATTCAATGCTTCCCCCCTGGAATTCTCTTTTTTTTTTCCTCCCCCTCCACAATGATATTCAAATTATGTAAATAGTACTCAAGACATAGCTATAGTTAAGGTCATGTAGCTTCTACAGTTCAAATTCAAATTTTAGCATTTCTGATTCATACACACACACACGTACTCCCAAAAGATCCTGCCATGATCTCTGGATCCCCGGCCGTGCTTTGTGACCAAATGTTTTTTACTACGTCCACTTCCAAGACTACCCATTTTCACGAAACTGAAAAGGAACTGCAGGGCATCCAATGGCTATTTTGAACACACACACGGCTGCCCTCGACGGGACCCACAGCGAATGAAGACATTGGGAGTTCCTTTGCTCCGACTGAAAGTTCCATAATGTACTTGTCTACTCACCGAAGTTCTCCAAATGTTACAATCTGTGTCTCAAGGGCACCAATTGGCTCAGAGGTAAATTAATATCAGGACGCGGTCCTGGCTGTAAGGCATTGCTGGTTTTACTACGCGGTAATGGTAAGAGACTCAAGAGAGCTTCGTTTTTAAGCCTTCAGTTCTAAACCTCCTTTTGTTGGAAACTGATCGGTGTGTTTTGTGTAAAGTCTTAGAAAAGTACAATCGCGTAATACAGAAAGCATTCAAAAATTAGGTGAGAACCATTTTAGAAGATTAAAAACCTTGTGGGGTGCATACAGTTCATAGGAAATACAAAACCCCAGTAAAGCGAACAGACCTGGGGTGAAAACTCTGATTTAAACTCTTTGTAGGTCTGAATTTGCTACAATTTCCTGGCTGTTTTTTCCCCCCCATCGTCTCTCTGTGTTGGTGTGGTTTGCAAGTACACCTTGCTCTCTTCTCAAAATGGCAATCTCCAAAGTGCTGCAAAGAAGCTAACTGTTAGTGCTGCTGCTTTCTCGTTCCATTCCCACTTCCAACTTCCCCAACTAAGTTCTTGAAATCCTAAGAATTACAACGATCCCTGTTTTATATTAATGGCACTTACTGTGGAAAAGCACAGTTCAGGCAGATAGAGATAGAAAGATTTGGGTTTTCTTCATATAAGTTTAGGAACCAGTATCAAGAGCGCAAGCTCTGATTTTCAGAGATGTGAAGAGGTTAAGGAGTGTTTTTCTTTAAAAACAAAACAAACAAAAAAACCTTTAGAACAGGTACAATGAAGCAGTTCTCAATAAACCTGGCTTTTTTTCCAGACATTTTCTTGATTTTTTTGACTGATAAGGTCTCGTTTCATTCGTCCGACCCGGTCTGATGCTTCCATCAATTGAAGTGTAATTGCACTCTAGAAAGGACACAATTCAGAAGGTTCTAGTCATAGCCGATACCGTTGGTGATAGCTATCTCCCGATCTAACTTTAGGAAAGGTTTTTCTCTTACTCAAACCTTTCTCACCGATGTATCATCCCGATCTTGCATCTTTTAACATGGCGGGTGTTAAAATCTCATCGGGCCACAGCAGAGAAATAAGCGCGTGTTTTTTTAAATAAAAAAATTGCTTCTCAACCGAAGTAAATGAATTAGAGTGGCGTATTAAATCCAAGTTTGAAAAGGAAGAAAAAAAAATTTGGATGTTCCTAAAAAATAAAGAGCCTTACGGTTTGGAAGGAAACGGAGCTGCCCCAAATGGATCAAACTCCTGTTGCTGCTGGCTCTGTTGAGACTTCACACTTGGCACGACTTCGGTGAAAGGAACTGCTCCAAAATCATCTGTTAATTTTATGCCGTCGCCAGAATGAATGCTACCAATTAAGGAGCTCTGCCTGGGTCTCCCAGGCGCTGCGGAGTTGTGATTATCCCCCCGATTATCAGCCAATCCTTGGTGTTGGGGGAGACGTATCCCTTCGGCAGGGTGGAAAGGCTTGGCTCCAAAGGGATCCAGGAGGTTATCCTCACCCTGCAAGGGATTGACTCTGTCCTTGCTATCCGACAGGCTAATACTTATGTTTTCCTTGGAATCGGAAATGGTCAGAAACTCGTTGCTGCTTTGGGAATCCCGGCGGCCGGCTTTTTTGTGCCTTCGGGCTCTCTCCGGCGTCCGGTAACTGGGCTTCAGGGTCTTCTTGCTGCTGGTGGGGGTTCCGTGATGGCGCTTGCCGTTGCTCTTGGACCCCTCTTGCTTCATGCGCCTCTGGCGGGAAGAGAGCTTCTGCAGATTCCGTTGCTGCTGTTTCGCCTTGTGTTGCTGCTGGCTGCCGGTTATCTCCTCAAACGGGACGAGCCCAAAGAGATCCTCCCTCGCTTCACCGTGCCTCTGGATGGAAACCGGCTGGAACGGGAGGCAGCCAAAGATGTCCACGCTTTTGGGGGAAACGGGAGACGTTTGAGGTTCCGAGCCTGTGATCAGATCATCTTGCTGGGATATCCTTCTGCTGAAGGGGGCTTTGGTGAAGACATCGAAGTCGTCCTGGTCTTGCTGGGGATGGGCGATGTGGGAAGAAGAATCCTTTTGTTCCTGGGGCTGCAAAACGTAGAACGGAACTGCTCCGAAGACATCAAATTCTTGTTTGGGGCTCAAACTGGAACCGGGGAACTCGGTCAACGAAGGACAGGGAAGAATCATCTCTCTGCTTTCTACATTGCCAGGCCCTTCTCTGTATCTGCCGCAAGGTACCTCTTCTGGGGGCCGAAAATGGTGACTGTCCGAGTCAGAACTGTGCTTATCATCATCTTCTACATCTTCTTCAGAATCCATGAGAAGGGGATGCTGGCCTAAGTTTTCTGGCTCTGTGTCGTTGTCGTCAATAAAGTCTCCCGTCTCGCCCTGCAAGACTTCTTCGTCCTCTTGCTCTTCCTCTTCCTCACTGCTCTTTGGAGAAGGGGGATCGGATTCAAAATCACTCTCCGATTCATCGTTTCCTTTCTTAGTAGGAACGTCCGCGGCCTTCTTTCCAGCATCCTGGTCCTTAAGAACCTGGCTTGGCCTCTCATACTTAGAAAGACCCTCTAACGTGTTTTCTAGATTGCTGGCTGGGTTATTAACTTCATTTCCTGGGGAGCCTGAAAGGATGAAGAACAGGCAAAATAACTTCAATTTCAAATCAGTGTTTCACACCTCCACAAACACACATACAGATATACATGCTTTTACATTATACAGTTGGACAATTCTTAGACTCAAAAGCAGACACTAGAACTTTAAATCTTACAGCAAGAAAAGGCATATCTGAGTATTAGTACATTCACTCTCAAAAGCAACAACTGTGCTAAACCATCAACAGATGTCTTCCCACCAACTATCATTTTGCAGAGAGGAATTTATAATGGAGGTCAGCACATTCTCTTATTCGGGGGTGAAATTCAGCAGGTTCTGACAGGTTCTGGAGAACCGGTAGCGGAAATTGTGAGTAGTTCGGTGAATAAGTAAATACCACCTCTGGCTGGCCCCACAGTGGGGTGGGAATGGGGATTTTGCAGTATCCTTCCCCTGCCATGGCCACCAAGCAACGCCCACAGAACTGGTAGTAAAAAAAATTGAATTTCACCACTGCTCTTATCTTATTTATATACAATAAGTCACACTGCTTTGAAAGGAAACATACTGAAGTACAGTACTTAATTATGTTTATAGTGTCGTTCCTGACCACCTGCTTATTTAGAAATGTTTCTATTTAATTACTGAACGATTTTTTTCCAGTACGGATTGTCCCACATCCTGGCACTGCTTATTTTCACACACTGAAGATAAACAATCCCGAAGCTGACATTTCCCTCTCTAGTCATTTTGTCCTTTCCACACTCTTTTCTATCCTAAATACACACTCCTTTTCGGCTAAACTGGAGTTTGGCATGCAGCATTCTAGCAATGCCGCTCTGTATCTGTTTCTTAAGAATTCCCACGGTGGTCCATACGATTTAATACCTAGGAAACATGTTTCGGAGTTCACCTAAATCTTTATGTAATAAAATATACCTATGTATTAATCAATTTTATTTGCCCTCTTATTATTCCCACAAAGTATACGGGCTGGTATTTTCCTTTGGAATCAACTATAACTTTTCCCCCTTACAGTATTAGTGACTAGTTTCGCTTTGATCTGTTTACATGTGAAGCTAGCATTATTTATCTCAACACACATCAAGGAAACTTTCTGTCTCATTTCACTCACCAAACTGTTGTTAAGGGGAAATTATTTTCCTTACAATGTGGAACACTGTCTCTTTGTATTTAAGCTGCGCTTCCCAGTTATTGATTTCCTGTAAATGGACCTTTGGATTAACTATTGTGATTGCTTTTTGAGTCTAAAGAGCAACGGATTAGTACAGCTAGGCCCAACTAACTGACAAAAAGAGGATGCGGTGGCTCAGGGGCTAAAATGCCGACTTTATCGATCAGAAAGGTCAGCAGTTCGGCGGTTCAAATCCCTAGCGCCACTTAACGGAGTGAGCTCCCGTGACTTGTCCCAGCTTCTGCCAACCTAGCAATTCGAAAGCACGTTAAAAAATGCAAGTAGAAAAATAGGAACCACCTTTGGTGGGAAGATAACAGCTTTCTGTTCACCGCCCCCTAGAGTCGGGAATGACTAGCACATATATGTGAGGGGAACCTTTACCTTTACGTATCTGAACAAAATCTGTCACTAGGCATTCACAAGGCCACGGTGAAGCAAAGGAGGTGCCAGGCATCCCTTCTTCCTTTTTCCTTCTGTGGTGTATCCATTAGACTCCAAGTCTTTTGAGACAAAATCTATCTTATCCTTTACTCTCTGCTCAACATTAGAACTGTTTTTCTTCCCTAACTCGGCAGCCGCCAAACCTTTGGGCACCAGGAACCGGTTCTGTGGAGAGAGGTTTTTTTCCATTGATAGAATTTGCTATAAACAGCCTATATCAGGGGTGTCCAAACTTGGGAACTTTAAGACTTGTGGACTTCAACTCCCAGAATTCCCCAGCCAGCATGGCTGGCTGGGGAATTCTGGGAGTTGAAGTCCACAAGTCTTAAAGTTCCCAAGTTTGGACACCCCTGGCCTATATCCTCCAATTCAATTTAAACCTAGAGAGCGTTTCTTTCAGTTTTTTCTACATTTAATAATATACTATAATTTCTTTATTTCTTAATTAGTAAGATAACCATAACAATTGTACTGCTATTCTCTTTAGTCTACTAATGTAACTCTTTTCCCCTTACTTCCTCTTTTAGCCATTTTCTCTTGGGCTCTCAAAAAATTCCACTTTTAATTCTTTTTCTTCTTCTCCCCCTTTCCCCTAACTTCTTCTTTCTCTTTTCCCTGTTTTTGTGATTGTTGTATCTTTTCTTCAGGGTTAATTTCTTTTATTATTCTAGTGACTTTCCCCAGGGTTGTCCCTGCTGTCCTCCTGTCCTTACTATTTCGTGGTTTCTTTTTGTGTCTGCTTTTTCTTTGTGAACTGTAAACATGGAGAGAGGTTTTTCCATGGACTGGAGAAGGCATGAGTTCACGTGCTGCCTGAATGGGGCTACACTTGTTTGCGCGGACCGGTTTCTGGCATATCGTGGCCCAGTCGCTGGCCAGTCGCAGGGTTGAGGGATCCCTGCTTTAAGTGTTAAATAGCCATTACTGATTATTTTTTTGTTGCATCCAATATTTTATCACCATTTGGGGGGATCATTTTCTATCCATGGTTTTCTAAGATTAATGTCCACATGTACCATAGATATATCAAACATATATAGTACGTGTTTAATCCTTAGCTGCTGCCTTTGAAGTGGTTGCAACCTGCTCTATTCATGCCTATAAGCAAAATATTTTAATCATTCCTTCTAGCCTGGGAACTGTATAAAATAGTCCCTATTTTCATTTTTTCATTCTTCTGCCTTCTCATTCCTTTTCCTCTTATTTTTGCAAAGTTTTGCCTGTTTTGCAAGCCTGGTAATTATTGCTCTTTGTAATATACCGTGTGGGGAGCTTTCTAAGACAAAAGAGGAAGGAGGAAAAAAAATCCTAGTAATAATGTATCATTCATAAAATATTCAAGTGTGGGATTAGAATTCATTCCACCCAGTACAGTAATTAATCAAGGAAATGTGTTTTTTAATCAAAGTGTTCGGAAAGTAAGCATATTTCTATTAATTTTCCTTTCTACTTTCTAAATTGTTCTCCTTTACAGTAAAAGAAAAAATTCCCCCTTACAATATTACATTGATTTTATCTAAAGTAAAAGTTTCTTTCATCTCCCTGACAGACACTAAGACATTTACTGACAACAAATTAATACTAATGTAAGATAAAGGTAAAAGTAAATGTTCCCCTCGCACATATGTGCTAGTCGTTCCCGACTCTGGGGGAGGGCGGTGCTCATCTCCGTTTCTAAGCTGAAGAGCCAGCACTGTCCGAAGACGTCTCCGTGATCATGTGACTGGCGTGACTAAACGCCGAAGGCACACGGAACACTGTTACCTTCCCACCAAAGGTTTCTACTTGCATTTCTACGTGCTTTTGAACTGCTAGGTTGGCAGAAGCTGGGACAAGTAACGGGAGCTCACTCCGTTCTGCGGTGCTAGGGATTCAAACCGCCTAACTGCCGACCTTTCTGATCGACAAGCTCGGCGTCTTAGCCACTGAGCCACAGCGTCCCTAATACTAATGTACTTTAACCACAAAAGTTACACTTCAACAATATCCAATACTATGGAAGTAATTAACAGAAACAGGGAAGAAGGTATAGGGGCATACTGCTATAGTGATAATCCAATCCTACAAATAGTCATAAAAATAATTGGCCTGGAAGGGGGGGGGGGGACGGACGGACACCCACCCATTTTTTTTTAATGGAAACAAATAAACAACTGTTTTTCAAGTGTGATACTATAATAGGTTGTGCTACATTTCATATAATGGATTTTATAGTCATATGAATATGTAGATTCACTTTCTTGATGTGATAAGACTTTCCCCAAAGTAACAGTCGTAATAAAGAACTTTCAGAATCCATTTCCACGTATCCTTATATGCTAAAATTGCTTACAGAAATGATTATTCTTTCAAATTAAAAATGTATTCTTTTCGGATGAACATAATTATTTTTGTTTAACTACTAACTTTAAAACTGTTGGTAATATGGGCATACCTCTATTTGTATAACCAACAACAGCTAAACACACACACATACATATCTATATCTCTATATCTATCTATCTATCTATCTATCTATCTATCTATCTATCTATCTATAGATATATATAGATGATATATAGATATATAGATATAGATGATATAGATGATATAGATATAGATATAGATATAGATATATAGATATATAGATATATAGATATATAGATATATAGATATATAGATATATAGATATATAGATATATAGATATATAGATATATAGATATATAGATATATAGATATATAGATATATAGATATATAGATATATAGATATATAGATATATAGATATATAGATATATAGATATATAGATATATAGATATATAGATATATAGATATAGATATCTTAAAGATGACGTACTTTGCCTTTATATCAGGAAGATAATTTGTTATATGTAACATTTGCTTAGTTGAGATAACATATAAATCAGGAACTCATAAATTGCTCTAAAACTACTTCTCTGTAGTTGAGCACTTCGTTTACAGGAAAAAAAGAAATTAAGTCCAAATGAATCCAGATATTAACTCAATAGTAGTTCTAGCATAATGCTACTTTAAATATATGCACACAAGAGGTACCAAATCCGTATTTTAACCCAATTCAACTTCCTGTATCAACCTCCCCCTCCCATTTAATATTCTTACATTTATCAAAAGCCCAAGAGAGAGAAATTTCAAATTCACTTTTAAATTAATGCCATAAGAATGTTGTAATACACAACATGTAGAAAAAGATTGGATGGCAGTAATCTCAAAGCTGCTCCAATGGACATCTCAAATCTGAGTTTATGAACAGCTCAGAACTGGGCAGCCTAACATCTGTTCGCAAGAAAATGTGCAGATTATATCACTTCTAATCAGGTTTGCCTCTTGTAACAGGCTGTAATTCTGCCCTCAAATCCAATGCAGGTAGAACATCTTTAATCATTAAGATCCCAATCTTCAAGATAACAAGAAAAAAAATATTCTGTTCCTGTGTTCATTTTCTAGACATCCGATTATAAGAGGATGAATGGCTTGTAACAACCGGAGTAATTACATGCCTTCTGCTTGTTCATCATTTCAAAAAACGGGGAGAAACCCATGGGCATAACCATTTTTTAAAGCTCTGCCTGAATTGGGAACATACTGCTGTCATCATTCCCCAACAATCCACCACATGTTAGTTCAAGGATTGCAAAGATGTCAGCTAAATCTGCAGCCTTCCAACAACAGACAGAGAGGCAGATGTTGGGACACCGTCAAGAGATTTAGTGGTTAGCTTGGTGTTTTTCACTTAAGGGGACAGTCAAGCGGCATTTCCTTCATTCCATTCACCCGCTTCCTTTATGCTTGTTGCAGTCGTTGGAAATACTGCAAGATGGAACCTTTTCCATTCTCAGTTCTCAACCCCGGGGACTGTTAAAATCATCGAAGAGAAATATTTTTGAGAAAATGATATCTTTTTTTTCAAACAGGGAATGAATGGCAGACTAAATGGCAGATCATCCTCGGCTTATGACGGTAATTGAGCCCAAAATGTATCTTGCTCAGAGAGAGAATTTGTTGAGTGAAATTTTGCTCTGTTTTGCGACCTTTCTTGCCGCACATGTTAAGTGAATCGCTGCAGTTGTTAAGTTAGGAACACGGTTGTTAAGTGAATCTGGCTTCCCCATTGTCAGAAGGTCTCAAAAGGGGATCACTGTAACCGTCGTAAATAGGAACCACTTGCCAGGCATTCACATTTTGATCATGTGACCATGGGGATGCTGCAACAGTTGTAAGTGTGAAAAACAGTCGGAAGTCACTTTTCTCAGCGATGTTGTAACTTCAACTGGTCACTAAATGAACTGTTGTAAGTCAAGGATTACCTCTATTAAGCACTGGTATTTATTTCAAGCATTTCAAACCCACCGTTAGAGGAAAAAATCCCTCTCAGGATGAATTCTATGTAGAAGAATAAGCAATAATCCCAATTTATGCGTAAGAATCTTTGGGCTAAACTAGGTGTGCCAAAGCCTGTGGTCCAAGGGTCGCATGTAACCCTGGACATCTGGTAACGTGGCCCCATTAGATAATTAAAAATATTTTTTAAAAAGGAAGTAGTTAATTCCTTCTCACTCAATGCAAGTCCTGGCAAGCTAAAGGATTGGACAATCATGGCTTAGATCAGTGTTTTTCAACCTTGGCAACTTGAAGATGTCCGGACTTCAACTCCCAGAATTCCCCAGCCAGCAAATGCTGGCTGGGGAATTCTGGGAGTTGAAGTCCGGACATCTTCAAGTTGCCAAGGTTGAAAAACACTGGCTTAGATGACATATGTTCTCCAGTTGGCTTTCGTCGTAATTAACTACTCCTCAATTTCTGATGGCAAATCTTGACAGCACACTAAAAAGCAGAGACATCACCCTGTCAACAAAAGTGCGTATAGCCAAGGCTATGGCTTTCCCAGTTGCAATGGATGGCTGTGATAGTTGGACCATAAGGAAAGCTGAGCGCCAAAGAATGGAGGACTTTGAACTCCGGTGCTGGAGAAGACTCCTGCGAGTCCCTTGGACTGCAAGGCGATCCAACTGGTCAGTCCTAGAGGAGATCAACCCTGACTGCTCTTTAGAAGGCCAGATCCTGAAGGTGAAACTCAAAGACTTTGGCCACTTAATGAGAAGGAAGGACTCCCTGGAGAAGAGCCTAATGCTGGGAAAGATGGAGGGCAAAAGAAGAAGGGGATGATAGAGAAGGAGGTGGCTGGATGGAGTCACCACAGCAGCAGGCGTGACCTTAAATGGACTCCAGAGGATGGTAGAAGACAGGAAGGCCTGGAGGAACGTTGTCCATGGGATCACGATGGGTCAGACACAACTTCGCAACTACCCTGTTTCCCCAAAAATAAGACCTCCCAGATAATAAGCCCAATCGGGCTTTTGAGCATATGTGCTAAAATAAGCCCTCCCCCGAAAATAAGCCCTCCCTGAAAATATTGCAACACAGCAGCAGCCATGAGGTGACCACGCTCGCCGCCTCCTGCACCTCAAAAATAATAAGACCTCCCCAAAAATAAGGCTAAGTCCTTATTTCGGGGGTCAAAAGAAAATAAGAACCTGTCTTATTTGGGGGGAAACATGGTAATAACAATAACAATTTCTAAATGGCTAGAAGGGTAGATATTACTAGCCAAGTATTACTCCAAATTATGAAAGAGGCTAAATTATGAACACACAGTTCAGAGGCTTGAGGTCCAATTTCAAAACAGGAAGAGCAGCTCTTTTTAGACACTTTCGCCAAAAGAAAACAGTAAGGGTGGTTTTATTTCCCCCCTGAATTTTCTCTGTGCTTGGTAGTAAAGAGGGGGGGGGGGTAAGTTTGCCAGAGGAAGTAAATTCCAGCCTGTGTTACATTTTGATGATTAATGGACTTCTTTCTATTGAAAATAATTCAGACAATATGTGGATTTGTAAGCTTACTGTGAAGACATATAAGATTTAGTCCCAGTTAATAAGCCACGTGCTTTAAGGTAAATTTATAGAAAGTGATCGAGTCAATATTTGGAAGAAGTGTTCATGTTATTGTTTATGAGGCTATGCAGATTTCCATATAATATAAACACCTCATTCTACCATCGATAGAAACATCCGTTGTGTTCATGAATGAAGAAAGATCTCCTTTGTTCAACTTGTCCTAGTCAGCTTATGCAAATCCACTGCTTCTAAACTTGTTTTCCCAAGGACAATCGGTTCTGCACTTTTCTCAAACTCCCAGTTTACAGAAGAGGGCAGTATCTCCCCATCCACAAAATAAGAAATGGTCGTTAAGTGTGAAAAATGGCCGTAAGTCACTTTTTTTCAGGGATGTCATAACTTCGAACGCTCACTAAATGAATTGTTGTAAGTCGAGGACTACCTGTACATATTGGCTAACCTTCCTATGCAGTGATGCACACTGTAATGGATTTGTTTATATGACCCCCGCCCCACTCCAAGAATCCAGCTCTGCCAGTTTCTCCTTAGAGCCAGCTATTCACTCAAACTGTAGAGGATCTGTAAGAACATTTTACAAGTACTTACAATAGTTCATTTAATGTCAGTTTTTTCATTGACTGTTTTTCACACTTACAACCATTGCAGCATCACCTGATCAAAATTCAAACACTTGGCAATTGACTCATATTTATACAATACAATACAATAGTAGAGTTGGAAGGGACCTTGGAGGTCTTCTAGTCCAACCCCCTGCCTAGGCAGGAAACCCTATACCGTTTCAGACAGATGGCTATCCAACATCTTCTTAAAGACTTCCAGTGTTGGGGCATTCACAACTTCTGGAGGAAAGCTGTTCCACTGATTAATTGTTCTAACAGTCAGAAAGTTTCTCCTCAGTTCTAAGTTGCTTCTCTCCTTGATTAGTTTCCACCCATTGCTTCTTGTTCTACCCTCAGGTGCCTTGGAGAAAAGCTTGACTTCCTCTTCTTTGTGGCAACCCCTGAGATATTGGAAGACTGCTATCATGTCTCCCTTAGTCCTTCTTTCTATTAAACTAGACATACCCAGTTCCTGCAACCGTTCTTCATATGTTTTAGCCTCCAGTCCCCTAATCCTCTTTGTTGCTCTTCTCTGCACTCTTTCTAGAGTCTCTACATCTTTTCTACATCGTGGCGACCAGAACTGAATGCAGTATTCCAAGTGTGGCCTTACCAAGGCCTTATAAAGTGGTATTAACACTTCACGTGATCTTGATTCCATCCCTCTGTTGATGCAGCCTAGGACTGTGTTGGCTTTTTTGGCAGCTGCTGCACACAGCTGGCTCATGTTTAAATGGTTGTCCACTAGGACTCCACTTATGACGGTGGTAGTATCCCAGGGTCACGTGGTCACCTTTTGCAACCAGCAAAGTCAATGGGGAAGCCAGATTCCATTTACAACCATGTTACTAACTTAAAAACTGCAGTGATAAACTTGACGGAAGGAAGCTAGAAAAGAAAGTAGTGAGAAGATAAAGTACCCAGACGATGCACTATTAAATGGAAAAGGGGGGGGAGGGCAAAACAGAAAAGAAAATATTAAATATATAAGTATATAAGTATATATTCAAGAGTGAGATATAAAGGGGGGGGGAAACATAACTAGGGTAGATTAGCAAAGTTAAGGGAATAAGAAATGATATTAAATTATATCTGGGTTTGCAGAAATTCCATCCCAAGAAACATAAACTGAGTTTTGAAATAGACACCAACAACAATAGAAAAAGAAAGGGAGAGAGGACGAGAGAATGAAAGGAAGACGGGGGAAAGAAGAAAGAGGTAAGGAGAGGAGGATGTAAGGGAGAGAAAGAGAATGAGAGAGGGTAGGAAGAGGAAGAATAGGAGAAAGGGAAGGGAAGAAGGAAGGGGAAGGAGAGGAGGAAGGAAGTAGAGAAGGAAGGGAGGGAGGGAGAAAAGAAAGGGAAAATAAGGTAGTGTCACAACAGGAGGAAGGGATGGTAAATAAAGCAACCCAAACTGTATATTAGAACCTATTAAGTGAAATAATAAATGTATAAGAAATACCAATGTAAAGAAGAATAACAACTATGTGAATGTATACTTAAAATGCTATGTAAGAGAATACTTTTTTAAAAATGTTTTCAAAAAACTTCAAACGCTTGGCAATTGACTCATATTTATGACGGTGGCAGTGTCCCAGGGTCACGTGATCACCTTTTGCGACCAGCAAAGTCAAAGGGGAAGCCAGATTCATTTTACAACCGTGTTACCAACTTAACAACTGCAGTGATTGACTTAACAACGGTGGCAAGAAAAGTTGTAAAATGGGGCAAAACTCACTTAATTGCCTCACCTAGCAACAGAAATGCTGGGCTCAACTGTGGTCATAAGTCGAGGGCTACCTGTAATTTTAAGAATTATATTGTATTTCATAGATGTATCCTTTTATTGTTATGGTGTGATTCTTAAGATTTATTTTTTCTCTTTTATTTTTATAAAGTAGTGTAAAGAATGCTCAAGAAAAAGTACAGGTAGTCCTTGTTTAGTGATCACAATGAGGAAGAGCTGTTCAGTTGTTAAGGAATGTGGTCCCTAAGGGGAAATATTTTACTTCGTCCTTCCATTGTTTTACAGACCTGCACTGTGGGGATTCATCAAAATGTCACTTTTTCATCACCATTATAATTGAGAATAGCTGCTAAATTAGGCAGTTGCTAAAACAGGACTACCTGCAATCCTGTTTGATACATGATAAAGTCATAAATTCAAATTACATCATCAAACTGATATATTGAATTAGAGACTGATTAGCATACAGAGGAGCAAGCAAAATTGTTTTGACTGGGGTTTGTTTTGCCAGGGGGTTGTTAATTTCACAAGAAATATATGTATGATTTATTTAGACACTATGTTAGCAACTTCCTTTTCACCTGGGGAATTTACAGCAATGCATAATTGGGCCTTTAGCACTGTACTGAAGAGATCGCGGGATATTTCATTAGCTTCCTCCCAACATGTACATCTGACAAAAAGGAAGAGCTGAATAATTGGGCAGAGAACACACAACCTCGGACTGAAAAGTCAGCATATTTTGATATTTGTGCCTAGGGCTTACTGGGTAGGTGAGTATATCTCAGCCTCAGCCACTTTAAGGTGTGCGGACTTCATTTCCCAGAATTCCCCATGCTGGCTGGAGAATTCTGAGAATTGAAGGCCGCACACCTTAAAATTACCGAGGTTGAGAAACATTGGGGCAGGTTATTTCTCTACCAGTAGAGCCAATTTGGATATAAATGTTGGTTTACCCCTCAGGCTGACCAATATTATTTCTCCATTTCTTTCTTTTTTGCGTTCTTTTGCCTAAGCCTCACCTACTTTGAGATGGGAGCGTTTGAAGGTGGGGGGGGGGCGCAAGGGGCAATTAAAATGGCTGCACTATTGGAAACTCAACCTCCTGCCACGTGTCCATTTCTTCCGTGGTGAAATCTGGACGTTGGAGCTCTATATGCAAAATTTAGATTTAGTTCAATCGGAAAAGATGCTTAAGATAATAATAGCATTTAAGCAATAGCAGTAAGACTTATATACCGCGTCACAGTGTTTTACAGCCTCCTTAAGCGGTTTGCAGCGTCGGCCTATTGCCCCCAACAATCTGGGTCCTCATTTTACAAACCGAAAATAGTCTTATCAAATGTGCTCAGGAAGAAAACAGTGGGAATTCTCTATCTCAGGGTGTCAATCTCAAGGCTCAGGAGCCGGGATCCAGCCCGCGGGGTGCTTAGATCTGGCCCGCGGGGCCACCCTGGAAATAGTGAAGGACCAGCCCGCGGCGCCTCTGCCAGTGAAAATGGAGCTCACAGGGGCCATGGGCAGCCCTCCCGAGCTTTCTTTTCGCTGGCAATGGGTTTTGGGAGGCTGTCGCAGCTGAAAACGTAGCTCGCGAGGGCCGTGGGTTGCCCTCCTGAGCAACTGGCAGAGGGTTGCAGGAGGCCATCGCAGGTGAAAACGGGAGCTTGGGAGCCCGTTTTCGCTGGCAGAGGACTCGGGCCACCACAGGCACCCCCAACACGAGTGACGTTGAGCTGGCCACCCCCAACCTGGCCATGTCCACCCCAGCCCTCGAGGTCAAACACAATCCTGATGCTGCCCTCAATGAAATCAAGTTTGACACCCCTGATCTATTTGGTTCTTGACCACAGGGAAGAATTTATACCACTGAATCAGCCCCATTTCCTTTCTATCAAGATAAATTTACACAGGAGGAAAAAAAGGCACGGTATATACTATGTGACTTGCCTGCGTGTGAAATGAAAGGAACAGAACCAAAGGGATCTTCTGGAAGATGGGTCAGTGGAGCAGAATGTGACTCCACTGGCTTATCTAAGGAGGTTCTCTTCTCCACCAGCCTGTCTGCAAAAATAAAAACGAAACAAAAACAAAAAAACAAAAGTAAAACAAAAATGGCAACTTTTAAGCCGGTTAACGTTGTATTTTTCATAAGCGTTCTTTTTCTTTTATGGAAATAATACCCAAAAATTCTTCCTGCAACCCTTCTGAGATAATTTGCAGAAGTGTAACAAAAAGAAAGGAAAAAAAAGACCTCAATTTTAACCCAAACATTTAGTTGAACTAAGGGACAAATGTAATGATTGCTTCCAAAAATTGCCCGGAATTTAATAAATATCCAAGCCAAGGAGACCTCACAAATGTGCAGCAGCCACAGGAGGACATGCATTAATAAAAGGGTAAAGAAATTCAAGAAATCAAAATAAAGATTGTTTAATTTCTGAGTTGTTCCAGATTACTTATTATACTTATTCGTTCTTCCAATTATTTATTAGTCAGGTTTCAAATACTTTAAAGGCTGGGTTCTGCATGGAAAGACACTGTTGTTATTTAGTACTAATTCAGAATTCTGTAGTGTTTCACGTTTCATTCATTTTAAAAACAGTGGCTTAACTCTTTCATCATTCTCCCGCAGAACTGTTCTGTTCTAGCAATGCGTAAGAAACACCTGTCAAAATTAAATATAAAGCACAGGCAAACTGCGTGCTTACAGCAGCTGTTTAGCGATAGAAAGACTGTCCAATTTATCATATATGAAAGCTGCATTGCACCTGCTCTTCAATTCTTTTTTCAGAAATCTATATTGTTTTTGAATTTATTTATTTATTTTGACATTCTTAACAGCGCAGTACAGTTCTGCTCCAATTAAGAACTCTTTCGGGTAAAGCTGCCAGGAACAGTATATTCCATTTTGCTTCCCAAAAGCTATTTTTAAGGCTTCATCCCAGCTTGTGCAAACTGCATCAGCCCCATTCCCTCTTCGGCTACAGGCTGATCATTTCTCAAAGTGCAAGAATCATTTTGCAGAAGAGCCCAAATGTGATAATTTCTTGCCTATGTAGATCTGAGCCATTAGTTGGATATGGATTATCCCTTCTATAAAGCAGAGACCCGTTTATTTCTGAAACAATTGAAAACTAACAAAGCATCATTCTAGGGGGTGGCAGTTTTGCCCATATGCTACTTGCTAAAGCCTAACTTTTCAAACAACAAAATTGTATCTGCTTTTGTCTGTGGTCAGGATCCTTTTGTGAATGAAATTTTACTGAAGAGGAACGGTAGAATTTTTATAATCAATTTAAAACTTTCCCTATAAATGCCATTCCAGAAGACAGCGGTATCAGTTTTTAAAGCAATTTAAAACAATGTAAGTTTTTCTCTGGTAAAGTCCCCAGTGATCAAAGCCAGTTAGCCTGTACAAATGTCAAACAAATTAACAAATAAAATATTCACAGAATCAACACCATGCAGGGCTATAGACAGCAAAAAACAATTGTAATTAAAATACAGATTACAAAGAATAACATAAAACGTTTAACATTCAACCTTCAATCACAGTAAATGAATATTCTTCATGCAAGACTTTGTGTGTGTGTGTGTGTGTGTGTGTGTAGTGTCTTGGAAAAATGAATTATACTTAAGTGTCATTTGGTATTATTTCTCCTTTTCTACAAGAAAGGAAACTAAAAGAATTGGCATATTCCAAGAGTTTCTATCCAGTACAGAAATGTTTCTCTGCTACATGCAGATTTTAAAAACTTAACACTATAATAATAGTAATAGTAATAGTAATAGTAATAGTAATAATAATAATAATAATAATAATAATAATAATAATAATAATAATAATAATAACAATAACAACACTATAATAATAATAAATAGTAATAATAATAACAATAATAATAATAATAAATAGTAATAATAATAACAACAACTAAATCATAATTACTGTATTATCTTTTGTTCATTCGGGATAATGCAAGAATGAATAATCAAAATCCTACCGGATTGTTTATTCTGCATTTTTGATTGAATCTACTATTCTGTTTCCCTGAAAATAAGACCTCCCAGATAATAAGCCCATCGGGCGTTTGAGCGCATGTGCTAAAATAAGCCCTACCAGGAAAATAAGCCCTCCCTGAAAATATTGCAACATAGCAGCAGCCATGAGGTGACCACACTCGCCGCCTCCTGCACCTCAAAAATAATAAGACCTCTCCAAAAATAAGGCTAAGTACTTATTTCGGGGATCAGAACAAAATAAGAACCTGTCTTATTTTCAGGGGGGTATTAATTATACAGAAGTAAATTTAGAGATTGTCACAGGAAAAATACTGGAATTTTATCTTAGTAGATGTACTTATAGGTACAAAAAGTGAGTTTGGAAGACAAAATTCTCATGAATAAATATTTTTTTTACACATTTTATATATTTCAATTCTATAACTACAGGAAGCCTCGGATGCTTATACTGTTCACAATCCAAAATTTTCAAGCGGTAATTCAGTTGACTTATCAAAATGGAATAAATTGCATTCGTTTCTTCAGTTACTTAGATAATTAAGGGGAAAAGAACAACTTCAGAAGAACATAAACTGGGTTTTCCCACTTCACTGACCTGCTATTATATTCATTATCAGTTATTTACTGTGGAGATTGCTGGAACTGTACAAAGTGCAACAAGAATGCTATAAATCTATTGAGTCTTTTTTAAATCCAATTTTTGCTGCAGGTGAGAATTGCAATTCAGTTACTAACAGCACAACTTCCAATGGCTGAAATACAGTTTGGGGAATAATCTTCAGTTAATATCAATAGGTATGGCCCAGAAAGTAATTCTAGATCTAATTGTGGTTTGAGAAGCAAGAAATTTTGTGAAATCCTTTCAACTCTTACATATTTATTTACACATTTATCATAGATTTCTTCCAGGGTGATTAAACACTTCATTAGTAATACTGAATTTTTACTACGTGCTCTTTAAGTAAGCAGCTCCAAAACAGATATCAAAATGTTGTAAGTTTCCAATGCTATGAAAAAGACATTCCTGTACATAACAAAAAGCATTTGAGAAGTTGAAACATTTATTCAGAGAAGAGGAAAAGCAAATGTTTTATCATGGCTCCTTCAAAGGGAAGCATTTTGAAAATTTACAGAGTTAATACATTCCAAATAAACTGCAAAACAGTGCAAAACTGTGGATTATAAAACTACTGCTTTCAACTTAATACATAGATTTTTAATAAATTACTAAATGTTTAAAGCTTTCTGTTTGACTTTCTTGTACTTTTGCAAAACTTTAATAATTTCCGATTAAATCTACAAGAAAACATTTGAAAAAAATTAACCATAAAACACAAAGAAAGGTAAAATCCAATTATGGTTGATTCTCGTATGGGTATTCTATCATATGAAGTTATCCAATTTTATAATGTTGTTTAAGGAATAAGGTTTACTCCTTGCCATTTTATAACTTTGTGGAAGATGAATAGATATATTGTAACTGATTCATTTTTAATCAAGTAATTGTTTGGTAAATCAAGTAAAACTCAACATTCATTTAATACTGGCATCTATCAAAGGTCCTGTAACAGTTTCTCTGTTAGCCTTCCCGAATTTAGTTACATGTGTTAAATATACAGCAATACAATAAATGTTATATTTTAACAAAGTGTTAAAACAGATAATAAGAGACAATGGGCAATATGGATTAAACTTATTCATATTTAAGGATACAGTTTAACTGGAATCTTTCAGGAGTCAGCCCATCGTGTTAATAACATGTCTATCAAAACTACAGCTCATAGGATGGTTGTTTCAGTGACGATCAATGACATTATCCATTATTTTAGCCACGTAACAAAGAAAGCCCAGATTTAAGCTTCTTAGTTCACATGTGAAGGGCGTAAGAGAGAACATTGGTTGAAGATTGTGTTAATTCTGGGATGCTATGTCTAAATTGGACCACGAGCCTTTCATGACAGTGACGCTTCCAATCAAAACAAGCAAGCTGCATTATTAGTTTCATCATCTGTATTTTGGTTAGGTTGCCCTTTACCAAGTTTAGAATCGATTTATCCTTCAGAGCATTCTGCGTTTTCTCCACAATTCATCTCCGCGAAAATGAACGATATAGGTAAGGGGAAGCAACTTCAAGTAAACACACTGGCTTTTTGACTTGAAGATATTTTATTCAAATATTGTTATTTTAGAACAATAAAGCAGCCTTTAACATTAAGCTACTCAAAATACATTACAAAACATTAACATAATGTACTGGGTCATTTTTCCCTCTTTCAGGCACTTTCAAAAGGCATTTTCAGACCCACAGAATCTCCTCTTCCGGTGTGCAAAAGAACAAAACTGCCAAGTGAAGCAATAATGCACAGTGCTAACTGGTATTCTGCAGGGTTACACAAGCATATATTTTTTTTGCATTCTCATTTTAACATTCAAGTAATTATTCAACATACGACCCTGACGTTTTCTGTGGTTTTTGCAAATTGTTAAAATTATTTCTATTGCACACATATATATTTTTTTTGTTTGTGACAGAAAGACAATTCACATAGCGGGTCTAGTTTTACCCTCAAATGCTCAGAAAGAGTTCTCTCTCTACGACAGACTGCGTGGCCCTTGAACAAAACAGTCTCCAGCACTGTCATCGGTACCTAACGAGCTTTTTTTAACTTTTATTGTGAAGCGAAATAAGCCTTCAAGCGTCCCTTACTTGATCTCAGAAGGTCAAACTCCCTGTCCAACAGCTCCTCCTCTGTCAGCTTGGAGAAATTGTCTTCTCCAAAAGGATTCCACCCAGACATATCAGGGGGGCTGCTGATGCTTTGTTTCGGGTAGCTGGAAACAGACTCCGTGTCAGAGGAAGATGATCTGTGGGAAGGGATTGAGAAAATTACTTCAGGCACTCTTCGGGTTGTTTTAAGTCACATTAAATGTCATTAAACACAGTGTAGAACAGGGATGGCTAATCTTTTCAGCATAAAGTGCCAAAAAGGGAGCGCACGCGCACACACACTCTCGTCTGGGTCGCGACCATTTTTAATTCAAGGATTAAAACATTGGGTATTAAAAGTTCAAAACATCACAAATTATTATTCAGGCAGATAAAAAGAGCCAGTACATAGATGAGGTGGAAGTGGGATCTTCTACTTATCAACTGCCTCCAAAATGAGATACCTCCATTGAGGCCCCCAAGCCTGTTGACAAAGACAGGTTGTCAAGCTGTCCCAAAGATGCTTTTTCAAGAGGCAAATGGACTTTCTGGTTTTTTCTTTCTGTTTTCTGGACCCAAGAAAGTCCAGTTGCCTCTTGAAAAAGCACCTTTGGGACAACCAAGACCTGCATGACTTGAGAATCTCCACAGACAGGTTCTCAAGCTTTTCCAGAAGGCCAAGGAGATAGGGGTGGATCTCACTCCGAGGGGCAAGATATTCCAAAGGGTGGAAACCATGGCAGAAAAGCGCTTTTCCTAGACCCCCCCCCCAACTTGTTCTGACCTAGACTTCTCCAGCAGCATGAATCTGATTCCGAGTCCCGATAAACCCCTTTTATTTAATTTACAGTGAATTCCTCTCCCATGATCTTTCAAGATAGTTCACAATTACTGACCTTTTATCAGGCTTGGAGAGTGGCCAGGCTGATATATTTCAGACGCTGCAATACTTGGCAAGAATGTAGGAATGAACTCATTGTCTCCTGCAAACTCCACTCCCTTTATTCCCTATGAGAGGGGCCATTTATCGTCCACCTGTGGCTTTATTCCCAAATTGACCCTTGTTCCTTAGCTGTTCCCTTCGTCTGGCAACTCTGCGCATTCGCACACTGGGAACAGGCTCCAGCTGTTCCTCTGCCTCACTGATGTCTGAAGGCAGCTGATAACTGGCATAGGGCTCTGGCCCCCTCTCTGCCTCCAACACAGAGCCCTCATCAGAGCCTTCCTCAGACTCCAGGACTGGCCCATGTTCCTCCCCAACCTCCTTACTGTCCGAATCTGCTGCCAGCTCCACTGGCGGGCCACAACACAAGTGCAATTCCTTGGCTAACGGGATCCAGAGCTTGCGCCTTCTGTCGGATTGAGTGGAGTTGGCCAATCCCATTGGGGTGAGATGGTTCTTTAAGTACAGTGACTAAAAACGTGAGTTAAGGAAGCTTGCCTGTTTGTGGAATAAGGAGCATCCAGAGCTGCACCAACATGAGCTGGAAAGGATTTAGAATGAGAGATTAAGGCTGGTGAAAACTCCTGAGGAGAGGTAAGAAACTCAGGAGAACGTTTCGGTGGTGGCAACTGATTCCCAAGGACCTGTTGCTGTAGAAGAGCTTGTTGGTACTGCTGCATCTCAAAGGAGAAGGAGAAGAATGTCAGCACTGCAAAACTCTACCTCAGGTAAGCCTTAAAACAAATAATCCCAATCACACCTTGTACAGAAAATGAACATCTTAACTGAATTAACAGAAAAACACAAACATCTGGAATTTAAACTGGCATCAAGAAACAAACAAGCTGTTAAAATAAGTTAAATTGGTTAATTAATTAGTTTCGCTTCGTTTCATTTATTGTCACTGCCCCACAACAACGAAATCAAACGCCATCGTCAATGTACATTAGAACTATAAAAATAAAAACACAAATACACATCCTTCACATGCTATTTAATTGAAACTGAAAACCCCCGATTTTGCATTAATATTGCACTACACCGTAAAATTCAATACAGTTACTGCCCTGGGATAGAAGCTGTTTTTCAGCCTGTTTGTCTTTGTTTTTATTGTCCTGTACCGTCTGCCAAATGGTAATAGTTCAAAAAAAAGGGTGCCCAGGATGAGATGGATCTTTAAAAATGTTTTAAACTTTCTTAAGGCAGCGGGAGCTATAAAGCTCTTCCAAAGAGGGCAGAGGTCAACCAATGATCCTCTGGGCAATGACCTTGACCCTCTGGAGTGCTGTCCTATCTGCCACTGTGCAATTGGCAAACCATACACAGGTGCAGTAAGTTAAAATATCTCTCTGGTGCAGCGGTAGAAGGTCTCTAGCAGTTTTTCATTCAGTTGTTGTTTCCTGAGAAGTCTCAGATAGTTACATAATTAGCACAATTAAATTATGCCATCCATTCCTCTAGCTCCACATTATGAACATAAAATGATGTAGCAAGATATTCTTGGGTGGGTGGGGGGGTCTTCACCAAAAACTTACAATATTGAACAAATATTGCTGTTTTTGATGGGTATTTTTCCCTGTTTCCAATATTTACTTCTGGTTTCCAGCAAAAAATACCGACTGCGTTCACTCAATGACTACCGGAAAAAAATTGCCGAAAAGACAGGTCCAGTCACATGATTTACAACTGCAACAACTTACAACCATACTTCCGGGTTCAACTCCGGTTTTGAGTCGAGGATTATGTCCATTTATTTTGACCAAAAAAACCCTTACAGACAATTTGTTTTTCAAGAAAGAACATCTTTCTCCTATAATTAAATATTATGGGAATTAAATAATATGGAAGGGATTGAAAACTGAAGATGTATCATTTTCTTCATGCACATTCATTGTTTCATAAGCCAAGATTAAAAAAAAAGTGGCAGCTCAGAAAAATAAGGTACCTTGAAGAGAATATATTTAAGATGAGGCTCCGCTAAAAGCCACCAGATTTATATATTCATGAGTTTCATTTATTTACATAATACTGTTAAATTCGCTCTCAACTCGTTGGTTTGCTTTAGTGAACAATAAATGGTTTCGCAAAATGTTTGCTAAGTAAAGCCTAATAAATTAAGAGGGAGCTAACCAGTGCAATCAAACTATTATTACAGTCCAAGCTTCCCTTTCTTAGCTAGAAGGGTTTCATTTGGTTTCCCAAAGTGATTTACCATAGCAGGATATGGAGAAGGAGGGGGCTGCTGCTGCTGCTGCTGATACACAGTGCGTATCAAAAGCTGCTGTTGAACGACATGCTGCTGCATTGCTTGCTGATACTGTAATTGAAAAAAGAAAATATTTGCATAAATCACAAATGCTGCTCAATCAAGTGAAATTACCCACAAACAAAACTGCTTTTGGCAACTTGGGGGGAAAAAACCAGGGAAAGCCACACAGGAATTCTCTAGTAATTGCTTAATCTTTATTGTGAACAAAACAGTCCCAAGGTAAGCTACCGTGTTTCCCTGAAAATAAGAATGTAAGAATCTTGCTGTAAAGGCAAGGACAAAGCATACTGACTTAAGATATATAAATGTACGGCAAAGTGTTAGTAGTAAACTGATTACACTAGAGTATTGTATGTCTGAAGAAAACATTGCTGATCATTTTACCAAAGCTCAAGGTACGGTCAAACATAAACATTGTTGTGAAGCATATGGACTAGGAATGTAAGGTTATATATATTGCTTACCCAAGGGGGAGAATGTTAGGAATGTAAGCTAACAGTTGGGTTAGCAATATATAAACCAGGATGGTAGTACTGTAGCTTTAAGTACTGCTGTAATGTGATTGGTTGCTGTTACCTCAAGCAGCCATAAGAGGGAGCCAGAATGTCTGTTAGCTCTCTGTTTGTTAGACGCTGATCGATGGATGTATTGTGAGGTACTGTGTTTTTGCTACTGTTAGCTGCTGTGTGTGCTAAACTGATTATTAGATACTGGACTGTGTTCGAAGGCTCATTCCTTAACTGAGAACATTGATAACTGAGTGACTGAACCGTGTATGACTTGGACTGTAAATTGAACTCTGAATACCTCTATATTTCCACATAGTAAACTACTATATTTTATACTATTTGGTGTCCCTGTATGCTGGTTTGTGCGTGTTCTTGCATACCTCTCTCATTACGCTTCTCTGCACATTCGCTCTCCTAACGGGGAGCTTACTTACTTAACATGTCTTATGGGTTTTTTTGCCACCAAAAAAGGCACCAAGTCTTATTTTCGGGAGGGGGTGGGATGTCGTCCACTGACTCACCTCACTTGCGCACGTCGCCCCTGGCCTCCTTTTCGCCTTCAGGAACTTCTTCTGCAGCCAACAAGGCTTTCCTGAAGGCCTTTGTAGACGATAACAGAGTTCCGGATCAATCTGGAGCTCTGTTATTGACTGAAGAGGCTGTCAGGAAAGCCTTGCAGGTAGAAGAAATGGGCCGGCAAGGCAGGTGTCGGGATGTGCAAGACGTGGCTGCAACGATCCAAAGATAAGTAATAGGGCAGCTCCACCCCTCCATCCCACCCTAGCTTATTTTTCATCCGTGCATCCTAGAGTGGGAGGTATCTTAATTAGGGCTTATTTTGGGAGGTAAGGCAGATGTGGGCAGATGTGTAAAAATCAAGCTAGGACTTACTTTCAGGGTAAGGCGTATTTTTGGGGAAACACGGTAGTTTGGGGGTGAGGCGGTTGAGGGCTGTTCCTACTCTGTGTTTCACATTCTCTACGCTCTGTACCCCACATAAAAATGTTAGAAATAGCAAATAGACACATCCCAAATGCAGAGCAAATCAAAAGGCATTCTGCAAAATGTTGAGGAAGATAGATAGGTTGCAAGATTTAAGTTTTAAAGAAAGTAGAAGAGGCAACATGAAAGTGGGATTACACATCACAGCTAAGCCACAACGTTACCTGCTGCACGTATGAATCATGGAGCAATTGTTGTTGTTGCTGCTGCTGTTGCTGATGCAAATGATGCAACTGCTGTAGCCTCCAGTCTCCTTGCTGTAGTTGTTGCAATACTCTGTTTTGCTGTGGGGTTCCCGGCGACAATACGCTCTCGTGACCATTTCCAATCTTTGAGGCTCCTGGAACATTTTAAAATGCACATTAATGAATTTATTTAACATGTATTTTCCTGATGACTCCAATGGCCCATCCCCAAGCTCCATAAAACTCTTAGCCTAGGAATAGCAAATCTTTCATGCTGCACTTTTCTACAGAATATTTTGCACGCTCTGCTTTATTTCCCCTTCAGCTTGCCCAGTAAATTTTACATCTTAATACAGAATATTGAACATTTCCTGTAAACGTAATCCTGTTGTTGCTCACTAAGAACTCCGCAATGTAACATTATCGCCTGAAATATTAACAAGACTTCGTTTATTTTGGGATGAGTGAACTGTTTGCTACAGAGAAATTTTTAACTAGATGCATTGCTTTTTAAAACAATAACATGTTTTCACAACTCTGCGGTAGCAATTCTCATACTGTGCTAAAATCCATTTGAGCCTAGGGAAAACCCACAATTGCTTGATTCTTACACATTTAGAAGGCAACTGCTGGTGCCTTCTAATTCTGGAATGAAGGAACCATGATTTCTACTCGTTACCAAAAGGAGCTCCTTATAGCTCACTGCATTCATTTGAGAAATTACCTTTGTGTTCATTGTTAAAATCACCGGGAACTGGCACTTTTACTGGTGTGACTGAGCTCTGAATTGTAAGAACACTAGAAGTGGCAGTGCTTGTATTGGCCTTTGGTCTCTGACGTGGTGCTATTGAGGTTTCTGTTGGTCCAATGGCATCTGTTATTCTAACAAAAGAAATTAAGAAGGAACTTTGTTATAATCTTTTTATAACCAATGTACAGAATATTATGGGTGGCAAAGGTGTGTAGGAATTTCACAAAGATTACTGGGGTGACAAATACAGCTCCCCAACTCAGAATGTTTCTAATTTGTTAGTTACTTACTTACTTACTTACTTACTTACTTACTTACTTACTTACTTACTTAGTTCAGTAGGTAGGTATGTAGGTAGGAATGAAAATACCTATCTACCTACTGAACTAACTAACTATACCACACATCTCACAGTTATAAAAATTCTGGGAGTCTTACAGCATAATACAAAGATAATACAAAACAACTACAAATTAAGAAAGATTAAATGAAAACTGAAAAGCCAAGACGACGGACAATATAGGGGTGGGGATTTATTCTCTAACTACTCATCTGCCACCCCTAGCATATTGGGGCCACAGACCTCCAAACAAAGCCAGGTTTTAAGGCTATTCCAGAAGGCCAGGAGTGGGGGGGGGGGGGACTGAAATAGGCAGTTTCATCTTATTTGAACTACTGCAGGGCTTCCCTTAAAGACCATCCAAAAACTATAGGGGTGATTTAATTCCATCTATGTGATACCTCTACTACACAAACTGCATTGATTGCTAGTTTGCTACTGGCTACAGTTCAAGGACCTATTACATCTGCTTGGCTGAGGGCCTGGATATCTATGGGATCGCCTTGTTCTATCTCTTTCTATCCCTCTGATAAGACCCAGCAGGATCACAGGCACCAAAAGCAACAGTACTTCAACAATGGTCTTCTCTGTGGTCACTCTACTTGCTGAAAATACATTTCCCAAAGTTCACAAGCTACAATCTTCCTGTCCTTTGAGGAAGCTGTAAAGACCTGATTGTTTTCAACAGGTTGCGGGCAAGGTGATTTTGTGACCCCACTTTTACTAATTGACTAACAGATGCATTGTAATTATCTAATTGCTGGCTGAATACCCCTGCTTCATAACGAAACTATGTGATCGGGCTATGCAGAAGAAATTCAGTTCATAATCCGTTGGCTCAGTGGTGGTCAAGATTGAAACATATAAGGGAATATCAGTCCCACTGCCTTGAGTCAGGAAGCAGTTCCACAGGTGGAAGGCGTAGACGTTTTGGTGAGGTACCGGTTTTTAGTACTGTAAGGAGCCCCAGACTGCTCCTGAGTGAAGGAGTGGAATGTCTGCCAGTTTGAACTTAGGTAACGAAATGTGAGGCAACTGGCAGTTGGAACAGAGTTCTTTTCAGGTGGGGAGGGGGAGTAGAACTCCTTAGCATCAGAGCGTGTTAATTACTGTATAAGAAATACTAATGATCTGATGATCATTTTGAAAAATCCTTTCTTAGTGAGCACCTAGAAGCCAAGAGAAATATATGTGCCAAATTTCTGTGCTGCCTTATACATTTCAAACAATAAAAATAAAACCATCTTTCTCCTTTACCAGCTATGAGACCAAGGGAGCGTGAATGGGAATAGTGTTTCTTCACCCCATAACCAGCCTATTGTTTCTCAATGCTGAGCCATGACAACAACAACAACGTTACAGTTGAAGGGATAGAAAAATCCTTATCACCAGCCCTTGTTTCACAATAAGAGTCTACTAGTTGGCAGTGGAAGTATAGATCATTTCATCTTTGTATCCCTTTTCAGCATCCTGTTATATTAATATGTACCATGTCTGGTTAAGAAGCATAGCAAGAAACGAAGTGAACTCTTTACTACAGCTTGATTTTTTTTTAAAAAAAGGCGTTTTTTTACTCTGAACAGTTTGAAAGTGAGTTTTAAAACAGAAAAGTGTGTTCTGGCTTCTACCCCTAATCCTTATTATGCAAAAAAAAAAAAAAAACATAAAAAGCACAGGTTAGAAACATCTCGGCTCAATTTAGTTAAATTATGTGATGCATAAACATATTTAAGTTTTTTTCTATGCATTCAAAATTGTGCATTGGGAAGCAGTGTGTCTGTGTGCATGTACACATGTGTATATCTTAGGGTATGTGTCAGAGGTGGTATTTAGCTGGTTCTCTCCGGTTCGAGCGAATCAGTAGCGGAGGCTGCGGGAGGCTCCACCCACCCGTCCTGATGTAACGCGCGAGCACTGCACATGCCCAGATGAGGCACATGCCCTCACATTTGAGAACCGGTAGGGACATTAAGTGAACCCCAGCTCTGGTATGTGTGTAGACATACATCATATGTGTTTATTCTTCAAAATTATCACAAGAGGGAGCTTGTGTAACATTTTCTCTGAAAAAAACATACATTAATGACTTATTAAATCCTGATTGTGCCACTCAGTTTACCTTCAAATGTACCCTAGTACATTTGTACAAAAATTGAATGTTTACAAACAAAAAATAATAATAAACCACTGCAGTTTTTTTTAAAAAAAGCAAAATCAGACGATTAACAATGGAAACCATTCAAGAGCGAATATTAAGATCTTACAAATAAACCGGATTATTCTCTTTAAATGGGCAACCCTTGTCTCAAGTACCCTTTCTCTTAACATATATGCAAGAGAACAAGAGTGGAAGGCAGAGGAAAATATGGGAGCTCCAAGATGCCTGGAGCAATACTGTGCTGGTAGATGAGGAGAGAACATGTCTGGACACAGGGATGCACTGAAATACAAGCCTACTACTCAGAGACGTTAAGGGCAGTGAAGTAGAATTCATTTTCTTCCCCTATTGCAGTGACAGCAAAACTTTTCAGCACCGAGTGTCCAAACCAGAACATGCACGCATGTGTGCCAGTGTGCCAGTGGTGGGTTCCGGATCCCGGTGCAACCGGTACGGTGCAATGGGGCCTGGCGTCCACCACATGAATGCGCACAGCATGTGTGCACCTGCCTGCAACATGCGTCCTTACCTCCTGCGACGTTCCGCGACGCCTCCGTGATGCTCCAGCTGCTCGGCGGAGCATTGCACAGGCGTCCTAGGCTCCGTGTGCTTGCGCGGAAGCACCAAAGAGCTCAAATACCAGTAAGGAGCGTGGGAGGGCCCTCCGGAGCACAGCACCAGAACGGTACTCGGTACTCCCGGCAGGCACCGATATGCCCGTACTGGGGTGTACCGTTTGTAACCCGTTTGTAACCCACCACAGCAGTGTGCGCATGCCAGTTTTTTGGCTGTTTTGGGCCATTTGGGGGGCTGTTTTCATGTTGTTTTTCAGGCTGTTTTTGGACAGTTTTTGGCCCACAAAAGGCCTGAAAATGGCCCAAACCACAGACTAAAAATGGCCGAAAAACCTGAAAACAGCCCAAAAAACAGCCGGGAAAACAGCCCGGAAAACGGCCTTCTTTTTGTGCTCCCCCCGCCACTCCATGAAGAGCAGCTGGCGATGGCACGCGTGCTCACAGAGAGGTCTGTGCCATAGGTTCACCATCACGGCCCTATTGCATCTGCAGAATGTTTGCTGGCTGAAATAAATAACTAAATAAATCTTCCTCCTTTAGTCAGTAAGCAGTTTTAGAAAGAAAATCACTCACATTCACTCTGAGTTGGATGGAAGCCTGGCAGCCAAAAGTTCATCAAATTTGGTAATGTTATCTGGAAAGTTATAAAACCAGTGGAGCTCATTAAAAAAAAGGGGGATAGGGTTCCTTGTGGTTTTAGCTCTCCCATTTGGAGATTTGATACCTTCCCTCTCCTGCCAGGTTAAACAGCCAAAAAAAAAGGAGGGGGGGGATTGGAACTGTCAATGTCACTCTGTGAGAGGAGTGGATTCCAGCAGTCTTAAAAGAGGTTGCTCCAGCCCCCTCTTAAGAGATCTGCTCTAACCCATTAATGTTGGACATGCTGATGGATATAAATATTTCATCCTATTTCCAACTCCCACGTTGAAGAGAAAGCACTGCAGCAACCTGCTTGACCACTGCAGTGAGATTACTAGATGCTCTTAAGGTGGAAAGATTCAACACCACCCATCATGGAGGAATGATTGTGAAGAGGATGGAACTTGTACAAAAGGCTAAGTTAACTTCTTTGACTTACATGGGAAGGAGTGGGGGGAGACACCAGTATCTACATTTATGTCTGAAAATCCCCTTGTATGGCACAGGGGGAAAATGCAAATGATTTGTGGTTTTGATGATTAGGGAAAAAAAAAGAGGTTTCAGGAGGGGAGCATCTTGTGGCCACAGGACAAA
Source organism: Natrix helvetica (assembly GCF_964273705.1). Classification (NCBI taxonomy): domain Eukaryota; kingdom Metazoa; phylum Chordata; class Lepidosauria; order Squamata; family Natricidae; genus Natrix; species Natrix helvetica. The sequence continues at coordinate 9,492,002 of NC_138558.1, read as the reverse complement.
GCTCTGCATAATGAAGTTTAATAGTATGCCAAAAGAATTATTAATAAAATTATTGCACTCACCTAGCTTTTATTTGGCTTTTCTTAGCAGCAGCCTCACTAGCTGTCAAGGGCTCAGGAAGAGTTGAAGGGAGAGGAGAATTCTTGGGGAAATAAGCGAGTATATGTTAGGAATAGTTTTTTTTTTTAAAAAAAATATAGTAACAGAAAAGTTTTATATCATACTAAGTTGAACATAATCACATTGCATACCAACGATAAACAAAGAAACCCATATACGGTATTATTCTATTTGGAGAACTGGGGGTGCAGCCTCCTTGTGAGGTTTCAGGTGGTCTCCATAAACTTCTAAAGCACAATTTCATTGAGGGCCGCATCAAGGTTGTGTTTGGCCTCGAGGGGACGGGGTGGGCATGGCAAGCTCAATATCACTCGTGTTGGGGGCACTGTCAGGATGCCCTAATTAACTCTTGAAGCTCGAGCCAAGTTTCAAAAGAAATCCAGTTATTTATTAAGAGCAACATCTCAGCACATACCGGAGTGGAGTCAGCTCTGCCCCATGTAATTTAAGGCCCAACTATGACCGTGTTTCCCCCCACTCCTCCCAGGGTGTGTCATAAATCACATTCTCCAATGGAGCACTTTCTTGGGCTGTAGAAAACATGACTCTCTGGCTGGTTCTGGTAACCTGGGATACAGCCTTGAGAAAGGTATGCGTGGAATGTGTTTCTGGTCATGGCTGCTGAGCTGCTCCATCAGTTCTCCGCCGTCCTGCCTATGGCAACTCGAGAACAGGCCAGGAATGCTTTACGAGTTGACTGTTTTCGGCTGCAACGGTCTCCTGCAACCCTCTGCCAGCAAAAACAGAGCTTGGGAGGCCTTGCGAGATCCATTTTCGATGGCAGAGACACCATGAACCGATCCTTCGCTGTTTCCAGGGCAGCCTCGCAGGCCAGATCTAAGCACCCCGTGGGCCCCGAGTTTGACATCCCTGTTCTAAAGTATCACAGGAACAGTATGCGCTATTTGAAGAATGACATTTGGGAAGAAGTCTTGATGTGGCTAACAGCTGCCTCACATAAGGAGGGGCCAGGTACCCTACGTCAACAATGGAAAGAATATGGTGAAAGTCACCTGAGCGCAGCAAGGCTTGCAGAGTGCAGGGAAATGGAGGCGGCTTTATGATGGTGGCTTTATGATCACATTGCTTAGTGACAGAAATTCCAGTCCCAATTACTGTTGTGATTCAAAGACCACCTGTACAGTACTATTCTGCATTTTTAACTTTGTTTTTTGTTTGCAAAAAAACAAGGTGAGGTGAATAGCTCTTAACTTTGTCAATTATTTAATGACACAAGCATATCTTGGAAATGAGGCCAGGAAGTAATATGTCAAGTGCATTAAAAATGCATATTGCGTTTGTTATGATCAATACAAGCATACATTATCTTATTCAGTAACTTTTAAAAATAAACTCTTCCCTTGTCGATACTACATTTGGTTAAAGATATGGTCTTTTTCAACAGAGGAAGATGAATTTTTTTTTTTTTTTTAAGTAAACCTGATTACCACTCCTACTTATTATTCTGAACAAGATGTATTGTGTCAAAACAGGCAGAAATACAGATCTACGTACATTCATGTTTAAAATTGGACAGTCCTTTTTGGCAAGTTTAAAGGCAAAATAAGATACTTGAAAGATATCAGGTCTTCGCTCTTGATCTGGTTCAAGCATGTATCCTGTTGAGTACAGCAAATTAAATTATTAACATAAAAGTAAAAAGTCACTAAGGCAACCAAGTTTATTAAGAGTGAATAAATTGATTTTATAGTTTACCTCTGAGTTCTAATTACATTATTTAAGATTGTAGCAGTGGTGGGTTCCTGCTGGATCGCACCGGATCGCGCGCGCTCCCTTTCAGCGCTCCACCTGGCTTGCGCGCTCCCTTTCAGCGCTCCACCTGGCTTGCGCGCTCCCTTTCAGCGCTCCACCTGGCTTGCGCGCTCCCTTTCAGCGCTCCACCTGGCTCTCGCGCTCCCTTCCGGCGCTGAAACCGGAAGTACAGTTTTGCCCGGCCCTGGCAAAGCAACGACGCCTGTCTGCGCTCCACCAGCTCCGAGCTGGTGGAGCGCAGACAGGCGTCGTTGCTTCGCCAGGGCCGGGCAAAACTGTACTTCCGGTTTCAGCGCCGGAAGGGAGCGCGAGAGCCAGGTGGAGCGCTGAAAGGGAGCGCGCAAGCCAGGTGGAGCGCTGAAAGGGAGCGCGCAAGCCAGGTGGAGCGCTGAAAGGGAGCGCGCAAGCCAGGTGGAGCGCTGAAAGGGAGCGCGCGCGATCCGGTGCGATCCGGGAGGAACCCACCACTGGATTGTAGGTTAAGGAAGTACCATAGCCAGGTATGGGTGTTAAGAGGATAGAGTGATTGGATTGATTCCTCTTAATTGTCATTACATCATTTTACATAATAGTTTTACATCTATCCATAAGTCACACTGTGAGATTTGTACCAGTTCAATCTAGCAACAAAGCTACAGGGTTTTTTTCTTTTTAAATTAGATCTGGCTAATTTCATGCCTTCACAACAGCTAAATTATTCTAAACTGTTTCAAAAAATTATCTTAATCACCATTTGGCACCATTGTAAATTATCTTTCAGGCCTAATTTCAGTACCAATTTTAACTTTCCACACCCTTAAACTGCCAAGGCTAGATATTCTTGAATGCTGTATCTCCTATTGTATCATTCGCAGGCAAATAAAATACCACATCAATTCTACCTAGAAAATCATCACAATGTATATTTGATGACTGTGTGATAATGAAGCAATTTTCCCTGAGATTCTTTACTTCTTAAACACTATTATTTTTTAGATTCCAAAAAGAGTCTCATCTGTACTGGCCAGGATTAAGCTACAGACAATAAAATTTTTTAGTACCATTCCCTGCATAAGCACTCTAGTAGGTGAATGGTTTTTTTTTAGTTTGAAAGCAAAGTGAGCCTACACAAAAATGGAAGTATCACTTTTCATACATCTGTAATTTTTTTTAGTTTATAAATTAATGGCATTTTTAAAGAAGAAAAGTGGCTTGATAGGGACCCGAGAACTTTCTAAACTTATTTTATGGGTGGTGATTCATCACACATAAAAGATTACATTAACTAAGCCGTTGTTCAGAATTAGCAATGCTGTCATAAAATATCAAAATAAATTTAGAGGACCAAAAGAGCACTGCTATTCCAACATAGCTAAAATTATAAATCTGTAAACAAAAAATTCTATTTATATTTGCAACAATAACTTTCTCTAGAAAGGGAGGGGAAGAGAAAAGAAGGTATTAACAGGAATTCGAAGTCTGACTATACACAAAGAGCCATTGAAATCTAAGTATAATAATTTAGGACTACCTATAACAGACTTTTTTGAACACATTAGGTAAAGGTAAAAGTTCCCCTAGAACATATGTGCTAGTCGTTTCTGACTCTAGGGGGTGGTGCTCATCTCTGTTTCAAAGCCGAAGAGCCAGCGCTGTCCGAAGACGTCTCCATGATCATGTGGCTGGCATGATTAAACACCGAAGGCGCACAGAACGCTGCTACCTTCCCACCAAAGGTGGCCCCTATTTTTCTACTTGCATTTTTACATACTTTCGAACTGCTAGGTTGGGAGAAGCTGGGACAAGTAACGGGAGCTCACTCCGTTATGCAGCACTAGGGATTCAAACCGCTGAACTGCCGACCTTTCTGATTGAGAAGCTCAGCATCTTAGCCACTGAGCCACCACGTCCCTTTGAACACATTATTTATTTTTAAAACCTCATGATATTAACATGTTATGCCTACACGTAGCAATTTAATTTCACATAGAAAGTTCGGTTGGTAAAGTGTACCAGTTACTTACTTATCAAACAATGCATACTGTGTGAATAGCGTGAATTGTCTGGGATGGTAAAGCTTCCATCACAAATAGCAACCTGACTCTCACCAAAGGGAAGTGTGAAAAAACAAAGTTTATACAGCAAGCAGCCAAGGGCCTGTTTAAAAAAGCACATCATTATAGTAGTAACTGAACTATAAAAACAGCAGACTATTTCAAAAGTTGCAATCAGTTTTGTTATCACAATTTCATATTATTTGAACAATTGCTAGATATAATAATAAAACCATTGAAACATGTTGTGTCACTTAGATCATTTAGTACTATTTAGCAGCAACTTTTCCTAAACTATAATTCGGTCACGTTTGCTCATTTTAACAATAATTTTCTTGATTTTTTTTTGCTGCTTGTGGCATTATGACAATTTATTCTGATGGTTATTTATTTCACTTCTACATACGCAAAGTACACTTGTCCTAGTAAAAGTGCTATTGTGGTAAATACCGTATTTTTCAGAGTATAAGACGCGCCTTTTTCCCTCAAAGAAAAGGCTGAAAATCTGGATGCGTCTTATATACAGAATGCAGGATTTTTTGCCTCCCGAAACCCCACCCGCTTCACCAAAATGGCCATGCAGAGCCTGTAGTAGGCTTCCAGAGTGCTCCTGGGAACTGGGGATGGCAGAAATAAGCAAAAAACAGGCTGTTTTTTGCTCAGTTTTGCTCCCCCCCCCCGCCAGCCCCCAGAAGCACTCTATAAGCCTCCTAAAGGCTATGCCTGCAAAAAATTTTGACAAAAAAATGGCCCTGTTTTCATGAAAAACAGGCTGTTTTTTGCTCATTTTGGGGGGGCACCCCCCCCCCAGGAGCACTCTACAAGCCTCCTAAAGGCTATTCACGCCCTTTTTTCCCCGCGAAAACGGGCCATTTTGGGAAGATCTGCAGAGTGCAAAAACTTTTTTTTTAATTTGCCTCTTCAAAACCTTGGTGCATCTTATACTCTGAAAAATACGGTACTTTCCAAATGTAATGGATTGAATTGTTTCTATAAATTTAGTCAAGAGAACAAAAAAAAACCAAAATAAATATGATTCGTTTAAAATTATGTTCTACATTGAATTTGGCAGATTAAAAATGTCACCCATTTCATTTTTATAAATTGTATACAAGATATGAGTTGGATTCAGACACTTATAAACAGCAGACTCACTGAAATTAAGAAAGATTAAAATAAACCTGGCTACTTATAGATTCTTCTAATATAGTGATTTGGTCAGCTCCTTTCTTATTAATTCTTACAAAACAGTTTGTCTTACCCAGATATCTGCCTTGGTTGTAATCGTTTTCCCTCCATAAAGATTGATCATTTCAGGAGCTCTATATGACAATGTGGTATACCTTAAGGCAAAATAATAAAAATTAAGTGTAAAAGTTAATCAAACACAAATATGACTACTGTAACCTGTTTTACAAGCCCAAACTACACAACTATTGTACTAGTGTACTTGAACATGGGGTATTATTTATTTTATTTTTTAAAAAATTTGACACTCTTTGATACATTTTTCTCAAGGTGGTTGATAAAGAAATCAGACCTGGATATGCGCATAAAATGTTTTGATTACTGATGGTTTGGCTTAGTTTTTTGGAATTTAGGGATGCACACAATAGCAAAGAGCAAAAGCATTCCACATCAATGGCAGAAGGAAAAAGATACTAAAGGTCAGCTGGGGGCAGCAGGAGTGGCAGGAAGGAGGGGGATGTCACAGAATGCAGAGTGGCCAAAGGGGCAGAGATGGCAGAGTGGGGAGGGTTGAAGTACATGCTAGAATTGTAAATGCAGACAGGCAGAAAAGCTCTGGATTTTGATCATGTGACTACAGGGAGAGAAGTGCTTCAGTGACTTTACCTCTGAAAAGCATAACTATTTGTTTAGCACCACTGTAACTTCAAAAGGCCATTGATGGAATGGTCATTAAATGAGGACTATATATAACCGATTTCTAAATGTACAAATTCATTCAATTAAAGAACCGAGCCTTTGGATACATTATTTCTTTTTAAAACGTTCTGCTATTAAAGCAGGCACTTGAGATTTGCAAACACTTTAAAGATGTATTTTGCTGTTGTTGGGATGGAGAAAACGACTGCCTTAAGATGTGTAACTTACTTTTTAATTTCTTCTTCAACTCCACTGACTCCATCCTTCTGAGGGTTAAGGAATTTATTAGTGGCACTGCCGAAGTCACAAAGCACATAGTTTCCACCGTCATTCAATAAAAGGTTTTCAACCTAAAAGGAAACGAAAATCAATTTACGACAAATGCACACAAACACCGAATACGGTTCTAATAATTTTCAAGCACTTTCACTTAGCTGTTTGAGTTAAGATTGAAGAACTAAATGTTATTATTACTTTAATTCCCCCAAGTAAAAAATATATACACCGTATTATGACATGCACTGCATTCACACCTCAAGAGTAAATATAATAGAGTTAACAAGCTGCTTGCAATTAGTCTGCCAAATATTCTGCCCCCAAAAGAAATGAAGAGGGTTGGCTATATCAGGAGGCAGAACTTTTCAGTAGAAGCCCCTACTGCAGGGGTGTCCAAACTTGGCAACTTTAAGACTTGTGGACTTCAACTCCCAGAATTCCCCAGCCAGCTCTGCTGGCTGGGGAATTCTGGGAGTTGAAGTCCACAAGTCTTAAAGTTGCCAAGTTTGGACACCCCTGCCCTACTGGATACGCTCTTCCTGGAAGCATGATTCCCCTCTACCCTACACTCACTTACAACGCTGTACTTTCTCAAGATAGTCTATTATCTAGGTTTAGCTGCCCAAATAGTACATCCTACATTTGCACATTTTAAAGGCACTGAGATCTCCTCAAGAACATAAAAGAGAATGAAGTGTGGAGTGTAACACGCACAAAAAGAATAATTATAACAAGTCAAAATAACTTAAGTCTTTTGTTTTCAAATGATCTCAAACTGAAAAACTGTAGAAGAGCCAGCCAAACCAAACCAATAGAGATTTTGAGATTAAAGGTTATGTTATTGATTATTTGCAAAGATTAGAAATAAATGTGTACATCTTGGTGTATTCTTTAATCCTTTTGATTGTGGGACTTTCCAAGTAACACTGAAACTGTTTACAAGATTGTTATATAGAATTTGAGTAGATTTCACAGTGTTGTTCCAGCTTACAGAAGACTAAATTGTGAGTTTAAATTACAAGGAAGCATTTTCACATCTATAAGCTCAGCATCTGATAGGGTTGGTGCTGAATGCAACTCATACGTATGTGTGTGGAGAGGATACTTGATACTACCTCAGTACATAAAGAAGAATTTACTAACAATAAGAGGCCTTGAAATAGCTTGCCCCAGAAAGTGGTAAATTTCAGTGGAAAAAAGGGTAGGATGCCATAGGTTTCATAATATATTCTTCCTGGATTAGATGACCCCTACAGTCCCTTCCAACCTAATTTATAATTCTATGAACATTTTAAGCATGAAGAAAAGCTTTCTGGAGATCTCTGGCAAGAACTGTTCATCTTTTCTATAGAAGCCTAATAAGTGAGACGGAAGGGCATAAAGTATGACAAGCAAAGGAAGCAAAACTGGCTAAAACTGCTTTACACAGAGTTTTTGGATCTAAGAGAAGGAAGAATGTCTTGGTGAACGAAAGGAAGGCACTGGATTAGGCACTGGATTATTTAGCTATTTATTGATGTACTGATTTGGTTGATTGCATGTCTAATATTTGATATTTAGATTGCATTGTATTGGATTGTATATCCTGCTTATAGAGTCATGTGACTAAATTGCACTTGAATCTCAGTGGCAAATAAATAATACAATAAAAAGTGATGGGAGAAAGATTCTGTTCAAGTCAGTTATCAGTTCTGATGTTGCCTGAATGTAAGACAGATGCCTACTTTACAAAATTAATCAAATAACTTAAGAAGAAAAGCAATTTGATGCAACCTAGGAAAAATCCGACCAGACAAGTTCTAGCAATAGCAATAGCATTTATTCTTATATAAGGTCCTATAGCAATTTACAGCACTCTCTGGGAGGTTTACAATGTAAGCATTATTTGCGTATTTTCTCCAACAATCTGGGTCCTCATTTTACCAACCTCAGAAGGATGGAAGGCTGAGTCAACCTTGAGCCAGTCAGGATCAATCTCCTGGAAATAGGCAGAGTTAGCTGCAATACTGCATTTTAACCACTGCTCCACCAGGACTCCCTAATTTTAAACTAGTAGGCTCTTCTAACTATTTCAAAGGACAACGTATATGTTTTAGAGTACAACCACCACCTCCACGTTATCTGATTAGGAATTATGCCTTTTAATGTATGCCGATTAGTATACATTTGAAGTGACAGTAAAATTATTTTTAGTCTATTGTCAATTCCTGTGATATGGTAAAGTAGCATAGATATTATTAAAAAGTAGCTTCCTCTATGATTAGGAAAATTCTGTTCAGGAAAAATCAAGACTGCTAAAAAGTCATAGCTTGTCAGAATCGTTTATGTCTCTAAAAAATACTGGATCATTTTCTAGAGACACAAACTAGGGGGAAAAAGTATTCCTTTTTCTTCAAAGGGAAAACTATCTGAACTGGAACACATAAGGATCAATCTCCCAGATCAGAAATTATCCAGCTTCTTGTCAACAAATGGCTTTATCTTACCGCCTTTTAGTTTATTCCATTACTTAATCAGACAATCCTTCAATACCATCTATCCTCACTCAGTTGATACAAGCTGAAAGCCAAAACTATCATCAGCATACTAGGATAAATTACTCCAAATTCCCAGAACCTGCTTAAAATATTATAGCTATTTCAGAAGCCAGTAATTTCTCTGAAAACTATTGTTTAACAGTAACCCCGCAAATACAATCATATTCAATTTATTATCGATTTGGCCTCCAATCTATTAAACTACTGAAGAAAGAAATCAGGGTTGAGATTAACGTTTGCTGTCAGCTAAAAAACAGTAAAGTCTTATCCCATAAGTAATCCGCTACAGTAAACCCAAAATTTTCAAGTATTTTACACAAAAAGGGCACACCTGAAACAAATGATAAATAGTAGTTATATTATTTCCACAAGCCTTTCCTAATTAATTAATACCATTACTACCAGTTTCAAAACAGCATTTCAAACCATTCTTTCTTTTGGCAAGACAGCAATTTTTTTCAGTACATTTGGTATAGTTTGAAATGCTGTTTCGAAACTGGTAGTAATGATATTTGGCCATCATTTGGCCATCATTTTCCACTTCCATTCAACTGAACTTCCGGTTCCACTTAAGGAGCAAGATGAAAAAGAATTAATTATTCAGATAATTTCTTAGATCTCATCCAGCAAGTTGAGCATATTCTCAAATCAAAGAAACCAAAATCGATATAATAACAACAAGGTTTTTTAAGACACCGTCTATCTAAACTCGATTATGTACTTAGGAAGAAAACATGGACATAAGCAACCTAATAGATAAATTGCACAAAGGCAAATATAAAGACTTTATTTGATTGTTTGAAACATTGATGTAGACACCCATTTTATACAAGAATTGAAATATTGATAGTAAAAGCTAAAAAAAAACCACATTAAATAATGCCATGAACAGTTTAAGGCAAAGATAATGAATAAATAAAACTACGCCATACAATTATTCATTCATAGACAGGAAATAGCATGGATTTCGGTCATAATTTTCTCACCTTCAAATCTCTATGAACAATGGGAGTTTTGCATTGGTGCAGCCTAGCAACAGCTTCACAGGCATCACAAAAAATTCTTAGCACTTCTGATTCAGTAAAGCCCGTTTGTAATCTCTGGTTCATCTGATTCACTATTTGCCCCGCTACAAAGAAGGAATAAAAAAAATGTTATAGAGCAGATTGGATTCAATTCGGTAAGATTGGAAACATTAAATATTCAAAACCCTGAAACATTTAACACAACGTTGCTATTCAAAGTAAGAGTTTAGATTTCATCTATTATTTATTAGAGATAAATACTAAGGATACAGTTAACATAAGCATTTCACAATAACAAAATTGAATCAAAGCATTTTTTTTATTTAATCTGGCAATTTACAGTCAAATTAGCCTGATAAAAAACATGTCCCAATATATGGATCATAAACTGCAGTCCAAGCACAAATAACAAAATTAATTGCACCACATTGAAGAAAGGATCTTCTCCAGATAAACCTAAAACACTGATTCTATCTGAAATGTGCTCTAAATATTTCATATTGCACTAACATACGAGTGATCACTGTCATTTTTGTACCATGTTTGCTTTCTAACAAGAAGCAACGAAATGGAGGAACATTAGGAAACCAGGTTGGCTGTGGATAATCTATTTCACCTTGCAGTAACTATGTCCAAAGCTGCTGTATTTTTCTCCAAAACACTGCATGCTAGCCAACTATTTTTGTTATTAAGATGACAAAAAAATGTACTTACCGCGACAATATTCCATTAAGATAAGCACTTCCCACACATTATCACTAACAGAATTAACAGCACAATCCAAATACCCTACAATGTTCTTGTGCCCAGACAATTCTTTCTGTAAAAAGAGAAACATTCTTAAGTATAAAGGGGGAAAAAAGAATATGCTAACTTTTAAGGCCAAAAACAAAAGTAATTCTATCACAAACTATCATTCAATGCAAACTATTAATCATCAGTTAATTATTTTATGATGTATTAGACATTTTATTAAGTATTTGTTTCCTGTTATCATCTTGAATACAGAATCTTACCAATGTGATGTATGAAATAGTTTCATCTCTTCTAAATAAACTTATGAAACTCTCTTTGTGTTATCTATTACTGGCTTAGAATCATTAAATTATTGAAAGCAGGGGTGTCAAACTGGATTTCTTCAAGGGCCAGATCAGCATTGTTCTCCACAGACCAGCCAAAGTGGGGGGCAGAACGGGACGGACGCCTCCTGCAGCACCCTGCTGGCCAAAACCAGAGACACCCCCCTGCACCCCATTTTGGCCAGCAATGTGCTGCAAGAGGCCATCCAGGCCAAAAACGGGGCATGGTGGGGGCCTCATGCCCCCCTGTGCTCCATTTTGGCTGCCAGTGGTACCACAGGCCAGTCCTTTGCTATTTCCAGGCCGGCCCTGCGGGCCAGATTTAAGCACCCCTGATTTAAAGCTTATTTAACATGATCTAGCAATTAAACAAAACATGGATTTGAGGCTTTATATAGAAAGCCAGGTTAAAGGGGAAATAAGCCACATAAATATTGAAGCTCTTATACAAATTAAACTGCAGTTCCTATATTGTTTCTGAAAGTGATCTAATCATTAGGAATGCGCAGCATTTCAAAATTGACTCCAGAAAGTTGTTTTTAAGTACGTTCAAGCACAGAGTACCCATCTCCAACTCTACAAATGCAAATTGTCCAACCCTCTTAGACAAAACTAACTGTTGAAATAAAATGTGGAATGCTACAATCCAGAAATAAGCTATTTTTTGCAATACACTCCATAATTTAACCACAGTGGTTTCCTCATATCAAAGAATCACATTTAAACACAATGAAAACAAATTCAAACATTAGATCCCAAACTAATGCATCATTTCTAAATTATACATAGCCTCACATATACTATAACCAGGGGTCGGTTCCTGCCAGTTCTAACCTCTTCTATATAAGAGGTTCCACAAATCTACCGTGCCGTTTAGAACCGGTTCCACCTCCCTCCCCTCACCCGTCCGCACATCATCAAGATGAAGAGCGAGAGGAGGAATTCTGGGAGTTGAAGTCCACAAGTCTTAAAGCTGTCAAGTTTGAACACCCCTGGGTTTTTTTTTTCTAAAGGGTTAGGGGTGCAAGAGTCTTGTAACTTGACAGCTTTAAGACTTGCGTGCGTCAAATGCCAGAGTTTCTGAGGCAACATTTTGGTTGCTAAGCAAGAGCGTTGTTAAGTGAGTTTCACTACATTTTACAAGTTGGCCACGCCCACCTAGTCACAGGGCCGGCAAGCCACTCCCACAAAGCAGGCCACACCTACAGAAGAGGTTCTAAAAAATTTTGAAACCCACCACTGACTATAACATAAAACTTATATTAACTTACCATTATTGTTATTTCCCTTTTGCAGATATTGAGGTCAGGCACATTATTTACATACATTCTTTTCAATGCACATCGAATTCCACCATGAGTACGCACAAGGAGTACCGTTGAAAAGCCACCTAGAAGAACAACAGTGCTATGAATAAGTTCATCTTTTTAACTTAAGAAGTTAAACGTTTATTTCGTAAAAAATAATTCAAGGGATTACTAATATTCTTGAATGCTTTCATTTAATAAAACTACGTGAAAGTCTGCAAAAAGAATTATGCAGTAAAAGACAAATGCCTATTATTTTCACATTTCAGAAATTCATTCATTTAGAAAGAAGGAATTAGGCTGAAGCAGTCTGTTTGAATCCAAACTTGGAAATCCAACATATCAAAATAATCAGAGATGAAGAAAATCTTATTCAAAAAGTAACTATTACTGTAAACTCTGCAACTTCATAGAAACTTCTGCAAACATCCTATGAAATATCAGAAGTTTGTTTCACAGAATGGTTTACACAGGGGCAAATAGTTTTAGAACTATTTTATGATGCTGCTGAAGTTAATACAACTTCAGCAGCATCAGAAAAACAAATTTCATATGAAATCCTGATATAGCATACGCAACAACTTTAAGTTTCAAATTTTCATTGTACAATATAGCTTTTATACAATTACTGTGTATTGTATTATTGTTTATACTAAATGAAGTCTGAAACTACCAAAGCACAGATTCAAGCAAGTATTCTTTGCCATTAGATGGCAACGTATCCTAGCACCTTTTAAATCTATCACTGTTCTGGATAGTAAACTGTAGTGTCCTGAAGAATGTCACGTACCGATATTATTATTTCCAACATTATATTTATTGAAGATTTTTTATGATTAACTGACCAACTATTTATAGAATTATACAAAAGAAGTTGTCGACTGGCTAAAGCAAAATGTGATAAGGCTTGCAAGTCATCTATTCCACAAAAGTCCTCATTAAGCAGATGTGGGCATGTTCCTACCCTTACATCCTTCCCATTATAAAACCTTTGCAAAAATGCCATGCTGCAGGTAGAAATCACATAACCATCCTTACTCTACTTAAAATATTGGTTCAAGTACGCACAAAGTATGCAACCCTCTCCATAGCTACTGCTTTCTCCGCAACAAAGTCTGAGACTCAAGACGTCATGTTAGCACTATGCTATTTAAAGCTCTTACATTTTAAGAGATTCTTTTTATTAAATATATTTACAGCAGGGGTATCAAACTACATGCAGCCCCCCCCCCGTGCCTCGTTTTCGCCCTCCACGGCCTCCTGCAACTCTCTGCCAGCTGAAAACGGGTGGGACGCGGCCCATTTTCCGCCAGCAGAATGTTTCAGGAGGCCATAGAGGGTGAAAACAAGGCACAGGGGCCACACACCTTTTATATTTCCAGGCCAGCCCCGCGGGCCGGATTTAAGCACCCTATGGCCCGGATGCAGCCTGTGGGCCTTGAGTTTGACACTCCTGCTTTACAGCAACAAATAGTGCTTTGCAGAACTTCAGCTTTAAAGGCAAAAAAAGTGTTCCAGTGTATGTAGAGATTCAAACATTGCACCTCTCTGCAACTCCTCTCTGTAAACCAAATATGTATAATCTTCTATAATCAGGCACAAATAGAAGTGTGATTCGGAGGGGGGGAAAGCATTTGAGTTGCAGACTGATGCTACATTCCAGTCAATCCAAAGAATATTTGGCCCTGCACAGCCTTAGAAACAACCAATGCACCAATATGTTTTATTCCCATTCCACAGGAACCGAGCTTCAGTAACTAAAACTGGTCCGGTTAGAGAGTGACCCTAGCAAACAAGTTTCAAAAACCACATCCTCAACAGTGAGATTTTGAAACTGTATTCCACAGAAATCTAGGATTCTGCAAAGACTTACAGTAAATGGGTTCAATAGAATTAAAGGGGGGGGGGAGACTCTCTGCGAGGAACCAAGGGGAAAAAAGGGGCATATTGTAGTCTCATGTAGAAAGGACTCCACCCACCCCCATAGTCTGTTGTGAAGAGATTCCTCCACCCAATTTTAGCAAGAATTTTAAAAAAATAAGGGAAAAAAATCTCTACATAAGAAAATTGTTATGGGTACCCCTAAAGAATAAGTTGAAAGTGGCTGAGTGTATTGAGTTTCATATCCTTTTTCTCTTGGTTCCTTCAGAGAGTTTCTCTTCACTCTTTTAAACCCTGGAGTTCTGAAAAAACAAATTCTTAACAATCATTTTTTGCAGCCTTAAAAAAAAATTGAACACATTTTCTTCACATTAAGATGATAAAATATTTCCCGATAAAATTCCAAAAGGTTGCTTTGGAGCAGACTGGAATGGGAATGAAGCACCTGTCTGCAACCTTTTAAAGCAGATGCATCTCCTTCTGAAATGGCCTGACTATCACGCAATCCCAGAAACAATGCAAGACGGAAGGCATACGCCCGTATTTCAAAACATATTTTGAATCAAAACTAAATCCTACCGTACAATACAGCATATTTAGAGTACAATACAAAGATTATGGGCAAGTCTCTAAGTCAGGGGTGTCCAAACTTGGGAACTTTAAGACTTGTGGACTTCAACTCCTAGAATTCCCCAGCCAGCCTGGCTGGCTGGGGAATTCTGGGAGTTGAATCCACAAGTCTTAAAGTTCCCAAGTTTGGACACCCCTGCTCTAAGTGGTTTGTCATTGCCTCCTTCCTGGGGCTGAAAGAAAGTGACTGGCCCAAGGTCATTCAGCTGGCTTCATGCCCAAGGTGGGATTAGAACTCACAGTCTCCCAGTTTCCAGATGCGTCAACTACAACTGCAAACTGGCTCTCACAGAAAGAGCTCATAAGTGCTAGTATATTCAAGCCTTATGAACACTTTTTCCTGTTTATAAAGAATTATATTTCACATCCCAAAAATTATTGATCCCTATACACCTACCCCACCAGTGTTCTCTCATCTATACTGCAATTCCAAAATAGATTCCTATGAATACAGTTTCTAAAGAAATAACTATTTAGATCTTTTACAGAAAGAAAGGACTTACAGCTCTTTAATAGACTAAGTTTTATATTTATTCAAACTTTTGTAATCAGAGGTTCACTTTATGTACTGTGGGTTCAATGCAGTGGTAGGATTCAAATAATTTAACAACCGTTTCTCTGCCCTAATGATTCCTTCCAACAACCAGTTCACCAAACTGCTCAGAAAGTTAACAACCGCTTTTCCCGAAGTGGTGCAAACTGGCTGAATTCCACCACCGGTTCCATGTCATAAAAATCTTATCACATAATACAGTCATTAAAATGTACTATAACATGTAGTTTTCTATAAGTGAATGAATTCTAAAACTTTCAACTTATGCCTTCCTTCTTTTCATGTCACTCCCCAGTTTCTTTTTTTTAATTTTGCTGCCTTAATTCACAGGAGTACATTTTTTTTTAAAAAAACTGGAAAAGTCATAGTAGCAGAAAGGCATTTCTCAAAATCTTACACTATGTTTTTCTTTTCATCTTAAAAATGTACAGTATACCCGTCTGTTGCCTGCCTATACATATCTCTCAAAAGATCTAGCCCTTGAAAACAGAACAATATTAAAATCATTTTAAAGTACAAAAAGACCTTTAAAAATTCAGAATACTTGTATGGAATTCTCTTTTCACGGAGAGAAGATGCCTTACCCACTCTCTTGGGCTTTTATAAGCTATTCAAAATTGGCTTACTATACTGTGTCTTTGACCCAAATTGAATAGGGGCATCACTCTAGTTTTTAAAAGGAATGTTAATTGTTTGGTTGTCTTGTTATTTTTTTAGCACTCACTGACAGAGTACACTGGAATTGGGGCAGTTTATGCTGCAGATTGAATGTGTTACTGTAAAGCTGACAGAAATCACAGAATAAAATGTAGGCTGCAAGTTTCCTAAAAACAGGAAGGTCCTTGCCCCCTAGCAAAAGATGGGCTAAAAATGCAACTGTGTCTCTGAAGAAAGAGGGTCCCATCATTTAGGAGTAGCTACTCGTAAGTTATTTTCCCTTTATCTCCACTATAACTCCACAATAATTGGGGACACAGGGAAGGGCCGACTCCATCAGATCTGAAGCTGCAGAAACACTGACATGGACAAAGGAGCCTCTGTGTAGAGAATGCAGAAGATGCTCTTGATGGAGAGAGGGCAAGTCAACGATCATACAAACTTAGTTACGCCAATACAAAGATATTTAGAAAATGTTTAAAACAGGCACCTCCCTAATCCACATGAAGACGAAAGAAGGACAAGGAGAAGCCCATTGAAACTGCTATTATTGTTGTATAGCCATTCTAATAAAATAAGTTTTAGGACCAGGTGGCATCTGTTTGTTGATGTGGAGTATCTTATCAGACTGACACTCTACAATGTCTTAGTCATGAAGAACCTTCTGAACTATGCTGGAAACAAACTGGTCATGAATACAAACCTCACAGGGCAATGTGATATGGCCGCTGAAAATCCTTTAAAATTCTCACTGCCACAGTATGAGAACAATCATAGTTTACAAAGATCTTCAAAGATTTTTTCACTGCTGTTGTAATTTTGAACGGTCACTAAACAAATGGTTGTAAGTGGAGGACTACCTATAATGTGGGAAAGCTGAATGCTCTATACCGGGGTCTCCAACCTTGGCAACTTTAGGTCTGGTGGACTTCAACTCCCAGAATTCCCCAGTCAGACTCTGCCAAGGTTGGAGACCCCTGCTCTGTACAGCACCAGTCTAAATGGAGTTTATCATCATTGTTGATCTTCACGGAACCGTTCCAATTTCCTGCATAAATAATCAACCACTAAAATAATTCTTTCAGATCCAAATCCAGATCTGAAGCTAAAGTAAAATGGATCCAGACAATCCCACTCAAGAATCTAAGATACCAACAAATGCTTTTAAAGCACCTTGCCCAAGAACAAAAAATTGAAGATGTCTATGGAAATTCTCAGCCATCCGTGTCCTGCTTGTCCCAAGGGTGCTTTTTTTCAAAAGGAAACTGGACTTAACAACCTTGAAGATATTTTGCTTCTCGTATGAGAAGCTTCTTCAATTCTGATTGCCTTTTGAAAAAGCACCTTTGGGACAATAAATTGAAGACTGCTGAAAAACTTTCCCAATGCTTTTTAGATATCACAGTCTTTCTTATTAAAGATTTCCCAGTATGTGCATTATTACCAGATCCTACACCCTCTCTATCCGGCCTCTCTTTACACTGCTCACTCAGGAACAGCTAGGGTGACACACATACAGGTAGTCCTTAAGTTACAACCGTAATGAAGCCTTTCCATTAAGGTCCTAAATCGGAGCCTGTCCATTACAGTCATAAATCATAATAGTCGATTTTACACATTTTTGCAGTGGTCATTGAGTGAACGTCACAGTAGTGAAATGAATGCCGCAGTTGTTAAGTATTAAGTGAATCCATTGTTCACTAAGGAATGGTTTTGCTGGAAAATGGAAGTGAAAATTGTTGTAAAATGCAGTCGCATGACCGTGGGATGCTGCAAACAGCAGTAAATGTGGCTGTGTTGCCAAGCACCCAAAGTGCAGTCATATGACCAGGAAGGAACTCTCAAAATTTCAGATCCAGGTCATGTCCCCTTTTTCAGATAGGTCATAACTTCAAATGGTTTCTAAGTGACCAATCATAAGTGAAGAACTGTCGGTACATATTGGTCTCAAACAACTAAGAACTCAAACAACAGTGTATCCATAACAAAAAAAACAGCAAGAAAAAACCACTGGTATATCATTAGACAAAGCACCTGAATTTATTTCTCCAAGCAGTAATCAGTCTGTGTAAATAAATGACAGCCGGTATATACATAGCTTATTTAAGTATTATTTTGTCAGACTGAGAAAAAATTAGCTACTAAAACATTATGTGTAAATTTCACTAGTACGGTAACTTTGAAAGCAACTATCACAAGGCAGAGCATAATATTTGACTAAATCAAGCTTCTACAGATTTTTTTTTTTTTTTGGAAAGAAAATATAATTGAAACCATTGTTTCACAAAACTGCATACATGTTTAATTTTTTCTAGAGCAATTAATACAAAAAGGGCATAAGAAAGCCTGGCTATGTGGAATCAGCACAGCAAAACTGATTCAAAATAGTAACATATTTTCCTTTAATTCAGACTGTTTTCTGAACAAGCATGCCAATTGATTTCTGTAACAAAACATTTTGTTTTGCTAACTGAACAGAGCTGATGCAGTGTACTAAGCAGTATATTTCAAATTAAGTCTATGAGTTCTTTGTCTCATAGATTTATTTATTATTCAATTTTAATCCCACTACAAACTCATGACTCTCAGTTAGTCATTTGTGCAACAAAGCAGTTATATTTGAACTCTGGCTAATTAATATTTCACAATAGTATAGAAAGCATACAGAAAACACTCATATTCTGAAAAGGTCACAGATCCTAAGGAAAAGATGTGGTGACATATATGGTGGTACCTCAAAAACCATAACCACCTTCTTGGGATATTCCCTCAATACCCTCCCCTTTTAAAGTGAAATGCAATGAGAGTCCTTCCTTGGTAGCTGAAGACAATTGCCAAAACACCCAGAAAAACTTGTCAGAAAAACGAAGTCATTAATGGATCAAAGGATGATAGAAGCTATAGACCAAAATATTCAGAAAATGCCAAATCTCCTTCTTTTCTACATTCTGGAGTCTTTCCTGTTTTTCTATGATGCTATAGGAAATCAGACATGGAGCTGACTTCAAGATTTGAATCTAAATGCGATTATGCTGTTGTTAACATTCTTTCACCGCTAATAGCTAAAACAAGGAATTTTAACATGGGGCAATCTTATACAAGGACACTGCAAAATTCCTTAAAAGTTTCAAAATACTTGGATGTTTCAAATGGTGGTTCTATACAAATATAGCAATAAAGTTACATTATAATTTCTACAAATTCCCAAAGTTTTATCCCGCTTCTGGGAGATTCCTCATTACCATTCTTCAGAATAATCCCTCCCTAACTCCTATATTTTTTATTTCATGAATTTCCAAACGTCCTCACTTGGGTCATTCTTTCCACAGCATAAAAGTTATTTAGCAGAATTTCCTCCATGCATTATAAAATAATCCCCATGAAGTAAGCAGTATACATCCAAAAAACTTCATGTTATCATTTTCAGAACAGTTTCCCTAGTGCCTAACAATAGCCAGCAGCTGTCTCTTCCTCTACAAATATCTAAGAAAAATGTGCTCACAATTTCCTTGATTATGTTTTTGTAAATTTTCATAAGCATTATAGACAATTCCTACCAAAAGCCAACTTTTAATTTACTTCAAGGGTAAGAAGCAGTTTTGTTAAAGCGGTTATGTGAATGAATCAGATACAAGAACACACCTGGACATCTCATTTACTACTTTGAACTGAATCTATATTGATTTATTAAAAAAATATGTACGGTACATATCTTTTCCACATGCACAGCAATAGCTCTTCTGAAAAAGCCAGAAAGGTTATTAAATTTAGGGAGGAGGACGAGTAGGAGTTCCTTCTATTCTTTTTCAAGCTAGAGAACCTTTAACATACTGCGGTTTCCAGCCAGGAAAAAGGAAGCACCAACCAAACACACCTATAGATGTTTATTCAGCTATGTAATGTAAGCATGCACTCTTAAGTCCAAACAAGTTAAAACAAAAGTAGAATGATAGTTTGATACAATCAATATTATGATGATCTCTTCACTTAAACCTTTCTTCCATGATTCAGGGAGTGAGGTGTTCTTCTACCTGTCTTTTAATTTATACGTAACATTTTAATTTAAACTAATTTAATAGGCTTTTTCCCCGCTTTTCTATTTTAGATACAGGTAGGTCCTCAACTTACGAACATAGTGGAGCCCTAAATGTATGTTGCTAAGCAAGACAGTTGTTAAGTAAGTTTTGCCCCATTTCACGATTTTTCTTGCCACCGTTGTTAAATGCATCATGCGGTTAAATTAGTAACATGGTTATTAAGTGAATCTGGCTTCCCCACTGACTTTGCTGTCAAAAAGATGACCACATAAAGCCGGGATACTACAACCGTCATAAATATGAGTCAGTTGCCAAGTGTCTGAATTTTAATCACCTGGAGATGCTGCAACAATTGAAACAGTGAAAAATGGCTATAAGCCGCTATTTTCAGTGCTGTTATAACTTTGAATGGTCATTAAATGAACAGTTGCAAATTGAGGACTACCTGTATGTTAATTCAAGATCTGCCCAGCCAAAAGAAGGGAATGTTCCCAGATTCTTTGATTGAACAGCGTCATCTATAATAGGGGTCTCCAACCTTGACAACTTTAAGAATTGTGGACTTCAACTCCCAGAATTCTTCAGCCAGCTTTGCACTGGGAGTTGAAGTCCACAATTCTTTTAAATTGCCAAGGTTGGAGACCCCTGATCTCTAAGGACTCAGGAAGTGTGCCTTCTTTGCTCTTATTTACTTGTTTCATGTTGTTGTTGTTACTTCAATAGTTACCCAGATTCAGTTCAAGTGGGGGCGGTATCAACTACAAAATAAATTTTAAAAACAAAAATATTTCAACACAGGAATGTGTTATAAAAATATATCAAAAACAAATCAAAAAATAAGACACAGGCCATAGCGTATACATGAACAGAGAGTGCATTGCTTAATTAAATTAACCATCCGATTGAAGGAAATTGACTAAACAGCATTTAAGATGGCAATGATTCACCACTGGAAAGCATTTTATTATATCAATATCTGGACCTTCATAATAATAATAAATCACTTACATGCGGATCGTCAGAATAAGCCATGTGATGGGCACAAACAGAACCCAGCCAGAGATTTATATTCCCCATCTCCTATCTTCCTCCATCACGCTACAAAGAGCTCAGTTATGGGCTATTTTTTAATTAGCTACAGACAGTCATTTTACCCATGCCTTAAAAGTGGAAATCTATTTTCAAGCAAAGATCCCAAAGGTGCTTTTTTTTCAAGAGGCATCTGGATTTTCTGGTGTTTTCTTTCAAGACGTTTTACTTCTCATCCAAGAAGCTTCTTCAGAGAATCAAAACGTCTTCAAAGAAAATCCAGAAAGTCCAGTTGCCTCATGAGAAAGCACAACTACGTATGGCCTGCATGACTGAGAATCTCCGTAGACCAGTGTTTCTCAAACTTGGCGACTTTAAGTCCTGTGGACTTCAACTCCCAGAATTCCCCAGCCAGCTATGCTGGCTGGGGGATTCTGGGAGTTGAAGTCCACAGGACTTAAAGTCGCCAAGTTTGAGAAACACTGCCGTAGACTTATCAAGCAAAGGATACCACGACAGTGCCACCGAAGCAAAGATAGTTGGGATGAATGGTTTAATTCATGTGTTACGCTAAATCATCCAAAACAGGACTGAAAATGTAATTCCTATAGTAATTTTTACTTACATTGTGTTAGTGAAGTTTTTATTGAGTTACTCAAAGTACGGGCAGCATATAAATATTGTAAAATGAATAAATGCATTTCCCAAGGTGGAAAGGAGACTGAGCAAATAAACCTAAAATCTCCTAGTCTGTATTTTGCTATCATGAGAAACAAAGGCAAATCCAGCCAGTGCCTTGGAATAATACCGTGTTTCCCCGAAAATACATCAGGGTCTTATTTTCTTTTTACCCACAAAATATGGCTTGGCCTTTATTATGGGGGGAGGGTTTATTGTTTTGGGGTTGCCGGGCGGCTGCTCTCTTGAGAGCGGGTTCCCAAGGAGCCGGGCACAGCCTCATGGGCGAATGGCTGTGTTGCGCTGTCGCAGCAGCGCAACACAACAGCCGTGAAGTGACCACGCTCACGAGCAGCCACCCGGCAAACCCCCTTTGCAGCCGGGCACAGCGCCATTCACTGACCTAGGGGTATTGCCAAGCCGCGTAAGCGCCTGTTCGCTGCCACCCGGCTCCCGCAGCTTGGCGCCTTCCAAATGCCAGTGAATGGCGCTCTGCATGGCTGGAGAGGGGGGTTGCGCGAGCGGCTGTTCCGCTCTCGCTCACCCACCTCCCAGCCTCACGATGCATGGCCCAGCTCTCATTACGGAGCCAGGGCACCGCTGCCACCGCCGCCATCCCAGCCTGGCTTTTTCCGCGGCTTCCAACCCGAGTCTTTCGGCAGTGGACACTCTGGGCGCACGCTCTATGGTTGTGGGCCAGCTGCCTGCAGAGCGTACAACCATAGAGTGTGCGCCCAGAGCGGCCACTGCCGACTCGGGTTGGAAGCCGTGAAAAAAGCCAGGCTAGGATGGCAGCGGCGGAGCTGCCCTGGCTCCGTAATGAGAGCTGGGCCATGCATCGTGAGGCTGGGAGGTGGGTGAGCGAGACCGGAACAGCCGTTTGTGCAACCCCTCTCTCCAGCCATGCAGAGCGCCATTCACTGGCATTTGGAAGACGCCAAGCTGCAGGAGCTGGGTGGCGGCAAACA
Organism: Natrix helvetica; assembly: GCF_964273705.1. NCBI lineage: Eukaryota > Metazoa > Chordata > Lepidosauria > Squamata > Natricidae > Natrix > Natrix helvetica. Next base: position 9,469,532 of record NC_138558.1, on the reverse strand, counting down.
GGTGCTCACACGGCTTGGCGATACCCCTAGGTCAGTGAATGGTGCTGTGCCTGGCAGCAAAGGGGGTTTGCCGGGTGGCTGCTCGTGAGCGTGGTTGCAGCAGCGCAACACAGCCATTCGCCCATGAGGCTGTGCCCGGCTCTTTGGGAGCCTGCTCGCAAGAGAGCAGCCGTCTGGCAACCCCCCTCTTCAGCTGGGCACAGCACTGCTCACCAACCTAGCGGTATCCCAAAGGCACCAAGCAACGCGATCACCTTTGCCTCCCCCCAGGTTCCCGCCGCTTGGCACCTTCGGGATACTGCTAGGTTGGTGAGCGCTGCTCCGCCTGGCCGGAGGTGGGGGATTGTCCAGGGGGCTTATATGTGGGGGGGGGGCTTATATTTTTGCCCACCAGAAAAATGTGACATGGCTGTATTATGAGGACATGTCTTATTTTGGGGGAAACACAGTGTAGTCATGTTAAATAGGTATTTTTCATTTTTCTTCTTGATAAATCTTCCCTTCCCCCCCCCCCCCCCAACAAGGGGAAAAACTCAGCACGAGCTGAGCTAAATAGATTGGGAATGTCATTTCTTTTCAAATTTAAAATCATTGCCCTATATAAATTTACCCATCAATGATAAGGAAAATAGATATTGTGCCTATTATGCCCTCCTAAAAATAGTACAGTAGACCATGAAGCAATTTTAAAAGATATGGCACCCTGGGGAAATGTTAAACCTCTTTCCCCAACTAAATATACACAAAGAGCTGCTTTGATCTTAAAGAAATACTTGCATCCAATGTTGCATTTACATTCATAGCATCTGCTGAGTCTTAACTTTTGGAATATCAAATTAACCCTTACCTACCCTTAATACCCCAAATGACTTATTAAAGTGCCTTATACAAATATCATCAACCTATCAATAAGCAGCCTGGCTAAATATTTTGCCTAAATATCTGAGTATCAGCTTCCAACCGGATCAATATGAAATGCATTGCTGCTTAGCTTTCACTATTATATCAGGTCATGTTGCTGACAAGTTACAAAAATTGCAGTGACAGTCAACATGAGCAGAATAACTCCTTATTACACAAACTGAAAAGTTATAGCCACCCTGGCAAACTTGCTCTCCAGATACACTGAACTTCAATCCCCATAATCCTTAAATGTCTATATTTGTCAGTATATTCCTACCCTTTCCTATCTGAGCTTCCTATCTACTGCTTAGGAAATCCTAAGGATTCGTTCCAGGATTTATATTTTGTTCCTGGAATGACCAAGAAAAGTTATCTATATCTGTGGTCTTTGCAAAGATTAAATCTCATCCAAAAGGACAAACTTATTTTGCTTGCATAAAGAATGCACAGTCTGATCCCTTAATTCATCTGAATGGACAAGGGGGGGGGGGGGTTACAATGCTTTGGATCCAAAAACTTCCCTTCTATAAACAAAGAACAGTGTGAGAAAAGTGAAAAATCAAATACATTGGGTCACAATTATACTTAGTTTCATGCTGAGAACAAAGGGCCACAAGACCCTGGATGTTTATAGCCAAATTTCTGGATGGCCTGAACGTTCAAGGACCAGTGAGCAGGGAGCAAAGGAGTTCTAACTTCCACCATAGAAAGGATGACTGGTGATAGGCTACAGAAGCACAGCGTAGGGTTCAGCCCATGTGCTTTCTCAAAGGCACCTCTGAGAAGAACCGTGGCGCCAAACACATCTCTATGAATAGCGACTGGTAAAAACTGCATGTTCATTTGGCTATTTCTACCACTACTGCTAGGCAGCCACTGCTGCTAATGAAAGGATTCAGGGTATCTGGAAGCATTTGCTACAGAGCCCCTTTTGCTCTTCAGTCCCCATTTTACTAGACAGCCAGAGATCCAACATCTTCCTTCCTGCCACAACACTTCAGGCTCTTCCTCCGCAGCCCTTTAAGATAAGGTCAGAAAACAGACTGTACCCGAATGTTGGACTCTATTGTATTTCTGCAGCTGTCGCCATTGTTTCTTCAATGTCATCTCTGCGGCTGTCTAGTCTGGCACTGCTCTCTCTGCCATGTCTCTCTGCTAGCCACGTAAGTTGTCACGTTCTTCAAGTGCCTTGGATGCACCAAACCTGACAATTACCTTCCTCCTATGGCAAAGGGCATCCAAATCCAGATTCCAGAGGTACCTTCACACACATACACACCACTAAACTTGCTCCTGTGGACTGGAAGGGCTATTCTAAAATCCGTTTTATACCAGGAGGATTGCCAAAGCTATTAGTCACCAGAGGCTGAAACCAGCAGAAGGACTGACTGGGAAGTGATGGCTAACCTTTTCTAGACCGAGTGCACAAAAGTGCGCATGCACGCCCGAACCCCAAAATGCAGTGTGTGCCCCCCCATACATGCGTGCATGATCCAGGCCCACCTCTCGTGCATGCACGTGACCCCTGTGCATATGCCCACCCCCCTGCACATGTGTGTGCGTCCCCCCTGCATGCCCCCGCCCCAACATATGCGCACACAACCCCCTACACGTGCCCCATCCACTTCATGCGCATGTGGTGCTCCCACACACCACATACGCCTGCGCAGCAGAGACCCAAAGGCCACCTGGTTGGTGGGAGGCGCACATGCATGCGTGTCAGAGCTGAACTGGGGCAACGGCTCCTATGCTATCAGAGAGGGTGCTGCGTGCCATCTCTGGCATGTGTGCCATAGGTTCCCCATCATGGGACTAGGGGATCTAGATAGTAAGAAATTCCCATAGGATAGCAAGTGGTGAATTCTCACTTTCCAGAGAGGCCTTTCCCCCTTTTTCTTTTGACCTCTCTCTCTCCCCCGCCCTCCCTCCCTCCCTCCTTCAACTCTTTCTCTTCAAGAAGCTTGCTCCATCCTCCTGCCTTCTCCTCCCTGCTTCTTGGACCAATAATTTCAAAGTTGCCAAGCAGAAACTTGGTGGAAGGAAAGCTGAGCCAACTGCCCCTCGGGACATTTTCACTCAATGAGGCACGCACACATAAAGTGCATCATTTCTCAGCTGCCATGCCTCAGAGACTTCCTCAACAACATTCCTCCCAATCGTCTTGCTTCCAAGGCCAGGGAAAAACTCAAATCCCACCATCCTAACCCGCTGATGAGGGGAGACAGAGGCAGCAACCGGAGCTTCTAGAATGCAGAGCAAAAAGCCCCTTGCCGTAGGAAAAACGTTCGTTCTTTCAACAGCTATTACTGTTGTATCTTGTTGCATTGCTTTTGCTGTTATCACTAGCACTGTTTAGGACTCACACAAATATATTATTTTGGTGAGATACAATACCACAAAGCTCCAGAAACCCTGCCTTTAGGACTGAAAACCACACACCCAAGTTATCGGCAGCTTTCCATTTCCCGTGACCGATAACATCAAACTCACTAACACAACAACAAAACTGTGTAAAATGAAATACGGAAATTATGGCTATGTTCATAGAGTGCATTGATGTGTACACAGCAAAAGTATTTTCTTCTATGCAAATAGCGTTTGTCACTTAACATCTTGCAAGGATGACTGCAGCTGGGTTGCATTTACTTCCATGTATGGCTAAACACCTTCCATCCAGCATATTTACTTGAAAATTTATCTTATCATTCATTTAATGATATCTCACTTAAATAACTCAAAGCGATGAATATACTCGGCACACTTTCCTCCTCCTAGTTTCCTCACAACAATCCTGCGAGGTGGAGTTGGGCTGAGAGAGAGTGACTGCCCCAAGGTCAATTTGGATAACTAAATTCATACATATGCTGCATCAGTTTACCCTGGCCTGTTACATTCAAGCAAATAAATGCTCTAAAATGTACTAACGGTCAGTTCCTTGTCACTCGGGTAAATAATACGTATCTTTTTTTTTTCAAACAGCAAGCCTGAGAAAGATATGGGGGCTACTATCTTAAACATCACTCTCTAGTAACAGCTGCCTTCTTGGTATACCTAAATGAACAGCTACAGACAGCTTTTTCTCAATATATGCCTTCTCAAATACATTGTACAACTACTTATGGATTACAGGCATTTATGTCCTGCCTTTACTCCAGGAGTTTAAGACATTGTTTCCTCTTTTATTTAATTTCCAATAACTATCACTCTTGAGGCAAGTAGGGCTGAGTCTGAGAGAATGGGATTGGCCCAACATTAATTCACCAGTTCTAAAGGGTTCTTCAGTTTGGTTTAGTGATTAAGACATCAAGCTAGAAATCAGGGGGTCGTGAGTTCTAGTTCACTTTAGTCACAAAGCCATCTGGGTGATCTTGGGCCCATCACTTTCTCTCAGCCCTAGGAAGGAGACAATAGCAAATGACTTCTGAGAAACCTTGCCATGAAAACTGCAAGGATTTGTCCATGCAGTTTCCAATAATGGGAACATGATCGAAATAAGGAAAAATAAACATGCTAGAGAGCTGGTGTGATGTCCTGGCTAAGACACCAAACTAGAAAATGGGAGAGTTCCAGGAGTTCTAGTTCTACACTAAGCATATAGGCCAGGGGTGTCCAAACTTGGGAACTTTAAGACTTGTGGACTTCAACTCCCAGAATTCCCCAGCCGGCTGGGGAATTCTGGGAGTTGAAGTCCACAAGTCTTAAAGTTCCCAAGTTTGGACACCCCTGATATAGGCAGTTGGGTGACCTTGGGCCAATCATTCTCTCTCAACCCCAGGAGTGAGCCAATTGGAGGCCACTTCTGAAATCTTGCCAAGAAAACTGCAGACTTGTCCGAGAAGTCACAAGAAGTCAATACTGGCTCAAAGGCACATGCACGCATACTTACGCATGCGCACACATACACACCCACAAGCACACACGGTTCAAAGTTGGAGCAGGTTACCTAAGTTGACACATTTACTCCGTTAAAAAGGTTATCTAATCCCAACAGTCCAATGGCATCAATAGACTCACAGATAGAGCCCCTATCAGACTTTATAATTAAATAACCAGGTGCACTGTACACACACTTTCTTGTTAGCAGGATGCAGGCAACACTTAGTTTGCATAAAAGTTCAAGGACAGTTTAGTAAATTGGGTTTTGGTTCTGCTTGCGACATACTGGCTAAAATATACCACTTGTTATACTCCGTCCGAATGCAGCATTCTATACTAGTTACAAGAGCATACTACCAATCAGTTTTGATTGATAGTATCTCCTATAATCAGTATAAAATGCTGCATTCAGACAGAGTATAACTTAAGTCATCTAGTTTCTTTGCTATCTTACTCAAAAGTACTATGTGAAAGCCTTGATTAACCAAAACTATAACTTCTCACTCATATTGTACACTTTGCATCACACTATCATAGTATGATGGGTATGTATGTACGTTATATTTATCTGAATTATAAAAGAGGTTGCCAGGCTGCAAAGTGAAGTGCTAGCCTCCAACATCGTCTTTATTTCCAGAAACATCTCTAGTCCCCTCATGGACCCACATAAGTTTTATGGTATGGCTGTAACTTAGTTTTTGTTTTGTTTTTAATTATACCTCCTTACCCTGAAAAAGGGCAAGAATCAATAAGAACGGCAGAAAATGAGTAGCAATAATATTCTATATAAATTAATGCTTTGTATCCTATTATGACCTCCGTGGCCTCCACATTATGAATAAGCAATGCCTCCCAGCAACCATTTTGCAATTTCGGTTCGCTTCAAAATTCTCAATGTGACCACTAGATTATAACAAGTATTAGAAGTTATCTAATTATGTATTTATGCTTCAGATAAATATTGTTTATAAAGAGTCTTGAACATTCTAGGGGAAGATGAATAAGAGCTTCCTTAAAAATAATAACCTCTGAAGAATGCAGTTTTTAAAGCATTGTTGTGTGGTTATTTACACAGTTGAGGAGAAAACTTACAATTTGCCTGATGGGGAAAGGGGGTACCTATTCCATAAGAATCATAATTTACTCCTAAATATTTAGAAGAAATACCAAAAACACCCAGGTTTTCAGCATATATAAACTAATCAGCATATCCTAATAATCGAATACATCTGCAAGTTTTATATCCGAGAAAAAATCCAGGCATAATGTATCTGACTGCAAGGCACTTTCCTTCTCTCTCCCCCTCTCCTTTTTTATTAAATATATTATTAACCTATGCCCACAAACCAGGCTGTACATCTTTTTTCCGTCAACTTTATATTTGAAATCATCTACAGTGCTATATGCAAAACTTTCCAAAGTGAAAGCTGCCTTATTCTGTTTCAACAAAAACAAAAATAAAGTACTTTGTGACACTTGAAGAGCATCAAATTTGGGGCTGTAGTTTTTATAATTCCTTACAATTCCCAGTTATTTTACAAATGTTTTAATCACACTACAAACTAGAGGCAATCTGTCATGTTTTTATTTATAGGAAAAGCAAGCCATTCTTTCAGGACAAATTCTTTCATTATTCTAATTACAAATATGAGTAGAAAACAGTAAGTGAAACTCATAAATGTGGAAAATATTTCTCCTTTACATTCAACTACTACACCGTATAAATTCATGCTGTTTCCTTAAAAATACTAAATTTGTTTTGAATACCACTTTAACCTACGTCAGGAATCCCCCTTCCCTCAGCAGGAATCCCCCTTCCTTCACCCAAACATTGTTTTATTTTAAACATGCAAAAGTTCAACAGTAGGAATCATTTTCAGCCAAACAAAACAATTATAATGTACTTCATGCACATTTGCCTTTGAAGATGGCTTGGAAATTTAAATTGGTGCAGCATGTGACCATCCGGAGGCTGGAAAATCTGAACATGTAACACTTCTTCTGAACTAATTGTGTTAGTTACAAACCCGCTTTCAGGCCAAGTTCATAGTGTTGTTAACAAAATGGCTTATTCTTATATTATCATCCCTGTATGTGTATATATATACATATATGTGTGTTGTATTTGTGCTGATAAAATAAAGGGAGACTAGTATAGATCCATTTCGAGCTATTTAGCTCTCATCAGCTAGCCATACCCTTACTGGGATTCGAACCTGGGCTGTATCATACACTAGGCAAGAGTTTTAGCCACTATGCCATATATATATGCTGGTTTTGTTGTATTCGGGTCTTTTCCCGTGTAAGGTTGAGATTGTCTTTGCAACAAATATGACAAGGACCTTTCTGGAAGTGACAGGCCCATAAGTATATAATCTTTCTACTGTTATTCAGTGCTTGACTATCTTGATGATGAATCATGAAAACGAATTTCTTAACTTCAGAATGCAAACAGCTCATGCAATTCAGTCACTTTGCTTAGCTATATTTTCCCATACCTATTTCCAGTGCTTAATTTGTTATCTTCTATCTGCATCTCTATACGCCGTTCTGGGAGAAACAGACCCTATAAGTCACTTATAAGTTATAACGAAGCCTCAACAATAATAGTTATGCGCCCAGAATCTTGAGCTGATTATCAATGGATTTATAATAGCCTTAACCCCTATGAGGTTCACATGATGAATGTAAAACATTAAAGTGGACCATGTCAAACAAAAAGAAGAGCAGCTTTTATATTTATTTGATCGACAGGCTTAAGGGTGACTTTGGGCCAGTCACTCTCTCTCAGCCCAACCCAACTCATAGGGGTTTTTCCTGTGGGGAAAACAAGAGATGGAAGTATTACATATGTCCATTGCCTTGTGATCAGGGGTGGGTTCCTGCCAGTTCTAACCTCTCCTATAGAAGAGGTTCCACAAATCTACAGTGCCGTTTAGAACCAGTTCCAGCTCCCTCCCCCCCCCCGCCCATCCACACATCATCAAGATGAAGAGCGAGAGGAGGAATTCTGGGAGTTGAAGTCCACAAGTCTTAAAGCTGTCAAGTTTGAACACCTAGGGTTTTTTTCTAAAGGGTTAGGGGTGCAAGGGTCTTGTAACTTGACAGCTTTAAGACGTGTGTGCTTCAAATGCCAGAGTTTCTAAGCCAACATTTTGGTCGCTAAGCAAGAGCGTTGTTAAGTGAGTTTCACCACATTTTACTTGTTGGCCACTCCCACCCAGTCACATGGCTGGCAAGCCACTCCCACCCAGTTGCATGGCTGGCAAGCCACTCCCACCCAGTCACATGGCCAGCAAGCCACTACCACAAAACAGGCCACACCTACAGAAGAGGTTCTAAAAAAAATTGAAACCCACCACTGCTTGTGATACATAGATGACAGATAGATGACAGACAGACAGATGAGAGAAAAAGGAAGGAAGGGAGGGAGGGAGGGAGGGAGGGAGGAAGGAAGGAAGGAAGGAAGGAAGGAAGGAAGGAAGGAAGGAAGGAAGGAAGGAAGGAAGGAAGGAGAAAGGTGAGATGAAATAGGAGAGAAAGAGAAGAAAGCGAGATGAGATAGGCAGCATAAAATTGAATATTACAAACTGCCTATCTCACGTAATTGATAGCCTGTCGTGGATAAAAATGCCAAACCCAATCTAGACATCTGATTATTATCAATATATAGACATAATATGTGTATATGTGTGCATCTGTATACACACACAAACACACACACACAAACATATATACACTGTATATCTTTATATATATACATACATTATATGTGTGTATGTATGTGTGTGTGTGTGTGTATGTATATATATATATATATATATATATATATATATACACACACATATAATGTATGTATGCATACACATATGTACATGTACACTCGGTATATCTATTTATGTATCATCTATCTATCTATCATCTATCTATCTATCTATCTATCTATCATCTATCTATCTATCTATCTATCTATCTATCTCTCTGTCTGTCTTGTCTGTCTGTCTTATTCCTCCTCGTCCTTTCCAAGCGAGCATCTTTCCATGCTCAGGGCCAACATCGCTGCAGGAAGCCCTGAGAGACCATCCTGGAAACAGGACTACAGTAAACCCACATTTCAATTCAGCCCAACGCTGTAATAAAGACACCCTTCGATTCCAGTCCAATTCTTTCCCATTTGGGGAACCGACACCCACCGGGCCTCGAACCCCCCCCCCCCCAGGCCTCCCCACTACTACACCCCCTAACCCCCCACCCCAATGCATGGCTTCGTGCTCGCTTCCCAGGGAGTCACCTCCCCACACACAGGCCAGGCCAACCCTTGGGGGAAGAAGCCGAGCCTTTGCGCTCCAGCAACCCCGGCTTTTCTTGCAGCAGCGCCGGAGAGAAAAGGCAAGAAGCAGGACGGGAGGAGGGGAAGCCCGCACGGCCGGCAACTTCTGCCTTCCGTCCGGGCAGACAAGCGGGGAGGGTGGGGGAAGGACCCGCCTGTCACAAGCCGGGAGTTCCTTCGGGTGGGCAGGAAAAGACGAGGCCCCGGCGGTGGTGGGTAAAGCCTCGCTCGCCGCCGCCGCCGCCGCCCCGCTCACCTTCGGCCAGCACCTCCTCCACCGTGACCTGGAAGCGTCCCACGGCGAAGACCCGGCTGCTGCCCACCGCCAGCGAGCCCGAGACGCTTCCGATGATGCCGCCGCCTCCTCCAGCCGCCGGTGCCCCGCCACAACCGATGCCTCCGGGGCTGTCGCCGCTGCCGTCCGACTTGGGCATCCGAGAAAACTTCTTCATGGCGGGAGAGGCGCGAGGAAGCGACCGAGGAGGGAACCTCACCGCACCGGGGAAGCCTGAGCCGACCGCCGCGCCCCCTTCCCCCCCCCTTTTTTAAAAAAAAATCAATTATTATTTTATCTTTATTTTATTCGTCTTCTTTCTTCGCAGCCGCTTCCTCGCCTCACATTCCCAGCCCTTCTGTGAGGGGAAGCCGAGCCCGGAGCCCGGCGGCGGACGCCCCCGCTTCCCAACCCAGCAGCAGCAGCAGCAGCAGCGCCGCCTTCACGGCCGGACCCGCCTCACGGGGCACTGAGGGGGGCGCGCCCTCCTCCCTCCCGGCTCGCGGACGGGCGCGCGCGCGCCGCAACCCCACAAGAGCGCAGGCGTTCCGCTGAGGGGCGTGTGCGCTCGCGCGCGCGCCTGCCTAAGGCTCGCTTGCTGGTTGGCGGGGCGGGGAGGCTCGGGAGGGATGGGGGGCGGAGCCGAGCAGGGAGGACACGGGGGGGGGGTGGGCGTGCCTTTTGGGGAGTGTATATATGTAGGGCGCGAGAGGGAATGAGGGAGGGAAATATGACTCCAACTTGAGGGGGAAATGTTCGCGCAGGCGCGCTGCTGGTTCTTCCTCCCCCCCCCACCCCCCTCTCTCTCCCCCCAACCTTTCCTCCCCGTCTCCCTTTCTCCTCCTCCCTATTTCCCGCTGCCGGAAGTGAGGTTTGCCCTGCCCGGAGGAGCACGTGCTAGAGGGGCTGGAGGAGGGCGGTAGGGGCGGGGTAGGTGGCTCTTCCGCCGCTGCGCTAGTCGCGGCCGGTTGCTGCGCTTCTTTGGGAGGTGGGGGCGGGGTCCTCCGCTTGATTATTTTCCCCCGTGCAAGGCGACCCCAGTTCCCATCATTTTCCCTCTTTGCCAAGGGGACCACAGTTCCCATCATTTTCCCCCCTGCAAGGAGACCCCAGTTTCCATTTTCCCTTGTCCAAGGGGACCACAGTTCCCATCATCTTCCCTCTGTGCCAAGGGGACCGCAGTTCCCATCATCTTCCCCCATGCAAGGAGACCCCAGTTTCCATCTTCCCTCGTGCAAGGGGACCCTAGTTCCCATCATTTCCCCCCCATACAAGGGGACAGCAGTAACTATCTTCCCCCTGTGCCAAGGGACCGCACTTCTTATCATCTCCCCCCCCCCCCCCGCAAGAGGACTACAGTTCCCATCTTCCCCCCTGCAAGGGGACCACAGTTCCCATCATCTTCCCCTCCGTGCCTTAAAAGGTTTGAACCTCTTCCTGGGGGAAACTTGGTTCAAGTCCATCTTTAGCACTGTGTGGAGTGAGGCTCTGAATCCAACCTGGTTCTAAGAGAAGGGGAAAAAACCAACCAAAGATGAGATATATGCATATATCCTCAGCTCAGGATACCAAATTAATAAAGCATGAGTGTTCCTTGCATCTGGAGAGCGCCAAGCTGGAAAAGGCTCAAGACTGAAGCTCTGCCTTTCTTGGGGCAAGATTTCTGCAACATCTGTTTGGATTTTAGTGCCAGAAATTTATGGTTAAGCAACACTTTATATGCATGCAAAGTAGATTTGCAGAACTCGCTGGACCGAGGAGCAGTTCTGTAAAAACTTTCTGCGTATGACTAGTGCAGAGTTACAGGCAAGGGGTCAAAGAGGGGCATCTATGTCAAAATTGAACAGCCCCCTCTCAACAGGGGGAGGGATACAATATCATCTCTCTCCAGTCTACAATCCAATCCTTTCGGCAGTCCCAAGAAGGCTCCACACCCAATTGTATCACTCAGGTGACCCTGAGGACTTACATAAACCTCAACAACTAAACTAAAAGAATGCAAATGGCCAGCTGTCTGCAAGGGATGTTGAGACTCTAGAGCAGGGGTGACAAACTCAATTTCATGGAGGGCCGCATCGGGGATAATCAGAACTGCAGAAAAAACAATCGCTGCCAATCTGCCTTCCATTGAGGACCTGTACACTGCATGAGTCAAAAAGAGGGCTATGAAAAATACCTACAGACCCCTCGCATCCTGGACGTAAATTGTTTCAACGCCTACCCTCAAAACGATGCTATAGGGCACTGCACAACAAGACAACTAGACACAAGGACAGTTTTTTCCCCTGAACGCCGTCGCTGCTAAACAAATAATTCCCTCAACGCTGTCAAACTTATTTACTAAAGCTGCATTACTATTACTATTAGTCTTCTCATCGTTCGTATCACCCAGCTCCCACTTATGACGGCAGGACTGTAACTTATCCTTACGATTTATATTGATTGTTTCCTGATTGCTTATTTGTACCCTATGACTATCATGAAGTGTCGGACCTTATGATTCTTGACGAATGTATCTTGTCTTTTTATGTACACTGAGAGCATCTGCACCAAAGACAAATTCCTTGTGTGTCCAATCACACTTGGCCAATAAAGTATTCTATTCCACTCCATTATTCTATTCTATTCCATTCTATTCCTCTGCCTCCGTCTGCTGCTTGGACAGAGAATCAACAGGGCACTGGTGGGACTGCAGCTGCTGCAGGATATCATTGGTCCCCAAGCACTTGCCCCCTCTTGTGTGCATGCGGGGTGCCCAGCTGGGCTGATCACCTTGAAATTGTGTTTCTCCAAATAATAAGCCCTACTGCTTATTTTGGGGGGGTGGGGCAAAAATATAAGACTGGGGTTTTATTTTCAGGAGAATATTTGGAGAATTAGCTAAGTGAAGGAAAACAAGCGTCCTTATCTTAACGTGACGGACAGGGAATCTCGCCGCTACAAACTTCAATCAGCCTGACATCAATTCCCTGGAAACATCTGCAAATAGATCAAAAAGAAATCATTATCCGTTTTATAAGCACCTTGAAACCATTGCAGTAATTTTCAGAAATCGGCAAAGAGTGCCAGGAACCAGCACTGCTCAACTCCCTTGATCTCATTTGTTTACTTTCTTAATAGACTGTGGGGAGGATGACGTACTTAATAATTTTGAGTTCAAGACAGTGGGTATGAAAGAACAACCTGTTCGCTATTGCTTTGATTATTGTGGCATCAGAACTGCGTTGGTATTGTGGTGGGGGAAGGGAGAACGCAAAAAATAGAGTTTCTGGTATTATTACAGAAGATAAATGGGAAAGAATGGAATGGGGTGTGGGTATCTATCTGTGGAAATATCTGGGAAATGAAAGGAAACGCACAGGTACCTGTTTTCCCCAAAATAAGACCTCCCTGGATAATAAGCTCAATCGGGCTTTTGAGCGCATGCGCTAAAATAAGCCCTCCCCTAAAATATTTAACTGCATGCGCAGCCAGTCCCCACAATTTACAGGGGGGAAGATGCTCCATGCACCCCACATGCATTCCACGCGGAATGGCCTCACAGAGGCCGCTCCCGCAAACCCTAACTACTGCGTCCCTTCTCTTTGTGGCATCCACAAAAAGAGCGCAGACTCAGCGACACGGGCTGGCAAGAGGGTGTCAGAAACAGAGAGAATTTCCAGCGCCCTCTGGATCAGCTGATTCACAGGCTGAGGTTAAGGGCCCTCCTGCCTCTTAACCACAAAAACAATGAGACCTCCCCGAAAATAAGGCCAGGCGCTTATTTCAGGGGTCAAAAGAAAATAAGAACCTGTCATAATTTCGGGGAAAGACGGTACTAATGATGGATTAGGCATTTACACAAAAGGGCAGGACTTGATTAGTCCACACAAAAATCGGACTTGGAAGAATTACCTTTACAAGCAGTCCTCGTTTAGCAACTGTCTCATACAGCAACCATTTGGAGCAAGGGGTCTCCAAACTTGGCAACTTGAAGACTTGTGGACTTCAACTCCTAGAATTCCTCAGCCAGGAATCTGAGAGAACATCTTCATAGCTGTCCGAGGAATTGAAGTCTTAAAACACTCCAACACATCTTGAAAGTTGCCACGTTTGGGGACCCCTGAGTTGCAGTGGTGATGAAAAAATAACTTCAACCAATCCTCAAGCTGATAAACTTTTTAGATCTACCATGTTTCCCACAAAATAAGACAGGGTCTTGTTTTCTTTTGACCCTCCAAAATAAACGCTTGGCCTTATTTTGGGGGTCTTATTATTTTTGAGGTGCAGGAGGCAGCGAGTGTGGTCACCTCATGGCTGAGGCTGTGTTGCAATATTTTCGAGGGGGGGTTAATTTCAGGGGAGGGTTTATTTTAGCACATGCGCTCAAAAGCCCGATTGGACTTATTATCCGGAATGGTCTTATTTTCGGGGAAACGGTATATAATAGAGAGAGAAGCTGAAGTGAACAAACTAATGGAAATGCTCAAAGTCCTGATATTAAACTCTGCCCAGAGAAATCCATTTCAACTACCTATAGAGGTATTGATCTGGAAAATGAACCCTGGAGTTGCATTTGAAAGCCATTCAGAATGGTCATCAGGGATATATCTCATCTTCCCTTTTTTCCGTTAAAATAGCAGCCATTTTACTATCACTTCTTGACTGACTCCAGCAGCCTCTGAGAAGTCATCTGTGGGACTATGTCACCTCCAGTTAAAGCAGGTATCAGCTAAATAAAGCTACCAAACACATAACACAACCCCATTTATCTTTAAAGCCATCTACAGTCCTCAAAGATAGTTGTTTTGGCTGTGTCCTTGAAAAGGGGAGAATAGGATGACAAGTATAAGCCATTCATTTCCCAGGTAGATCAGAAAAGAGCAAAAAAAATTGCAAAAACTTCAGAAATCTGAAAATTTTTCATTTTTGTGTACGGGATACAAGTAGTCCTCAACTTACGACCACAATTGAGCCTAAAATTTCCTTTGCTAAGCAAAACAGCTGTTAAGTGAGTTCTGCCCCTTTCTGGTCACAGTTAGTGAATCACTACAGTGGTTAAGTTAGCAACACGGTTGCTAAGTGAATCTGGCATCCCCCTGGACTTTGCTTGTCGGAAGGTTGCAAAAGGGCATCACATGACCGCAGGACACTGCAACCGTCATAAATATGAGAGTCGCTTAACAACAGAGTTATTAATTTAACAACTGCATCGATTCACTTAACTGTGGCTAGAAAGGGGATAAAAATGGGACAAAGTTCACTTAACAAATTCACTGGGCAACAAAATGTTGGCCTCAATTAATTGTGGTCGTACGTTGAGTACCTTACTTACTTATTAATTACCTGTATAGTAATTGATAGCATCCTCTAGCATCATCCAACCCTTGTTATTTCAACAGAGCTTTAACAAGGACAGAGCTTATATGACTTCCAAGATGGCTGGATGATGGCAGAAGATCTTATGAAGCAGGGGTATCAAACTCAAGGCCCCGGGGCTGCATCCGGCTTGCGGGATGCTTAGATCTGGCCTGTGGGGCCACCCTGGAAAAAGCGAAGGACTGGCCCGTGGTACCTCTGCCAGCGAAAACAGAACTTGCGGCACTCCTGAGCTCCGTTTTCTCTGGCAGAGGGCTGCAGGAGACTGTCGCAGCCGAAAACGGATCTTGGGAGCCCGTTTTCTCTGGCAGAGTGCTTGGGCCTCCACAGGCGCCCCCGACATGAGTGATGTCAAGCTGGCCATGCCCACCTTGGCCACGCCCACTTCAGGTCCCCGAGGTCAAACACAACCCTGATGCGGCCCTCAATGAAATCGAGTTTGACACCCCTGCTATAAAGCATGATTAAAGGAAATGGGCATAAAGATTTAACTGTATCTGCCATACAGCCCTGAAAAGTTGCCCTGCCGTGCCCAGAGAGGACTGAATTGTACCCATAAACTGATTTAACCTGTAATTCCTAGCTTTATACAGCAGCCCTGGCCAAAGGCCACCTGAGAATTTCTTCTTACTTAGCCCATTAACTTCCTGATTGTCTCCTTAGAAACAATAAACAGAATAGGTGATTGTGTAAACACCTGGGCATTCCAGGTCCCTGTACATCTTGCTAAAACAGGTCTCTGCCAATTAGTGAGAGCGTGTGAACCGAGAGTTCTCTGGATTGCTGTGGGGCTTTTTAAAACCAGAACGAAGAGTCGGAACTGGGAGAATTGCTTACTATTATTAATCTGTGGGAACACAAAATGTTGGAAGGTGACACATCAAGAATGCTGGTTACTTAATGTGGAAACTAAACCTTTGGAAAGAAACTTACTTGCTTACGTACCTACCTACCTACCTACTTACCTACCTACCTACCTACTTACCTACCTACCTACCTACCTACTTACTTACTTACTTACTTACTTAATTACTTACTTTTTCTCATACAACCTTCCTTCCTTCTTTTTTTTCAACCTTCCTTCTCATACAACCTCCCACACTCCCTTCCTTCCTTCCTTTTATTCTCAACCTTTGTTCCCATACAACTTTCCTCCCTTCCTTCTATAAGATATTAAAACTCACCCCTTTCCTAGAAAATGAAATATTTTAGGAAATATTAAAAAGGCAGAATTTTTCCCCTAAAAAGAGAAGCAGAAACTTAGAGAGGGAGAAATTCTGCTCCCCCCCCCTTTTGTCAATGGACCATTAAGGCCTGAGCCAGTTTATTCTACATAACAAAGAACTACCCCCTTCAGGCAGAGCCATTTCATTGCCCTTCATTGCACCACCCACCAAGTTTCAACCAAACGTAGCACACAACCTACACAGCTAGCTATGACCTCTGACAGCAACCAATCAGGATACTCTTCCTGTGCCCCAGGAAGTTCAAAGCCCAGAGAGGGCATAAAACCCAGGGACTCTCAGCATCTCGGCCCTTTTCACCCAGGAGATCCAAAGCATGTGATCCTATCCACCATTAAACCATCTTTCCAAACAGCCTCCATGTTTCCAGTGTCTTTTTCCCCACTTGGAATTGAACCCAGATGGACATTTCTTCCAACACTTCCTTCCTTCCTTCCTTCCTTCCTTCCTTCCTTCCTTCCTTCCTTCCTTCCTTCCTTCCTTCCTTCCTTCCTTTGACCTAAAAGCATTAACAAAAAAAGCAATTGCATTGGAGCGTGGGGGAAAAAACACAAGAGTTTGCCAGATATTTGTATGCTGTACTTGAGGTTAAAATGTTTGTTAAAATGTTTTAGCTAAATAACTCAACCTGTTTCCAGTTCAGCGTAGAGAGTGGCTTCATTAAACTACTCATAGACCTTTATAGATGCTCAGAGCCACCTTGTAAGGGAGACAGGTGGCGTAACTAATTAATAAATAAATAAAAATAAAATATACAGACAACTCCAAACACAGCTTTTTGGCATCTCTTATCTGTTTCATTTCTTCCATCCTTGACTCATGCAATTCCTCTCAGTTTTGGAGTCACTCAGAGTTCTATCTTATGCCTAAAATGGGACTAGAACTCTCATCCTTCTGGTGATGTGTCCAATGTCAGCCAACCGGCTTTCAAGCCTAAAATGGTACTAGAACTCTCAGTCTCTTGGCAATTGGCCCAACATCAACCAATCCATTTTCATGCCTAAAATGGGACTAGAATCTCAGTCACTTGATGATTGGCCTAACATCAACCAATCAATTTTCATGGTACTGGAATTCTCAAATTCTTGGTGATTGGTCCAACATCAGCCAACCAAATTTCATTATTTCATGCCTATGGTGGGATTAGAACTCTCAGTCTCTTGGTAATTGGTCCAGCATCAACCAATCGAATTTCATTATTTCATGCCTATGGTGGGCTTAGAACTCTCAGTCTTTTGGTGATTGGCCCAACATCAACCAACCAAATTTCATTATTTCATGCCTACGGTGGGCTTAGAACTCTCAATCTCTTGGTAATTGGTCCAGCATCAACCAACCGAATTTCATTATTTCATGCCTATGGTGGGATTAGAACTCTCAGTCTTTTGGTGATTGGCCCAACATCAATCAACCAACTTTCATGCCTAAAATGGTACTAGAATTCTCAGTCTCTTAGTGAATGGCCCAACATCAACCAACCAACTTTCATGATTAAGTGGAACTAGAATTCATGGTCTCCCAGTTTCTAGCCTGGTGCCTTACCCACTAGACCCAGCTGGCTCTCAATTCTATGATTTATATACATTCAGTACCGTATGGCATTCCACTTCCTAAGTCATTTTGGGACCAATACATTGCTGGTATGGGGAATATATTACTGGCTAAACCACAGGATTCAGATGATGAGAGAAACATTCAGGCTGAGGCAAAGAGGCCAATAAATCATTTTTGCTACTTCTGATAAGTTGGGAAGGAAGAGGCAAGGGGATAAAACAAAAGAACAACGAGTCTTATTGGCAGGTCCCTGCAATTAACAGTAAGTGTTAGAATCTGTTGTATAACAAGTCTTAATGAGCTTCCTAATGATACGGTCTTAATAACTAAGCAAAGAAGTTATATTTATTTTAGCAGTTGCTACTTAAGGCTTTGTTAAATACAACTCTGAGAATTTGTCCTTAGGCAAATCAAAGTGGGTAAAACTACAGTACCATCTGTTCTAGGCTCTGCCGTTAGAATCCCATCTCTCAAGTTACGTGATGTCTGAGCATAAAAACGAAGACATTAATAAATATAAATAATTGTTGAGTTATGGAAACCGGGGGACACATAAGTTCTAATCCCACATTAGGCATGAAAGCCAGTTGGTTGACATTGGGCCAATCACTAGGAGATGGTGAGTTCTAACCCCACCTTAGGCATGAAAGCCAGTTGGTTGACATTGGGCCAATCACTAGGAGATGGTGAGTTCTAACCCCACCTTAGGCACGAAAGCCAGTTGGTTGACATTGGGCCAATCACTAGGAGATGGTGAGCTCTAGTCCCACCTTAGGCATGAAAGCCAGTTGGTTGACATGGGCCAATCACTAGGAGATGGTGAGTTCTAACCCCACCTTAGGCATGAAAGCCAGTTGGTTGACATTGGGCCAATCACTAGGAGATGGTGAATTCTAACCCCACCTTAGGCATGAAAGCCAGTTGGTTGACATTGGGCCAATCAGTAGGAGATGGTGAGCTCTAGTCCCACCTTAGGCATGAAAACCAGTTGGTTGACATTGGGCCAATCAGTAGGAGATGGTGAGTTCTAGTCCCACCTTAGGCATGAAAATCAGTTGGTTGACATTGGGTCAATCAGGAGATGGTGAGGTCTAACCCCACCTTAGGCATGAAAGCCAGTTGGTTGACATTGGACCAATCACTAGAAGACGGTGAGTTCTAGTCCCATCTTAGGCATGAAAGTTGGTTGGTTGACATAGGGCCAATCACCAGGATACAGGGTGTTCTAGTCCCACCTTAGGCATGAAAGCCAGTTGGTTGACATTGGGCCAATCACCAAAAGACCAAATGTTCTAATCCCACTTTAGGCATGAAAACTGGCTGAATGACTTTGGACCAGTCATTCTCTCTCTCAACCCAACTCCCCTCACAGGGTAGTTTTTATGAGAAAACTAGGAGGAAAGTATGTTCGCCGCCTTGAGTTATTTGTAAAAATAACAATGGTGGGATAAAATAAATAAAACTGTCACATTATCTTATTCTGTTTCCTCTTCTGACAGGCCAAACAAGCCCTTGAGTTCATTGCCTTCCCTGGATATCTTCTCTTGGGACATCCTCTCAGATGTTTGGCATCTCTCTGTCAGGGAATAGCGTAGCAACTGTCCAAATGAATTCAGAAACACTGACACAAAGTTGTAGCTTTATATAAATAAATATATTTTACACTTACATTTACAGCAGACAAGGTAGTCAGGGACACAGGAACATCATGCGGTAAATTCAAACAGCATAGCACAAAAGAAAAAAAGGCGGGAAAAGGGGAAACTGCCCCTTTACACCCACAGCAACCATGGACACCCTTCAAATGGCGTGGGAGTAGGAATGGATTTCCAGAGGAAAAAATTGCAGACTACAGGAACCAGGAGAAATACTAAGGACAGAGATAAACCTCCAGGTGCTTCAACGACCCTCTAAAAGGATGCCAATGACCAGCTGCCTGCAAGGAGTATAAATCCTTCCATTCCCCACCATCCTGTCAGAGCTGAAGAAGCTTCTTGGATGAGAAGTGAAACGTCTTCAAAGAAAAACCAAGAGAAGTCCAGTTGCCTCCTGAAAAAGCACCTTTGGGACAACCATGACCCAAATGACTGAAAATCTCCACAGACCAGTTATGGCTAACCTTTTCGGCACTGAGTGCCCAAAGCACATGCAGGAATCCCCAAAATGCAATGCATGTGTGTGCGTTGCCCATGCATGTGTGTGTGTCCCCCATGCATTCCCCGCACATGCATCTCGCCCCCGCCCCCCAAATGCGCAGCAGAGACCCGAAGACCAGCTGGCCGACGAGAGGCGCGCATGCATGTGAGGTGGAGCTGAGTTGGGGCGATGGCTCCTGTGCCCACAAAGATGGGTCTGAGTGCCACCTCTGGCATGCATGCCATAGGTTCGCCACCACTGCCATAGACTTTTAGCTATGTGTTGCTTCTCCTGCGGGAGCTGCACTGGTTACCAGCCTACTTCCAGGTTATTATTATGATTCATCACACAGTCAGCCAACGTTCAGACTGGATTTGGCTTTTTTGACTTCCTAGCAAGTCGTTCCCAAGAATTGGGGATAGGCAGATTTGCATGTTTGATGGTGTCGCAGATGTCATCGCAGGATTTCAGCTGTTCTGAGTTGTTGTTTATTAAATTTATTTGCCACCCATCTCGTTTCAATGCAACAATTCAAGGTGCTGGTTATTACCTTACGTGGCTTGGAGCTAGGCTATTTGAGAGACCACCCCTCCCCTATTACATCTACCTGGCCCACCAGGATGGAGAGGCAGGGCATGTTACTGGATGTACATCTTGTAAAGGTAAAGGTTCCCCTTGCACATATGTGCTAGTCGTTCCTGACTCTAGGGGGTGTTGCTCATCTCCGTTTGAAAGCTGAAGAGCCAGTGCTGTCCGAAGACGTTCTCCATGGTCATGTGGCTGGCATGACTAAACACTGAAGGTGCACGGAACGCTGTTACCATCCCACCAAAGGTGGTCCCTAGTTTTCTACTTGCATTTTTACGCTCTTTCGAACTGCTAGGTTGGCAGAAGCTGGGAGAATTAACAGGAGCTCACTCCGTTATGCGGCACTAGGGATTTGAACCACCGAACTGCAGACCTTTCTGATAGACAAGCTCAGCGTCTTAGCCATGGAGCCACCGTGTCCCTATACATCTCGTAGGACCACAAAAAAGGGCCTTTTCAGTGGTGGCACCTTCCTTATAGAACATCATTCAACTCAAGGTACGGCTGGCCCCAAGGCTGTTGCTCTTACGAAAGGCCCTAAAACATGGTTTGTCAGCAAGCCTGGGGACCTCAAATGGAGATGGAGTCAATCAAGTGGATGATTTGATTATAATGTTACTGATCCGGGTGTGGGGAGGAGGGGGTGCTTGTAGGTTTTTATTATATGATGGATTTTTAAAACATTGTAAACTGCCTGGAGTCACCTACGTGTGAATTGGGTGGCTGTATAAATTGGTTTAATATATATACCAGTATATATAAAACTTGGTACATAGATAACTTACTCTCTAGAAAAAATACTGTGGTGGTGGGGAAACACCCCTAAAACCCCTCAGGGCGTGTGTTCTGTTAAGATACAGCCTGTTGTGCCTTAAAATGGCTTCTACTGTACTGCCGTAAAATGGCTTCTACAGTGCAGTGCAGTGGAGTTGCCATGGTAATGGCTTCACAATACTCCACAAGGGGGCTCCCTCTGGTAAGGGGGAAAATCCAACATTAGAAATTACATTTGGTCCAGACATTTTCCCCCTATAAATAAATACCTGGGCAACGGCGGCTTATCGGCTAGTAAATAAATAAATGTCCAGGCCTCAACCCAGAAATCAGACCTGTGGTTATTAATGGTAAACATTTTAAAAAGTGGGATAATCTATGTGTGAAGAGAGAAACAAGCCTCACACGGTTGTGAACATCAATGTTTTTGATCAATGAATAATCCCTCTGATGGGCATGAAGTGGGCACATCATGGACAGGGCCAGTTACAAAACTCTCCCTTGCCAATTAGTCTTATTTTTTTCAGGAGGCGCATTTCCAAATAAAGTATCACGTGGCAGATATCCGCGGTTCTCATTTTCTAAGGACTACTCATTAAGGCATTATCCGAAATAAATATACCGTTGGAGGTTGGCACTTTATTTTGCAGTACTTCAAAAAAAAAGAAGAAGAAGAAGAAGAAGGACTCTTTACAAGCTGAAAGCTGGTAAATGACGGGCGCCAAGGGAAATATTTATTATATTCTGTTCAGATCTTCATACTAATGGATCTAATTTCAGAGCAGGAAAAACCACTTGCATCCTCTTCTTGTGTCGTCTAATCTATAGTTTTTAATCACTTTGAAAAGGCCCTTGAACTACTCCATAGCAATAGCAGACTACTATACAGGGAGTCCTCAATTTACGACCACGATTGAGCCCAAAATTTCTGATGCTAAGCAAGACAGTTGTTAAGTGAGTTTTGTTTCATTATACAACCTTTCTTGCCACAGTTGTTAAGTGAGTCATTGCAGTTGCTAATTTAGTAATACCTGTGTTTCCCCGAAAATAAGACAGGGTCTTTGTTCCTTTTTGACCCCTGAAATAAGCGCTTGGTCTTATTTTCGGGGAGGTCTTATTATTTTTGAGGTGCAGGAGGCCCCTTAACCTCGGCCCGCAGATCAGCTGATCCAGAGAGGGTCGGAATTTCTGTCTCTATTTCTGGCACACTTTTGCCAGCCATAGCATCACTGGACCTGCCGCTCTTTTTGCGGCCGCCACTAAGAGAAGGGGCGCAGTAGCTAGGGTTTGTGGGAGCGGCCTCCAAAGGCTGTCCCATGTGGATGGCAGGTGCATGTGAGCTGGGTGGGGCATGTTCCCCCTCTTCTTCCCCCCCCCCCGGAAATGTTGGGGACCGGCTGCACATGCGTTTAAATATTTTAGGTGAGGGCTTATTTTCAGGGGAGGGCTTATTTTAGTGCATGCACTCAAAAGCCCGTTTGGGCTTATTATCCGGGGAGTTCTTATTTTGGGGGAAATAGGTATGTGTTTTAAGTGAATCCATCTTCCCCCATTGAGTTTGCTTGGTTATAAAAATGGTTATAAGCACTGTTCCCTCTAAGGTGCGCACCTGCACAGCCGCGCACGTGCCTAGAGTACGCCGCGCAGTAATTTCTAACTGCCGCGCAGCGCCAGCATCGCGTATTTGGTGTGGACACGCGGTCTCCAGCCAGCTCTAGCTAAACGCAGTTCATTGCCGCCTAACTTGTGACTTCAGGATTCTCCTTAATCAGTGTAGGTCAAAAATAAAAAAGGGAAAGTGGCACTTCAAAACAAGCGCCCCTTTCCCTTTTTTCTTTTCGACCCACAATGATTAGGGAGGATCCTGAAGTCGGGCGGGGACGAGAAGCGAGGAGGCAGAAAAAGAGACGGAGGCCAAGGAGCTTCCCCCCCGCCCCCTCCCAGCAAAAATCTAACCGGGAAGCCGGGCGGGCAGTAGCAAATTAGCCAATCACGCCGCGTGATCAGTTAATTTGCTACTGCCCACGCGGCGTGATCGGCTAATTTGCTACTGCCCGCCCGGCTTCCCAGTTAGATTTTTGCTGGTAGGGGGCGGGGGGGGAAGCTCCTTGGCCTCCGTTTCTTTTTCTGCCTCCTCGCTTCTCAGCCCCGCCCGACTTCAGGATCCTCCCTAATCATTGTGGGTTGAAAAGAAAAAAGGGAAAAGGGCGCTTAAAGTTTCAAAATATTGGAGCAAAATATCGCTTCAGAGGCAACAGTTCTCATGGGGAATTAGCCCTGGAGTTTCACTGCCCCACCCGGTCAAACCTCGCTTTCCGCGCATGCCGCGTGATCAGCTAATTTGCTACTGCCCGCCGGCTCCCTGATAAGATTTTTGCGGGGGGGGGGGGAGAAGCTCCTTGGCCTCCGTCTCTTTTTCTCCCTCCTCGCTTCTTGGGGCTCCACCAATGGGGGAGCAAGGCCCGCCCAGCGCCAGGCTTTGGGCTAACACAGAGGTCTGCAAAGTTGGCTGTTT
Organism: Natrix helvetica; assembly: GCF_964273705.1. NCBI lineage: Eukaryota > Metazoa > Chordata > Lepidosauria > Squamata > Natricidae > Natrix > Natrix helvetica. Next base: position 9,445,980 of record NC_138558.1, on the reverse strand, counting down.
TAAGACTGGTGGACTTCAATTCTCAGAATTCTGGGAGTTGAAGTCCACCAGTCTTAAGAGCCAATTTTGCAGGTCCCTGGGCTAATATGATTGATGCCCTTGGTGGACTTCAATTCTCAGAATTCTGGGAGTTGAAGTCCACAAGTCTTCAAGCTGTCAGGTTTGAAGACCCTGGTTTTTTTTCCTAAAGGGTTAGGGGTGCAAGGGTCTTGCAACTTGACAGCTTTAAGACTTGCATGCTTCAATGCCAGAGTTTCTGAGCCAACATGACTGGAGGAGGAATTCTGGGAGTTGAAGTCCACAAGTCTTAAAGCTGTCAGGTTTGAAGACCCCTTGGGGTTTTTTTCCCTAAAGGGTTAGGGACGCAAGGATCTTGTAACTTGACAGCTTTAAGACTTGCGTGCTTCAAATGCCAGAGTTTCTGACCCAACATTTTGGTTGCTAAGCAGGAGCGTTGTTAAGTGATACTATATGACATTAAGCGGGTACCTTGAATAAACATAACTTTGAGTTTCAAATAATACTGATTTTCTTGTTGTCTTAGGTGACACCTGTGAAAAAAATTCAGGTGCTGCTCAGGCATAGAAATGTGCCGCTCAAACACTATACTTTTCTGCTCACACTGAAAAAAAATTAGAGGGAACATTGGTTATAAGTCACTTTTTTCCATGCTGTTGCAACGTTGAACAGTCACAAAACAAATGGTTATAAGTCTGATGACTACCTGTAATTCTTCTTTGGTTCTTTTCTTGAAGATATCGCTTTTCTTTTTCCTGTAACAAACTAGATTTCATTTTCGACTGAGAACAGACTTGGAGAGTACATGTAGCTTTCTATACTCTTTTGACACCCAAGTTAAATGTGTTTTTTTCCCCCAAAAAAACTCATTCATTCTTAAGATGTGACCTTGAAGTTGAACCATTTCATGTAAACAAAATAAAAAGTATTACATGTAGATAGGTTTCATTTTTAGCTTGCTCGTGTGCAAATTTTCCACCCGGACTTCTGTTTGGTTTAATTCATTATCTGGAATTAAGATTAGCACTGAATGCTGTTTACACCCCAATAAATATCCATCAGATAGCAAATACCGAGAAAAATCCTTGAATATTTACTCAAAATATCTCAACCACATTCAGTCAGGTTTACTTCCTAGTAAGTGAAAACTGCAGTTTTCTCTGGCCTTTGACCTATTCCTTAAAAAAAAAAAACTTTACATCTTAAAAAAGATTCTCTGATATCCTGTTCCCATACCAGGGTATTAATAGCATGCAAAAATTAAATTCTCTTTCCTTTCTGAATGCTGGCTGGGATGACCTTTTCACCTAAATGAGGGGTGTCCAAATTTGGGAACTTTAAGACTTGTAGACTTTAACTGCCAGAATTCCCCAGCCAGCATAGCCAGAATTCTGGGAGTTGAAGTCCACAAATCTTAAAGTTCCCAAGTTTGGACACTCCTAACCTAAATCATTTGGATTCATCTTGAATTCTTAATCTCCATTTTTTGTTTGCAGCCTACATTTATTTATTAAATTTATACTATGCCTGTCTCATTGTTAAAGCAACATTACTGGAAGACTGGTGTCCTCGACTTGCAACGGTTCACCTAGTTACAACAGCATTGAAAAAAAGTGACTTATGACCGTTTTTTACACTGAGATCCGTTGTGGCATCTCCATGGTCACGCCATCAAAATTCAGACACTTGGCAACTGGTTCCTGTTGATGATGGTTGCAGTGTCCCAGGATCATGTGGTTCGACTTTGGCAAACCTCTGACAAGCAGAGTCAATGGGGAACCAAGATTCACTTAACAACCGTGTTACTTTGTGTGTGTGTGTTTTAACCCTGGGTAAAAGTAAAGGTAAAGGTTCCCCTCGCACATATGTGCTAGTCGTTCCCGACTCTAGGGGGCAGTGCTCCTCTCCAGGGGTGGGTTCCTGCTGGCATTGCTACCAGCTCGCCACCCGAAAAATTATGCAGACCCATTTCTGGACTTCCGGTACTTCCGGTAGGCCTGGTTTTTGCCCTCCCAGAGCCTCCGGGTGGGCCCTGCACTTACCTGGCATGATGAATGGGCCACATGGAGACTCCTGGGAGGGGAGGGGTGGGCGAGGTCAGACGGTCTTTGTAACTACTGGTTCCATGAACAGATTAAAATTAACATCCAGTTTACCCGAACCGGTCCGAACCGGCTGAATCCCCACCTCTGGATAAGATACCTTGGTTAGGAGGCTGGACTAGAAGACCTCCAAGGTCCCTTCTGGCTCTAAGATTGCATATAATTCTGTGTGCATTCTTATGGAAGCATCATCTGGCCTGTGGTTGTGGCTTAAGCAATACCCTTTCATTAGCCACCAAGAAAGTGCAAAAGCAGAAGTCCTTTTTCCTCTTTTCCGATCAGCATCTTGCCATCAGCTAGCGGTTTTAAATATCTTTCTTCTGAACTGGAACCCAACCCTTTCCTGGCCTCATCCTCTGGGGTATCTGTCAGTTGTCACCATGACATGGCGGGAGGGAGGGGGAATACCCGCGGTCTGAAAATAGCACCCTTGAAAAATTTAAATTGTGGCCAGGGACAGCTGTTAATCAGAAAATGGGAAGAAACAGTTTCACTTTAAGAGGCATGAAAGTTTCCAAAATATGACTCTCGGTTTACTTTTACTGCTAAAATTACATTTTATGTCCGCTATGTTCCATAACCCACTTAACCCCCACCTACACTTTTAGTTCAGCTTTTTAACACGTGCTGTGGGAGGAACAAAATGCAAAAGGTCATGATAATTCCACTTAAGGATGGCAAACTACAATCGTGAAGCCATCGGTAGAAAATTTGTTCAGTTGCGTGTCTTTGCAGTGCCCACCCGAGCTGGTTTGCACACGTTAAATGCGAATTTGTGTAAGAAATGGGCCATTTAAGGGCTGACAACATGTCTCCAGATGGCTATGGAATTGACTGGCTGACTTATGCAGTCACTGTAGGAGAAGAACAGGTAGAGATAGAGGGTGGAGTTAAATATGTCATTAGCTTAGCAACCATTAGATATTTATATATAGGCTTAAAGAAATCTTCTGTGCTGCAATTTAATGTATGATTCTGACCCCTTTGTGCCTGATAGTCACTCTTTCTCAGTTCAACAGATCCCAGAATTGTTATGGGTGAACAAAAATGCATAGAATACACCCATGTAAGCAAATAATAAAGTATGGACTCAAAGCCCAGTCTACAGAGTTGCCCCTGCGTGGCCCCATGGGAGTCTGACAACCAATCAGAATACAAGCTCAGGTTTAAAGCCCAGAGAGGGCATAAAACCAGGGACTTTCAGCATCTCTGCCCCTTTTTCCCCAGGACCTCAAGCCATGTGATCCTGTCCACCATTAAAACCATCTTTCCAAGCAGCCTCCATGTTTCCAGTGTCTTTTTCCCCACTTGGAACGGAACCCAGAAGGACCTTTCTTCCAAGGACTAGGACTAGAAGATAGTTCCATAAAACCTTCCTAATTCCCCTCCAACAATTGGAGCGGCCTGCAGTTGTTGGTGTGTGTGTGTGTTTTTTAATTCTGCATTTCTGTACACCACTACTGTATACACCCATTTTGCTTTCATCACTTTGGATTCAACCCAAGAAAAGATTTATAAGCAAGCACTATTACGGTAATAAGCCAGTAGATTTGCAGCAAAGGTCTCACAAGTATCTCCTCCTCCCCCCCCCGCTCCCCCCCCCCGCCCTCCCCCGAATGGACACGGGCATGTTTGTCTAAGCAAGTGCCTTTGTGTTTGTTTGTTTTTTGCCCATTTGTGAGAGGTTGCTAGGAAACAATGACAAGCAGTTTGCCATTGAGTCCAAATCCTGCTTTCCTCCCCTAATCCCCCCCCTCTCCCCCTCCCTCTGGCACCTCTTTCTCTTCTGCTGTCCATTCTACTTTTTCCCGTGAAATCCTTAATTTCTTTACCGTGCCTTAATGCAAAAAGACCTTTGCTAACGGCTGGGGGAAGAAGCAAAACAAACAAATAAAAAAAAATATCCCCAGATTTTCCTTCCTGTTTTTGGAACTTGCAACGTGAACATACGCTGCAACGTAGAAAGTTAGCACCCGCCTCTCTCCTAGGAGAAGGGAATATATTGAGAAATATTTAAAAAGCAGAGTATTATATTTGCCTGGATGGGAAATGGAGAAACGTGCTCTTGGAAAGCAGCCCCCACCTTCCTTAATAGCTCACAGCAGATGTCAGCACTTAAGACATAAAGAGATAGATAGCTCTATTCATAAGCAAATTCCCTGCAGCAAGGTCTGAACAAAGGTAGGGTTAGCCCTCAGCCACAATAGGAATGGCCCAACAAGCCCCTTCATTGCATCAACCCAAACTTCAACCAAACGTAGCTCAGACAGACTCCTAGGAGCTGTACATGGTGCCCCGGGAGTCTGACAACAGCCAATAGAATACATGTTCTTGCACAGGAACAGGAAGCTCAAGTGCAAAGCCCACAAGAAAAGGTATAAAAACTCCTCATTCTCAACTCCATGTGGTCAGCTGCACCAGAGAATCATGTGCTTGGTGGTTCTGCTTCATCAATAAATGGACCCTCTTTCCAATCAGCTTCCAGCCTCCTTTTTGTCTCCAAGGCCTTTCTCCAGGAGTGGGATTCAGCCGGTTTGGACTGGTTTGGGCAAACCAGATGCTAATTTTGTATCTGGGTGCCGAACTGGTTGTTGGAAGGACTGGCTTACTCCTCCCACCCCTCCCCTCCCAGGAGTCTCCACGTGGCCCGTTAATCATGCTGGGTAAGTACAGGGCTCGCGCGAAGGGTCTGGGAGGGCAAAAAACAGCCCTACCGGAAGTTCCAGAAGTCCAGAAACGGGCACGTTTCCAGCTTCCGGAGAGCCTTCAGAGCCCAGGGAAGGCCATTTTTGCCTTCCAGGAGGCTCCGGGAAAGCCTCCGGAGCCTGGGGAGGGCAAAAACTCCACCACCACCCCGTCGTGGTGCAGGAGGCAAAGTAGGCCACACCCACCATGGCCACACCCACCAGCAACCAGGCACAGAACTGGTTGCTAACATTTTTGAATCCCACTGCTGCCTTTCTCCCAGTTTGGAACTGAACCAAATGGATATTTCTTCCAACAGTAACATTCAATCCAGATGTGTAAAAAGATATGGAAAAACAAACAAACCAGGAGTCAGAGAAATGACAATTGGGTGGGAAAATCCTCTCCAGAACTGGTTTGTGTTTATCAATGACCTCCAATCCTTAAATCGGTGTTTTTCAAACTTGGGCAATGTCGGGGTCCGTGGATCAATTCAATTCCCAGAATTTCCCAACCACCGTGAAGAATTCTGGGAGTTGAAGTCCACGGATCCTGACATTGCCACGTTTGAAAGACACAGCATTAAATAAAACTGACCTGATGCCATTCTGAAAGGCAGTTTATGTGTTGGTCGTGATGGCACAGCATTTCTAGGCTGTAAACTTATGTTCGTTTTCTCTATATCCCTTTGTGTGTCACATCAATCACAGATTTGACTTTCTCCAATAAATTCTCACTGGAGGTGAAGCAAACCTATTTGTTTTACAGTTCAGGAAGAGGTGGAAAAAACATATTGATTCTTGTCAGGCCTTTTACAGTAATGGTACTTTTTGTCCTTCTTGTATTTATGGTTGTTTTTGCTGATACAATTACGGGGACCTTGTAGGGTATGCAGAGTTGTTAAGGGCAACCCAAATACCTCCTTTTTCAATGGCAGAGGGTTACAGGAGGCCGTCGCAGCTGAAAATGGAGCTTGGGGGCCCGTTTTTGCTGGCAGAGTACTCAGGCCACTAAAGGCACCCCCAACATGAGTGACGTTGGGCTGGCCATGCCCACCCCAGCCCCTCAAGGTCAAACGCAATCCTGGAACTAATTGAAATTGAGTTTGATACTCCTGGCCTAAAGGGCAGAGGTGGTATTCAGCAGGTTCTGACCAGTTCTGGGGAACAGGTAGCAGACATTTTGAGCAGTTTAGAGAACCGGTAAATATCACTTCTGGCTGGCCTCGCCCCATCTATTCTCTGCCTCCCGAATCCCAGCTGATCAGGAGGGAATGGGGATTTTGCAGTAACCTTCCCTTGGAGTTGGGAGGGAATGGAGATTTTACAGTATCCTTCCCCTGCCACACACCACCAAGCCACAGAACCAGTAGTAAAAAATGTTTGAATCCCACCACAGCTGAAGGGATCTCTTTCCTAAAGAAAATGCTCCCTTGCGAATCTAAAAGCGTGTAGCAAAACAGCAGCTGGCTTGAAAAATGGTCTCTCTTGCTCTACAAATAACTGAGTCCTCCTCTCCACCCACACCAAATTCAGCGTGCTTCTTGGGGTCAGGATACAACGTTCCTGTGACTAGCCCAGAACCAGCAATGGCTTAAAATGAGCATTTGTCCAGGCCTGTCAATGGTGAGCAAGGCACCAGCTTAGATTGGCAAATTCTCTCTTGCACCACACGCTTGTGAGATTGTTACCCTGTTTCCCTAAAAATTAAGGCCTCCCCGGATAATAAGCCCAATTGGGCTTTTGAGAGCATGCGCTAAAATAAGCCCTCTCCGAAAATATTGCAACACATGAGGTGACCAGGCTCACCTCCTCCTGCACCTCAAAAATAATAAGACCTCCCCGAAAATAAGCGCTTATTTTGGGGGTCAAAAGAAAAGAAGACCCTGTCTTATTTTCAGGGAAACTCAGTATCCCCTTCCCTCCAATCCATCTCTCTAAGCTACCGTATTTTTCAGAGTATAAGACGCACCTCCCCCCCCAAAAAAGGAGAAAATTTGGGTGTGTCTTATACACTGAATGCAGCATTTTTGGCCTACCCCCTTTGCAAAAATGGATATGGAGAGGGTTTGAGAGCTCCTGGGGGCTGGGGAGGGCAAAAATGAGTGAAAGACAAGCTGGTTTTGCTCATTCCCCCCCCCCATTTCCCAGAAGCACTCTACAATCCTCCCAAAGCCTCTGCATGCCCCCCCCTTTTTTTTTTTGCAAAAAACAAGGCATGCAAAAGGTTTGGGAGGCCTGCAAAGTGCAAAACCTTTTTCTTTTAATTGCCTCTTCAAAATCATGATGTGTTTTATACTCCGGTGTGTCTTATAGTCTGAAAAATGTGGTATCTTGAAGTTAAAATAGTATAGGTAGTCCTCAACTTATGACCACAACTAAGTCCAAAATATCTGTTGCTAGGCAAGGCGGTTGTCAGCTTAATCTGTCCGCTTACACATCCCAGCTTTTTACCCACGTGGCTTTCAGATTCGGGTTAATGTCATGGGTCCAAGTAACACCCTCAACAGAATCATAACTTGGAGGCAGGCATCTTCCTCACAGTATAGCTTTATTAGAGATGTCATATTGGCACATCTGGGGGAAACCCGAATCTGAAAGCCAAAGTGAAGTCAAAGTTCCTTTCCTTCCTTTCCCGAACCGGTAGCATTTAACACCCCTGACCCAAACCATGAGTCAACGACAGAATCAACCATCACCCCGCTAGCTGAATTCCACTCCTTGCGGCAACCAGTCAGAAGTCACAAAGTCAGTTCGCAAAGCGCTTGTGTATGTGAACTGAAAATGTACAAATAAAACTGTTAAAAAAAAAGACGTCACAAAGTCACGAGACCAGAGTCAGCCTTGTGATTCAACCAGCCTTGTGACTCAATCAGCCTCGTGATTCGACCAGCCATGAGACCAAACAACCAGGCAGGACCTATGAAAACAAGACACTTCCCTCCAAAGTCCACTGAAGTTGTTACCTAGTTTGGTAGCGAAACGTCCAGGAGCTGAGCAGGTCTCGGCCTAGACCTGTTTTATTTTTCTTCTTTCATCGAGTGCCATCATGACCGACCGTACAAAGATGCCGTAAGTACACCAAGTTTAGGACTGCTGGAAAACACACACACACACACACACACACACACACACACACACACATCAGTAGAGTCTTTGTTTCCCTTCTGTTTACTTCAAAAGCAACAATTACACTTTGTTCCTGGGCTGCAAAGGCACATTGTAACTGTCCATCCACCAAAGAGCTCTGAGGTTGCTGATCCTCCCAGTGTGAAGATAACACCGTGGGAGTGGTGGAAATGGAAAACAGACTGAAAGATACGGAAAGGAGTGTGTGAAAGACACCGGTGCAGGGAAACTGCCTGTATTCTTTTATTAGCAGTTGTTTGCTAATTAGAGCTGAAAATCGGCTCAACAAGAGGGACAAAAGGGATTTTTAGGTTCCGAGTAATTCTCAACTTACGCTTCATTTAGTGACTGTTCACTGAGAAAGGAACCTATGGCTGCTTTTCGCACGTATGACGGATGCAGCATACCCAAGGTCACGTGATCAAAATTCAGATGCTCGGCAACCGACTCGTATTTATGACGGTCGCAATGTCCCTGGGCCGTGGGATCCCCTTTTGCGACCTTCTGACAAGCAAAGTCCATGGAGAAACTATATCCATTTAACCATCGTGTTAGTAACTTAACCCTTAATGATGGTGGCAAGAAAGATAGTAAAATGGGGTAAAACTCACTTAACTGTCTCACTTGATAACAGAAATGCTGGCCTCGATGGTGGTCGTAAGTGAAGGACTGCCTGACTAAATCCCTCCTAGTGTTTGCCTCCTTAGAACATGGCTGCTGTGGTAGAATGTAGTCTGGATTCCCCAGGAAAGCCAAGAGACAGTAAAGTTTAGATCAGAGGTGATCATCATGGCAACTTTAAGACTTGTGGACTTCAACTCCCAGAATTCCTCAGCCAGGCTGGCTGAGGAATTCTGGGAGTTGAAGTCCACATTTTTAAAGTTACCAAGATTCGACACCCTGGGTTTAGATACACTATATTGCCAAAAGTATTCGCTCACCTGCCTTTCCTCGCATAGGAACTTACTGTAGGTGACATCCCATTCCTAATCCATAGGGTTCAATATGACGTCAGTCTACCCTTGGCAGCTATAACAGCTTCAACTCTTCTGGGAAGGCTGTTCACAAGGTTCAGGAGTGTGTTGATGGGGATTTTTGACCATTCTTCCAGAAGCGCATTTGTGAGGTCACACACTAATGTTGGACAAGTTTACGTGGCCTACCACTTCGTGGCTGAGTTGCTGTCATTCCCAAATACTTCCACGTTCTTATAATACAGCTGACAGTTGACGGTGGAATATTTAGGAGCGAGGAAATTTCACGACTGGATTTGTTGCACAGGTGGCATCCTATCACAGTTCCACGCTGGAATTCACTGAGCTCCTGAGAGCGACCCCTTCTTTCACCAATGTTTGTACAAACAGCCTGCATGCCTAGGGACTTGATTTGATACACCTGTGGCCATGGGAGTGATGGGAACACCTGATTCTGATTATTTGGATGGGTGAGCGAATATATTTGGCTGTAAAACATTACTGTAAAATATTCTATTCTATTCTATTCTATTCTAATCCAATCCTCTTCTATTCTATTCTAATTCTATTCTTTTCTAATTCTATTCTATTCTAATTCTATTCTATTCTAATTCTATTCTATTCTATTCTATTCTATTCTATTCTAATTCTATTCTATTCTATTCATGTCCCATTCCATCTATTCTATTCTATTCAATTCATATCCTATTCCATCTATTCTATTCTATTCTATTCTAATCTAATCTAATCATCTAATCTAATCTAATCTAATCCAAACCTCTTCTATTCTATTCTAATTCTATTCTTTTCTAATTCTATTCTTTTCTAATTCTCTTCTATTCTAATTCTCTTCTATTCTAATTCTATCTATTCTATTCTATTCATATCCCATTCCATCTATTCTATTCTATTCTAATCTAATCTAATCTAATCTAATCTACTCTAATCCAAACATCTTCTATTCTATTCTAATTCTATTCTTTTCTAATTCTATTCTATTCTAATTCTATTCTCTTCTAATTCTCTTCTATTCTATTCTCTTCTAATTCTCTTCTATTCTAATTCTATCTATTCTAATCTATTCATATCCCATTCCATCTATTCTATTCTAATCTAATCTAATCCAAACCTCTTCTATTCTATTCTAATTCTATTCTTTTCTAATTCTATTCTCTTCTAATTCTATTCTATTCTAATTCTATCTATTCTATTCTATTCTATTCATATCCCATTCCATCTATTCTATTCTAATCTAATCTAATCTAATCTAATCTAATCTAATCTAATCTAATCCAAACCTCTTCTATTCTATTCTAATTCTATTCTTTTCTAATTCTATTCTTTTCTAATTCTCTTCTCTTCTAATTCTCTTCTATTCTATTCTATTCTAATTCTATTCTATTCTAATTCTATCTATTCTCTTCTATTCATATCCCATTCCATCTATTCTATTCTATTCTGTTCTGTTTTACCAGCCTTGAGTTCACCCCTGGACCAAATCAGTTTTACACCCTGCTCTTTTGGCGTGACGATTCCCACCTCTGCATTTTGCAATGCCCTTCCTCATCAACGACAGGCGGGGAGCAACTTCACCCCTACCTGGCCTTCCTCTCTCTAGCTGCCCTTACCAAGAGGAGCCCATGCCAATCCCCAAGATTGAATTATCCGGAGGCAGCTAGCCAGAAACTTTCATAATTGGGGAAAAACAACAACTGCAGAGCGAGAACCATCCTTTCCGAGTAGATTGATTTTTCCCTGCTGAGTCAGCAAAAGGCTGTGTCAAAAAATGACGCAACGTTTCGCTGTTTCCCATCTTGCACAAACCGGGATTTGGTTGGAAAATTTCTTCTGCTTTTCGGAGTTTGTTCTGAAATCATTTGGGGGGGGGCTTTCTGAGCCAAGTGCCCTAAAGCAGCGGTCACCAACTGGTGGTCCGTGGGCCACTGATGGTCCACGAGAACATTTTGCTGGTCCGCAGAAAAAGTATTTGCATTTTTTACGTTGCACTAAATCGGGAGTCCTCAAACTATGGCTCCTGGGCTACATACGTATAATGAATGAATGTTTCTGTTGCTGCAGAGAGTCTCCCCCTTTGAGGTCTTTTTGTTTAGGCCAGATGGGGAGCAAATTTAAAAAAAAAAAAAAAAAGAAGATATTCCGACTTGGAGTCTGCTTCAGCCTCCTGGTGCAGGGATTTGAGCGAAGGCTGGAGGGAAGCGTCGTTGGTAGCAAAGAGCCGGAGGGGCTCGTTCCAGTGGGACTGCATCATGGTTTGGAACTGGCTGACCATCTCAGCCTGCTGAGCCTCCAGGCACCGGTACCTGGCCTTGCCCTCCCGCAGATCTTCCCTCTGCTTGGAAAGCCTATGCTCCTAGTCCTCAGTGAGGTGCTTCTGCTGAGCCTCCTTCTCAGTCAGATCCAATTTGAATTGAGCTGTTTTGCCAATTCTTTCTCCCGGTGGCTGCTTAGCTCCAACAACTGCTTCCTGTTGAGGCTCTAAGAAGCCCGGGTGGGGAGGCGATGAGTGGTGAGTAGACGCCGGCCAGGCACCCCTTGATGTGAGTGACATCGAGTTGGCCACACCCACCCAGTCACATGACCACCTTGCCACGCCCACCCATCCAGTCATTGGGCAGATCATATTAGTGGTCCGCGGGATTTTAAATTATGAATTTAGTGGTCCCTGAGGGTTGTTAACCCCACATGTGAATTCTTAACATCGGTGTACAACCGCCTAGCAACCGTTCACACGGACAGACACACATTTCTCGATGCTATTATTATTATTTTTTAGCAAAGAATGGATCTCCAGAGCGTTATGCAAAGCTTCCCTCCAGTGACCAATTACTGAGAAGCAACGGCAGCATTTGCCTTTGTTCTCTGTACGTTGCGTGGACTCTCTGAGCCATCAGGGAAAGTCCTTGCAAAACAAGGACTTTCTTTTACAGGGGAAAAAAAAATGGGGTGGAAAGCAGGACAAGAAGCAACGGATGGAAACTAACCGAGGAGAGAAGCAACCTAGGAGGAATTTTCAGACAGCACAATTAATCAGTGGGACGACTTGCGTCCAGAAGTTATAAATGCTCCAACCCTGGAAGTTTTTAAGAAAAGTTTGGACAAGCATTTGTCTGAAATGGGACAGGTTCTTCTGCCTGAGCAGGGGGCTGGACTAGGAGATCTCTGAGGTCCCTTCCAACTCTGTTATTCTGAAGTGTGTGGAAGAAGCCAAAAATCAGCTGTTGGTGCAGGTACAGGCGCTATTCAGTAGGTACCTATGACAGAATAACAAAGTTGGAAGGTCTTCTAATCCAAACTAAGGAGAAATTTCCTATTATTATTATTATTATTATTATTATTATTATTATTATTATTATTTATTCACATTTCTAAACCGCCCCCTCTCCCAAAAAGGGACTCAGGGCGGTGTACAGTCCACAATAAATCACAGATAAAATACAAATATAAATAGGGCTATAAATATATGTATGTATGTGGAGGAGGTTAAAATTAAGAGTCCTGTACAGAAGAATAAATATGAGGCTAAAAGCCCTAAAAACAATTAAAACTAAAACATTACCCTTAAGATAACCAGATGAGAATATACTACCAGGAGTTCATAGATGTAACATTTATAATCATGCCAGGCCAGCTAGTCGGAACAGGTGAGTCTTCAATTTTTGACGGAAGGAGCGGAAGTCCGAGGTGGTTCTAATGTCGGGGGGGAGGTCATTCCAGAGGGTTGGGCCCATCACAGAGAAGGCTCTACTCCTCGGCGCCGCCCGCTGGCATTGCCTAGTGGACAGCACTTGGAGAAGGCCCTCTCTGTGAGAGCGGATTGGCCGCAGGGATGTATGTGGGAGGATGCGATCCCGCAAGTAACTAGGTCCTGAGCCATGGAGCGCTTTAAAGATAGTAATCAGGACCTTGAAATGCACCCGAAAAACCACAGGTAGCCAGTGCAGCTCGCGCAGGAGCGGTGTTACGTGGGAGTATCTAGACCTCCCCATGATAACCCGCGCGGCCGCGTTCTGGACTAGCTGCAGTCTCCGGGCGCGTCCCAAGGGAAGCCCCATGTAGAGAGCATTACAGTAATCTAGGCAAGACGTCACCAGCGCATGAGTGACTGTGCGTAGGGCATCCCGGTCCAGTAGGGGGCGCAATTGGTGCACCAGGCGAACCTGGTGGAACGCCCCCCTTGCCACGGCTGCCACATGGTCATCCATTGACAGCCGGGCATCTAGGAGGATGCCCAAATTGCGCGCCCATTCCACAGGGGGCAGTAGCTCGTCCCCTATGGCCAGCGATGGAGTCAGCTGGCTGAACCGAGGTGCCGGAAGCCACAGCCACTCAGTCTTGGAGGGGTTGAGTTTGAGTCTGTTGTCCCCCATCCAGACCCCGACGGCTTCCAGACACCGGGACATCACTGCGACAGCCTCGTTGGGGTGGTTTGGGGTTGAAATGTACAGCTGCGTATCATCAGCGTACAGATGGTATTCAACCCCAAAACCACGGATGATCTCGCCCAGCGGCTTCACGTATGCATTGAACAGAAGGGGCGAGAGAACCGACCCCTGCGGCACCCCACAAGAGAGTGGCCTCGGGGTCGATCTCTGCCCCCCTGTCAACACATATTGCATCCGGCCGGAGAGGTAAGAGTCGAACCACCGTAACACGGTGCCTCCGACTCCCATCCCCTCCAGCCGGCGCAAAAGGATACCATGGTCGATGGTATCAAAAGCCACTGAGAGATCTAACAGGACCAGGATAGAGGAACAACCTCTATCTCTGGCCCTCCAGAGATCATCAACCAACGCGACCAAGGCTGTCTCAGTGCTGTGCCCGGGTCGGAAGCCGGACTGGCGTGGGTCTAGATAATCGGATTCATCGAGGTGACGCGGAAACTGCTGCGCCACCACATTCTCAACAACCTTCGCCAAAAAAGGGAGGTTGGAGACTGGACGATAATTAGCTAGCTCCATTTGGTCGAGTGAAGGCCTCTTGAGTAAGGGCCTCACCACCGCCTCTTTCAAGACGGTAGGTAAGGATCCCTCACCCAACGAGGCGTTCATCAGGCCCAGAAGCCAGCCTCGTGTCACCCCCCAGGATGCCAGTACCAGCCAGGAGGGACACGGGTCCAATGAACATGTGGTGGGTCGCAGCCTTCCACGCAACCTGTCTAAATCCTCGGGGGCAACAGAGTCAAACTCCTCCCAGAGTGGACTCACAAGACTCACTGTTGACGGCCCATCCAGACCACTGGAGGGGGCCCATCTGCTCCGGATCTGAGCGACTTTGTTCTGCAGATATTCTCCAAACTCCTCTGCTCTACCCTGTAAGGGTGCCCCCCGCGTCTCTTGCACCAAGAGGGAGCGGGTGACCCTAAACAGGGCGGCAGGGCGGTTATCCGCAGACGCAATAAGAGCGGCACAATGTCTACGTTTGGCCGCTCTCAATGCCACAAGGTAAGTCCGTAAATAGGCTCTTACCTGTGTTCGGTCAGACTCGGAGCGTGAGGACCTCCACCTGCTCTCTAGACGTCTCCTCTGGCGCTTCATCACCCTCAGCTCCTCGGTATACCAGGGAGCCCGGGTGGGTCGCTGCCGTAGGAGAGGTCGCAAAGGCGCAACCCGGTCCAAGGCCCCAGCCGTTGCCCTATTCCAGGCGGCCACTAGGTCCTCCGACCGAGCGCGGGTCAGGGCTACAGGTAGCGGCCCAAGCTCCGACTGGAACCTAACTGGTTCCATCAGATGCTTGGGGCGGTACCAGCTTGGACAAACTGGTTCCGCCTCCTCGCGGTGGGGGGTAGCGCCAGGGAAGTCTAGCCGGAGACAGGAGTGATCTGACCATGACAGGGGAGTAATGTCTAAGTCCCCTATTCCCACATCACTCGTACACTGCTCAGATACAAAAACAAGGTCCAGTGTGTGGCCACCTTCATGTGTGGGGCCCTGAATTAGTTGGGTCAGGCCCATGGCTGTCATGGAAGCCATGAACTCCCGAGCCACCTCGGATGCTGCTCCCGTCGACGGCAGGTTGAAATCCCCCATAACCAAAAGTTTGGGGATCTCCACCGCCGTCTCCGAGATCAGCTCGAGAACAATCAACCAATGGAACAGAAGTTGCGTTCAGAAGTAGTGGGTGCTCCATCATTGGAAGCTTTGAAGAAGAGATTGGACAGCCATTTGTCCAGAATGGTATAGGGCAGGGGTGTCCAAACTTGGCAACTTTAAGACTTGTGGACTTCAACTCCCAGAATTGAAGTCCACAAGTCTTAAAGTTGCCAAGTTTGGACACCCCTGGTATAGGGCCTCTGCTTGAGCAGGGATTTGGAGTAGAAGACAACCTAGGTCCCTTCCAACTCTGTTATTCTGTGTCCTATGTTCCTTCACAGGAAGTGTTCTCACCTAGGCTTCACCAAATCACGAAGCAGATTCCTTGTCCCGACAAAACCCCTTTTTATTAAGCGAATGTGAATTCCTCTCATTCACATCCAGCAAAGTCTCGGCAAACAGTCTTTGAAGGGTGAATTTGACAACCACAGACCTTATCAGGCTTGGAGAGCTGCCAGGCTGATATCTTCCAAACGCAAGACTGCACAAGAAAATAATTGGCAAGGAGTCTCTGAGAGTCAGGAACAAATCTTCACACCAATTAAGCGAACTAATTGTCTTCCCCAGACTCCACTCCCCTTTCGCTCTTTATTCCCTATGGAAGGAACCCTTCACTATCCACCTGTGCCTTTATTCCTGAGTCAACGCTTGTTCCTTAACTGTTTCCTTCTCCTGGCAACTCTGCGCATGCGCACACTGGGAATAGGCTCCAGCTGTTCTTCTGCCTCCCTGATCTCCAACTCCAAAAGCAGCTGATAACTGTCGGATGGCCCTGGCCCCATCTCTGCCTCCGACACAGAGCCCTCGTCAGAGCCTTCCCCAGACTCCAGGACTGGCCCAGGTTCCTCCCCAACCTCTTCACTGTCTGAGTCTGACACCAGCTCCACCGGCTGCTGGCGGGCCACAACAGGAAGTAAGGATTGCTGATTGCATCTTTCTCATAGGTCATTTATGTCCAGCTTTGGGTGTAGGTTTCCTGTGGGTAGCCATTCATTTGGAGCGAATGCAATCTACCTAATGGTCATATCTTTTAATGGGTTCATTGATAGAAAGAAGGACTAGGGGAGACGTGATAGCAGTGTTCCAATATCTCAGGGGTTGCCACAAAGAAGAGGGAGTCAAACTATTCTCCAAGGCACCTGAGGGTAGAACAAGAAGCAATGGGTGGAAACTAATCAGGGAGAGAAGCAACTTAGAACTGAGGAGAAATTTCCTGACAGTTAGAACAATTAATCATTGGAACAGAAGTTGCCTCCAGAAGTTGTGAATGCCCCAACACTGGAAGTCTTTAAGAAGATGTTGGATAGCCATTTGTCTGAAACGGTATAGGGTTTCCTGCCTAGGCAGGAGGGTTGGACTAGAAGACCTCAAGGTCCTTTCCAACTCTGCTATTGTATTGTATTGTATTGATAACATGAACCTTGTATATCCATTGCTTGCATTTAAGTCATTCTAAGAATTTCCTTGCATGTATCAACCTGCATGCAAATTTCTACTGCGGAAGTTATAGCCCAGGTTTCTGTGTGAGAGATTAGTGAGTCGTGTCTTGATTAATTGTTGGTGTTGGTGGATACATTCTGTTTGTCTTCCACCTGTTGGTCTTATATGGTGTGGATCCGATAGATGTGTTTCCTGCTCCCTTTGGAGATCCTTGAGCAGTGTGTATTGTAGCAAAGCAGCTATGATATTACTGAAGCATGATCGGTATAGTAAGTGTCAGACCTGTCCCAGCTTAGATAAGAAAGATCCTCGAGTCCATTTGGAGTAAAAGGTATACTTTACTATAAGCCAAGTGGAATACACAGCAAAGCCAGTACCGACTTTCGCGCGCCAAAGTTTCCCAGTTAATTTTCCCCATCTAGTTCCTCTCCTCTGCCAGTCCCTAATGGTCCAATTATATTTAAATACATTGTGAATGGCCTCTTCAACTGGTTGTTGAGCCATTACATTCCTTGAGATAGTGCCTCTGGAAGGTAGGATAAAATTGTAGCTTTCCCCTCTCCCGCCCAGCTCATTCCTCCCCATAGTTCATGGCAGATGGACAGCTAGCAAATGCGAAGCTCAAGCGTATGATGGCAATTCTGACAATACGGTTCTGTTCGGGCTGGAAATATTACAGAAATTGTCACAGTTTTGGCAGTGTGATTATTATTATGAGATAAACCCCAAAAAACACAGCACACAGCACACAGAGTCTTTAGACATTTAATAGTGGTCTATACTGCATATACAAATATATAGAGGTGTATACATCAGTGTTGAAATTCATTTTTTTAAACTACCGGTTCTGTGGGTGTGGCTTGGTGGGCGTAGCAGGGGAAGGAAACTGCAAAATCCCCATTCCCTCCCCACTGCTGGGGCTAGCCAGACGTGGCATTTGCCAGTTCTCCGAACTACTCAAAATTTCCGCTACCGGTTCTCCAGAACCTGCTGAATTTCACCTCTGGTATACATGGAGATAATTTTCTTACCACTCAGCTACAAACACAAGGAGAGAAATGAGACACATGATGAGAAAGAGAAACGCCCTCTAATGGCCACCTATATATAAACACCTCAGCAGAGTCTCCACCCCACCAGAGTCTTAAACCAGCGATGCCTGTATTGCTGAATCATCCTCATTGCATCAGCTTACAACCTTACATCAGCTGGCAGCTATTAAATCCTCATTACCTGACAGAAATGTTAGAAGACCACATTTTAAATGGGGTTGGGTGCTTATTGTTGTCATACTTCATACAACAGGATGCCGAAACAGTGCCAGTCACCAGGATTTCCCTTATTGCCCGACTATCTTCTGTCAAGCAGGTTGTGTAGGATTTCGAAAGCCTGCTGAAACTTGATGATCCAATTGGTCCAACTGTTGGACCACAATGCCATGTGAACGAGAGCACAAAAACCTCAGGATCAGAACTTTTTCAACCCTCTATAAAATAAAAACAACCACTTAATCTCCAAGTCCTAACTGTAAATTGAAACATGGTTGATTTCTTGTAAAGGAGGAAGGAAATTGCCCAAGTAGGAAACAGTGTGGTCAGCTTGACAGAGCCAAAAGTGTCATGAAATAACTACGAAATGTTCACATACTTCTACAGTGGTTCTGAGCACACTTTTTGCCAAGAATTTAAACCCCTGGAGCAGTGCTGACAAATGAGATTGGCTCAGTCAGTCTACTATTAGTGGACAAGTTCAATTGAGTTGTAAAATCCACAGGAAGCACAGAGACTATAAATGTGATGTCTGTCCAGTTTGGTCTACTGCTTAGCGCATCAGGCTAGAATGTGGGCGACTGTGAGTTCTAGTCCGACGTTAGTCATGAAAGGTGATTGGTTGACACTGGACCAATCACCACAAGACAGAGAGCTCTAGTCCCACCTTAGTCATGAAAGCTGGTTGGTTGACACTGGGCCAATCACCAGGATACAGGGAGTTCTAGTCCCACCTTAGCCATGAAAGTTGATTGGTTGACATGGGGCCAATCACGAGAAGATGGAGAGTTCTAGTCCCACCTTAGCCATGAAAGTTGGTTGGTTGACACTGAGCCAATCAGCAGGAGATGGAGAGTTCTAGTCCCACCTTAGTCATGAAAGTTGAAGCTGCCCTCTAGATTTGATGGAATTCAGCTCCCAGAATTCCTGACGTGCATATTACCTGGGAATTCTGGGAAATTTCCAACATATTTAGGGAGTATCCGTTTGGTGAGATTTAATGTACGGATCTGGCAGATGAGAGAGATGTGACAAAATAGGAGTCTTAATAATACTGAATCACAGAATTCAATCACCCCTCCTTCCCACGAAACCTAAAATTCTGTGGCAATTTTCATCTGGCTGGTCCCAACACTAACCATTAATTCGGGGTCTCATAGGATTTTATACCATCTGAAAGAAATCTAAATCAAGATTCTCACTCTACATTATTTTCCCTCATATTCTGGCTGGGCCTCTTGCTGTTTAACCCTCCCCACCCCTTTTAATGCCGCATTTATTTTTTTATGTTTTTAAGTAGACTTAATTCAATGTATTAATTAAAGTACAAAACAGCCCATGGATCTACAATTAAATATTTAGAACTAGAAAACTCTGTAATTTTAATTTGGAGGGAGGGAGGGGAAGGGAGGAGAAGGGCAGGAGGGTGTGAGGGAGGGAGGGAGGGAGGGAGAGAGGGAGGGAGGGAGGAAGGAAGGGATTTCCCAAACTGTGAAGGTAGTATGGGTTCCCTTAACAACTACAGTGTTTGCTTTACAACTGTGGCATTCTCTTTAGAACCATGGCATTTACTTAATGACCACTGCAGAAAAGTTCATTAAAGTGGACTCATGATGGCCCGCTTAATGATGGCATGATTTATGGCTGTAATTCCAGGCTCAATTACGATCATAAGTTGAAACTACCTGCATATTTCTGGGTCAATTATTACTAAAGCATCGTCTTATTCCTCATAAATGTTGGCTAAACCGCAGGTGGTACTTCAAAATAAAACCTAATGTTATCAGCTACATTTGACTAGCCTGCAATGATGGGGAGATCGTGTGACATGCCAAGCAACAAACCAATCACATTGTAGCAGGTAATGAGTAAGTGTACTTTTAAAGCCCTCTCCTGGGTTTCCTCTCTGCCCCTTTTAATGAGGTGACTCAAGACCCATTTTTGGCAAAAGTCTTTAAAGGTAAAGGTTGCCCTCGCACATAAGTGCTACTCATTCCCAACTCTAGGGGACGGTGCTCATCTCTGTTTCAAAGCTGAAGAGCCAGTGCTGTCCGAAGACGTCTCCGTGGTCATGTGACCGAAGGCGCACAGAACGCTGTTACCTTCCCACCAAAGGTGATCCCTATTTTTCTACTTGCATTTTTACATACTTTCGAACTGCTAGGTTGCCAGAAGCTGGGACAAGTAACGGGAGCTCACTCCGTTACGCTGCGCTAGGGATTCGAACAGCTTTCTGATCGACAAGCTGAGTGTTTTAGCCACTTAGCAAAAGCCTTTGGTCTTTTGCTCTTCTGCTGCTGTTAGTGGATTTCTTTGGAGCACAAAAGGAGAAAGAGCTTTTGGAGATTGCTATGAAACTGGTCGTGCTTTGCCAGCTAATTTTGAGCTAAGTTGCCGAAGAATGCTGATTCTTGTTCTCTTCCTTATTTTTTTTCTGACAACGCAAACGCCCTCCTGTAGCATCTTCCAGAGAATGGAGCTGGTTCCTCAATTCCCAGCTCAGATCAGTAATAAACTCTAAATCCTGTGTCTCTGGAGAACATTGCACAAGCTTAGAATGGTAGTTTAGAGCAGTAACTTAGCAGCCAAAGAGTCCTTCTAGAGATGCTTTTGAGGGAGGAATAATGGAATGCTTAGAAAGAGACTGGAGTGGAGTGGAATGGAATGGAATGGAATGGAATACAATAGAAAATATGAAGTGGAGTGGAGTGGAGTGGAGTGGAGTGGAGTGGAGTAGAGTAGAGTAGAGTAGAATAGAATAGAATAGAATAGAATAGAATAGAATAGAATAGAGAATGGACTGGACTGGACTAGACTAGACTAGACTAGACTAGAATAGAATAGAATAGAATAGAATAGAATAGAATAGAATAGAATAGAATATTTTTATTGGCCAAGTGTGATTGGACACAAGAAATTTGTCTCCGGTGAATAAGCTCTCAGTGTACATACAGACAACAAAGTGATAGGCCATATATCATAGATCACCGTTGCAATCATTAATCATAAGATACAACAACAAGGGGTCAATCATAAGATACCAATAGGAGAAGGTATTCAGAAAGACGAGAAAATGAGAAAGAAGCAGAAAGGATTGTAAAACAAGAGCAGCTGCTCTTTCTCACAGTCATGCTGTAATTTGTCTTCGATTTCAATCCAGCTTTTTCTTTTCTGACGGTTGCTTTTTAAAACTACGAGTTTTGGCAGTTGAAGATTGGGCTGGGGGGAGGTCAGATGTCTCCTTCTAAGCCCCCCCCTTTACGATGCGGCTGTTCTGATCTGCAATGAGTAAACAAAATAACATCAAAAGGAAATGAACAATGGCCTATTTTCACACATTCTGTTATGCTGGACATGATTTTCTCCCAAAGCTGTTCTGATGAATTTCCTTTTCCTTCTTTCTTTCTTTCTTTCTTTCTTTCTTTCTTTCTTTCTTTCTTTCTTTCTTTCTTTCTTTTTTTCCTGCCTCCCACGAGACTTTCCGTTGAGTGAACACAAGCAGATCCGAGAGCTTTCCTGTTATCTGTGTGGGCTGAAGCTGGAAGGTTTACCAATGGGGCCTTATCACAAGGATGCGAACCAGGAAAAAAAGCAAAACGCAAAGGACTTTAATGGAACTCTTTGTTTTTCTCCAACCTTTTTTTGTGAATTCTGGCAGCCTGGATTTCCTCTGGACTCCTAGGGGCTCCGTGGCTTTGAAACATCAAACCAGAAGTGGGTCTGAGTTAATACAGCCCGGGGAAGGGTTTTTGCGTTATCTCCCAAGATTGGAGACTATTGCATTTGTGTGCCAAGACTTCAAGACTTTTAGACCGTCTGCATACATCATTTTGCAATATGCTGGGAATGGGGGGAAAAAATCGTCTAAGCCTTTTTAAGTCTAATGAAGAGAAAGGGGTGACATGAATAGCGAATTCCCGATAGTTGAGAAGCTGTCAAAGAGAAGAGGGGGTGGGTGGGGGAAGGTCAACTTATTCCCCAAAGGCCTGGGGGCAGGACAAGACATAACAGAGAAAAAGAGAGAGAGAGAGCCAATCAAGAATAAAGGAGAAATATTCTGACAGTGAAAGCAATTACTGTATTTTTCAGAGTATAAGACGCAGCAAGGTTTTGAAGAGGAAAATTAAAAATAAAAGTTTTTGCACTCTGCAAACCTCCCCTTTGTGAAAACGCCCCCACCCTTTTTTTAAAGGGCATGAATAGCCCTTAGGAGGCTTGTAGAGTGCTCCTGGAGGTGGAGGGGCCAAAAACAAGCAAAAAACAGCCTGTTTTTCATGAAAATGGGCCCGTTTTTTGTCAAAAAAAAGGGCATGAATAGCCTTTAGGAAGCTTGTAAAGTGCTGCTGGGGGTTGGGGGGGCAAAAAACGGACCATTATTTGCTATATTTCAGCCCTCCCCAGCCCCCAGGAGCTCTAAAGGCTCTGCACGGCCATTTTGGTGAAGGGGGCAGAGTTTCGAGAGGGAAAAAATGCTGTATTCAGTGTATAAGACGCACCCAGATTTTCAGCCTCTTTTTTGAAGGGAAAAGGTGCATCTTATAGTCTGAAAAGTATAGTAACCACCATTAGAATAGCAAAAGCCACGAGGTTCACTACATCGCACAACCCCCCTGGAGCATCTCAATCCCCAAACCCCAGGACCCTATAAAAATCCATCCACTCACTCAGCCGTTCTGTCAGACACTCCAGAAACATTGCTGCTGTCATTGAAGTTTCTGGAAACCAAATAAACCTTCTTTCCTTGCAGTTATCCAGCGTGAATTCAGCAAATGCAGTTACTTCTGCAGTGGCATCTTAAGTGCTCTCTAAAAGACAATGCATGGGGGCGATGGTTGTGTGGGCATCCTTGAAGTGGCCCAGATTCTTAGACGACTGCAGGAGGAAGGGAGGAAAGCAGCAGGCAACACATCCAATTATTTTCCTCCCTGCTTGCAAGGATGGCAATTCTCAAGCTGAGTGTCGTCGCTGTTCAGCCTCAAATGCACAAGTGTTTTGGGGGGGAATCTCAAATGGCTAGTTATAGCAATAGCACTTAGCAATAGCACTCAGACTTATACACCGCTTCACAGTGCTTTTCCAGCCCTCTCTAAGCAATTTACAGAGTCAGCCTCTTGCCCCCAACAATCTGGGTCCTCATTTTACCCACCTCAGAAGGACGGAAGGCTGAGTCAACCTTGAGCTGGTCAAGATCAAACTGTTGGCAGTGAGCAGATTCCAACTATTGTGCCACTATGGTTTTCATCCATCCTTCACGTTTCCATTCCTTCCTTCTCTTCCCTTCCCTTCTTCCCTTCCTTTCCTTCTTTTCTTCCTTCGTTCCTCCTTCCTTCCTTCCCTCCCAAGCAATAGCACTTAGATTTATATATCGCTTCACAGTGCTTTTACAGTCCTCTCTAAGCTGTTTACAGAATCAGCCTCTTGCCCCCAACAATCTGGGTCCTCATTTTACCGACCTCGGAAGGATGGAAGGCTGAGTCAACCTTGAGCTGGTCAAGATCAAACTGTTGGCAGTGAGCAGATTCCAACTATTGTGTCACTATGGCTTTCATCCATCCTTCACATTTCCATTCCTTCCCTTCCCTTCCCTTTCCTTCCTTTCCTTCTTTCCTTCCTCCCTCCTTCCTTCCTTCCTTCCTCCTTTCCTTCCTTCCTTCCTTCCTTCCCTCCCTCCCAAGCAATAGCACTTAGATTTATATATCGCTTCACAGTGCTTTTACAGTCCTCTCTAAGCTGTTTACAGAGTCAGCCTATTGCCCCCAACAATCTGGGTCCTCATTTTACCGACCTCGGAAGGATGGAAGGCTGAGTCAACCTTGAGCTGGTCAAGATCAAACTGTTGGCAGTGAGCAGATTCCAACTATTGTGTCACTATGGCTTTCATCCATCCTTCACATTTCCATTCCTTCCCTTCCCTTTCCTTCTTCCCTTCCCTTCCTTTCCTTCTTTCTTTCCTTCCTTCCTTCCTTCCTCCCTCCCTCCCAAGCAATAATACAATACAATAGTAGAGTTGGAAGGGATCTTGGAGGTCTTCTAGCCCAACCCCCTGCCTAGGCAGGAAACCCTATACCGTTTCAGACAGATGGCTATCCAACATCTTCTTAAAGACTTCCAGTGTTGGGGCATTCACAACTTCTGGAGGCAACTTCTGTTCCACTGATTAATTGTTCTAACTGTCAGGAAGTTTCTCCTCAGTTCTAAGTTGCTTCTCTCCTTGATTAGTTTCTACCCATTGCTTCTTGTTCTACCCTCAGGTGCCTTGGAGAATAGGTTGACTCCCTCTTCTTTGTGGCAACCCCTGAGATATTGGAACAATGCTATCAATAGCAATAGCAATAGCACTTAGATTTATATACCACTTTACAATGCTTTCCAGCCTTCTCTAAGCTGTTTACAGAGTCAGCCTATTGCCCCCAACAATCTGGGTCCTCATTTTACCCACCTCGGAAGGATGGAAGGCTCAGTCAACCTTATCTTCTAACCGCATAAAAAACTAAGATCACCATTCATGCATACACAGTGTGAGTATTTTAAATCAAGTTCTCCACCCTGTCCTATGCTGGCCTACCTTACCGCCCATTCCTTCTGCTCATCTTTCCTACATTTGCGTGCCATAATCCTCACCTTATGACCATGAGCCCAACATTTCTGTTGCTAAGCGGGACAATTGCTCGGTGAGTTTTGTGCTCCGCTTCACGGCCTTTTTTGCCACAGTTGTTAAGTTAGCAACATGGCTGTTAAGTGAATCTGGCTTCCCCATTGACTTTGCTTGTCAGAAGGTCACAAAACTGATGACCCCAGGACACCGTAACGGTCATAAATATGAATCACTTGCCAAAGGTCCTGTTTCGATCACGTGACCCTGGGGATGGCTAAAATGGTCATAGTTGTGAAAAATAATCATAAGTCACTTTTTCAGCGTCATTGTAAGTTCAAATGGTGACTAAATGAATGAAGTTGAGGACTACCTGAACTGTTAACAAATAAGGTGAGTCCATTCCACCTTATTCTTCTCTTCTTTTTCTTCTCCTTCCTTTCAACTTGCTTTCCTCCCAATTTGAACTATGTCACTGTGGCGTTTTTCCTCTTGTTCTGGCACGATCCAAGGTATATAAAATTGGTTAGACTTTGTCCCCTATTGTTTTGAATGGAAGTCAGGTGACTGGCAGTGTCTGAAAACAATAGAGACAGGATAAGAATCAGCAGTAAGGGCAGCCAATATTACAACGGCATAGTTTTAGGATTTGGTCCCAATCAATAAAGACTGATGTATAATTTCATCTATCTATATAAAAATATCTCTGTCTCTGTCTCTGTCTCTGCCTGCCTCTCTCTCTCTCTCTCTCTCTCTCTCTCTCTCTCTCTCTCTGTCTCTCTCTCTCTCTCCCTCTCTCTCTGTGTGTGTGTGTGTGTGTGTTCCAGCATAACTCTGGAACCCCTCAAGCAATTTCAACCAAACTTGGTACACAAATGGCTTACACTCTGGAAAAAAAATACTGTGGGAGTAAGACACCCCTAACACCAGTTTGTGTGTGTGTGTGTGTTCTGTTAAGATACAGCCTGTTGTGCCTTAAAATGGCTTCTGCTGTACTGCGTTGAAATGGCTTCTACTGTACAGCGCAGTGGTAACAGCTTCACAGCACTCCACGAGGGAGCTCCCTCTGGTAAGGCGGAAAATCCGCCATTAGAAATTACGCTCCTGGGGGCACAGGGAAAACATTTTTAACTAACTTAATTGTCACCGAAATCAGGGCTCAGAGAGAAGTTGCCCTTGCCATTGCCTCTTCAGGAATTGCGGAGACGGGAAGGAGGGAGGAAATGCCATTCCGCACTTACGTTGCGAGTTGACATTGCAATTCCTGTCTAATACAGGACTGGGGTAAGTAAATACCCGGGCAACTCCTGGTTATCAGCTAGTTACCTATAGGAAACTGTGAGAAAGTAAGGAGAACTTTCATAGATGGAGAAGACCTTGAGATTGTGAAAACTGTGATGATCAGAGGAGCAATCCACAGGGATGTTTGCAAGGCAGGTGAATAGCAATAGCACTTAGACTTATATACCGCTTTACAGTGCTTTACAGCCCGCTCTAAGCAATTTGCATAGTCCGCCTATTGCCCCCAACAATCTGGGTCCTCATTTTACCAACCTTGGAAGGATGGAAGGCTGAGTCAACCTTGAGCCGGAGATACCCAAATTGCCAAACTGCTGGCAGTCGGCAGTCAGCAAAAAGAGCCTGCAGTACTGCATTCTTACCACTGTGCCACCGCAGCTCTGCAGGTCCAAAAAAGTCAAGATTTCACGGCATTGGCAAAACTGACTGTTTTAATTAAAGAGCAGAACCTATTTAGTGTTACGTCTACTTGAAAACACCTCTTCTGGATTGTTTGTTGTTTACTCAACGTGTATGTCGCTTATCTCATTGTTACAGCAATGCAGTTTTTGGTCCAAATTGAAAAAAAATGAAACTTTGATTTTAGGTTTGGGTGATGTGGGGAGTGCATGTTGGCTCAGCGGTTAAAGACACTGAGCTTGTCCGCTGGAGAGCGGATAGCCTGAGATTAAGACTCGAATGCCACGCGACGGGGTGAGCTCCTGTTATTTGCTCCAGCTCTTGTCTACCAAGCAGTTTGAAAGCATGCAAATGCGAGTAGATAAATAGGTACCACTTTGGTGGGAAAGTAACAGCGTTCTGTGTGCCTTTGGCATCTAGACATGCTGGCCACATGAACACGGACAATGCTGGCTCCATTTTTTTAGCTGCATCACCCACCCACCCATATTTAAAAGGTCAGGGTCTTTGATTGCACAGAGAAGGGTATCATTCTGACTTGTTTGAACCCACCCCTCCCCGAAAGAATTTGAAGGAGAATGAATTTTCTGTTTCCATGTTGATCCATAATTCCATTTTCTTCGCAACCCTTTGCGTATCACAAACCAATGAGAGAGTTTAGAGAACAAAGACCCAAAGAAGAATAAAACACACACACATACACACACATCCATGATGTGTTAAGTCAAGAACAAGGTGATTTCGATGAGATGCAAACACAAAATGATGCTTTAGGATGGAATCCATGGTGAGGTTTCTGCTAAGATGTGTATTAGTTCCAGCTCATTATCTTTGCCAAAAAATAAAAAATAACATCTCCCAGTTTCATCATGGTTTTTTTCTTTTCCTTTTCCTTTAAATATTCCTACTCTGATGGCCTATTTGGAGAACTCTTGTTGAGTTCTATGCGCCCATGCTGTTTTTCCTTTGCTGCGTAATCCTTTGGACAGGAACAGTATTGTTTTCCTGATTCTTTGCAAGTTGCTTTAGGAAAAATTAACAGTAAAGTTAATTATCTAACTTTGGCTGAAGAGCAGGATTTTAAACAGTTGAAAATACCAATCGATGTGCAGGAAGCCAAGAGATCAGAGACGGAGCTAAATAGATTTGGGGAGCACAGAATTGCTGGCAGGAAACTTTTTCAATACTTTTATTTTATAAATAAAACAAATGAGCCACTCTGAGCCTGGGAGATAAGCAACTCTCTGAAGTTATTGAGTTTTTCCTTGCAATTTCCCCACAAGTTCAAAGTTTACAATACTAGAAGTCAAGAATTTACGGAGCAGAATCTACAAGAAATGGGTTAGGAGATTTCAGTTCACTTCCTGTTCATCCTATCTGGATAGAAATAGATAAAGAAGCATCTTATTTTGAGGAGAAAAACACGACGGTATTCTACGCATTTTTCTTGTTGTTCGGAGTAGTGTAGGAAGATCGATATCAAAATATATTTTATTTTTTATGCTGTCTCCATCTTCTCTTAAACATTTTAAAGAAGACGTTGGAGAACCATTTGTCTGAAGTGCTGTAGGGTTTTCTGCCTAAGCAGGGGGTTGGACTAGAAGACCTCCAAGGTCCCTTCCAACTCTGTTATTCTATTCTATTCAGTTAACAGGATTGAGAATCAGTGTCTCCACTAGATAATTGACAGTAAAGTTAATTATCTAACTAATTATCTTATTAGCTAAGTTAATCAGCTAAATTTCTAAAAAATAGCAAAGTGGGAAGGGGAGGAATTGTCTACTCAAACTTCATCAAACCATCAAATAATCTACATATCAAAGAAGACAGTCTGTAAATACAAATAGAATTAATTACAATGGTCTCCTCATGCAACCTGTGGGCCACAGCCCACTACTGAGCCGTGGCCTAATTGCCACTGGACCGCATGAGTGGCCAGCCGGTATGCGCACGGCCCAATTTGCAGAAGTGTCACCATGAGCATCGCATGGGGGAGTCGCGGGCCCGCTTGCACAAGCATCATCGTGGGCGGTCGTGGCCCCACTCGTGCGAGCCTTGTTGCAGGCGCTCGTGATTCGTCTCGTGTAAACTTCGTTGCAGGGTCTTGCTGTCCCACTCATACAAGTGTCGCGAGCAATCGTTACCTTTCTCATTGTGGGTGGCCCATGAAAATGTTTCTTCTTCTTCTTCTTTTTCTTCTTCTTCTTCTTCTTCTTCTTCTTCTTCTTCTTCTTCTTCTTCTTCTTCTTCTTCTTCTTCTTCTTCTTCCTCCTCCTCCTCCTCCTCCTTTTCTCATTTTCTTCTTCTTTTCTTTTCTTCCTCCTCCTCTTCTCCTTTTCTTCTTCTTCTTTTCTTCTTCTTCCTCCTCCTCCTCCTTTTCTTCTTCTTCTTCTCTCCCTTTCTTCTTCTTCTTATTCCTCCCTCATTCCTCCTTTTCCACTTTTCTTCTTTTTCTTCTTCCTCCTCCGCCTCCTTTTCTCCTTTTCTCCTTTTCTTTTCTTCCTCCTCCTCCTTTTCTTCTCCTTCATTTCTTCTTTTCTTCCTCCTCCTCCTCCTCCTCTTCTTCTTCTTCCCTCCTTTTCTTCTTCTTCTTCTTCCTCCCTCCTCCCTTCTTTTCTCCTTTTCTTCTTCTCTCCTTTTCTTCTTCTCTCCTTTTCTTCTTCTTCTCTCCTTTTCTTCTTCTTCCTCCCTCCTCCCTCCATTTCTCTTTCTTCTTTCCTTTTCTCCTTCTTCTTCCTCCCTTCTTCCTCCCTTCTTCCTCCTTCTTCCCTCCTTTTTCCTTCTTCCTTTTCCCTTCTCCCTTCCTCTCCCCTTTTCTCCCTTCTCCATTTTCTTCCTCCTCCTCCAACTATGCAACTAAAAAACACACTTGTTAAGATTGCCATGTCCTCAAGATTATTGTTTTTCTCCCTTCTGTCTTTTGGAAGTTCCCAGAAAAAGTACATAAACACCCCATTTGCAGATGAATAATGGGAACTGAGAGCAAAAACAGGCAAAAGCTAGAGCTAGGCGACAACAGAAAGGAAAAACACAGGAAGTTGAGATGTGACGGACAAATAAGAAGAAACCCACAGTTGTTTGCCTCGAAAGTTTGTAAACGGAATGGAGTCATTTCACTGTTCCTTTCTCTGGAAACCATCTCTGCCCCCTAAAGCCCAGTAATAGAGGAGGAAAAAAACAACATTCCATAACAGAAAATTATGGGGAAATCCTCGGGAAAAGCACAAGGGGAGGGCTTATCATTTTAAACTAGGTGTTAGGGTGTTTCTTAAATTATACCATGTTGAAATTGGACTGGCTCCTGCTGCAATGTTTCAGGTTGTTGTTGTTTTTTAAATGAACGCTTATCTCTCCATTTAATTTTTTTTTTAAAAACAACAACAGTGAAAATATGAGATATCAGTTGCATACGTATCAAAGCTGTTTATGGGGGAGGGGGTTAGGCTTATGCACATTCACAGGCACACATGTATGTATAAATATACTGTAGCTAGAGCACACACACACACACACACACACGTGTCTAAGGAGAGAAAGAAAGAGATGATACATGAGAGAGAGAGAGACATGAGAGATATAGATGAGAGAGCGAAAGATAGACGATAGATAGATGATAGATAGATAGATGATAGATAGATAGATAGATAGATAGATAGATAGATAGATAGATAGATAGATAGATAGATAGATAGATAGATAGATAGATAGATATTTAGGTAGGTAGGTAGGTAGGTAGGTAGGTAGGTAGGTAGGTAGGTAGGTAGGTAGATAAGATAGGTAGGTAGGTAGGTAGGTAGGTAGATAGGTAGGTAGATAGGTACATAGATCATAGATAGATAAATAAAAGATAGATAGATAGATAGATGGATAATATAGACAGATATTAGATGATAGATAGATAGATAGATAGATAGATAGATAGATAGATAGATAGATAGATAGATAGATAAATAGGCAGACAGGCAGAGAGAGAGAGAGAAATACAGTAGGTAGGTAGGGAGAGAGAGAGAGAGAGTAGGGAGGGAGGGAGAGGGAGGGAGAGAGAAATAAGTAGGGAGGGAGGGAGAGAGAGAGTAGGTAGGGAGGGGGGAGAGAGAAATACATTAGGTAGATAGGGAGAGAGTGAGTGAGTAGGTAGGTAGATAGGTAGAGAGAGAAGTAAGTAGGGAGGGAGGGAGAGTAGGTAGGGGGAGAGAGAAATACAGTAGGTAGGTAGGGAGAGAGAGAGTGAGTAGGTAGGTAGGTAGAAGGAGGGAGGGAGAGAGAGAGAGAAATAAGTAGGGAGGGAGGGAGAGAGAGAGTAGGTAGGGGGGGAGGGAGTAGGTAGGGAGGTAGAGGGAGGGAGGGAGGGAGGGAGGGAGAGAAATACAGTAGACAGGTAGGGAGAGAGAGAGTAGGTAGGTAGGCAGGTAGATAGGTAGGTAGGTAGGTGGAGAGAGGGAGGGAGAGAGAGAGTAAAAAAAATATATGATAGAGACAGAGAGAAGTGTCCCAGGGTCATGTGATCACTTTTTGTGACTTCCCAACAAGCAAAGACAACGGGGGAGCCCATACTTGCTTCACAACTATATTACTAACTGAACAACTGCATGGATTCGCTCAAGAACTGTGAGTTTGACACCCCTGCTATAGATGTTTCCAGGTGTATTTATCCATGTGCTGGAGAAGGAAATCACTGACTTTCTTTCTGCTGGCACAGCACTTGATCAATCTAATTCCCATCCATCACTCCAACTAAAGAGCTTTCCGAAAGATTTTATGAAATCCCAACGCCTGTGGGTGTTCCAGATCCATAAAACGATGTTTTCTGCAGATTGAGTTAAGAATTATGGCCCTTCCAGGAGCCTCAGCAGTCGTGAAAAAGACAAAAAAGATACCCGGGTCTTCCGTCCACTTAAGCCAACAATGGTTAGTTGCGGAGTTGCTCTTCCTGTTTTCCACTGCCTGGTTCAAAGAAGAAAAGTCAGCATCGCTGGACGAGGTTCAGAAGTGGGGGAGTTCCTGTGAGAGCATCGGACCTGCATTTTCACTCAATATGGATAGAGCACAGTGGTGAAATCTAAAAACTTTTACTAGCGGTTCTGTTGACGTGGCTTGGTTGGGGCCTGGCTTGGTGGGGGTCATGTGACTGGGTGGGCGTGGCTCAGTGGCGGGTTTCAGGAGGTACGCCCTGGTATGGGCGTACTGGAACCTGCTCGGGTCACCGGGTACCGTTCCGGTACGGTGCTCCGGAAGGCCCACCAGCCCGCCCGAGCTCCTTACCTGTCTCCGCTGAGCAGCTGGAGCATCGCAGAGGCTTACGGAAGCGTCACTGGCAGCTATGACACATGTGCACAATATGGGCTATGCCATGTGGGCAACGCCAGGCCCGTTCCAACCATACCGGTTGGAACGGGATCCGCAACCCATTACCGGCGTGGCTATGAAGTCATGTAACTGGGGGATCAGAAGACAGAAACTCACTTTAACAATGTCCTGCTGGAGCAGTGTTGGACTAGATGACCTCCAGGTCCCTTCCAGCCCTGGATTATCCTCTGAAGCTGCGTCTAGTGCCAGGTTTATAGTCCTTCCTGTCTCTCCTTCTTTTCTCCTTCCCTCCCCCTCCCTTTCTTTCTTTTTCTTTCTTTCTCTCTCCTTTCTTTCTTTCTTTCTTTCTTTCTTTCTTTCTTTCTTTCTTTCTTTCTTTCTCTTTTTCTCAGCAAACCCCCCACCCCCGGGTTTCCGGAGAACATGTAGTTAAAAAAAAGCTTAAAAAGTTTTTTTTTAATCCAGCTGTGCAACATGCGATCATCGTAACGTGTTTTTTTTTACTTTTTTTAGTATTTTTTACTACCGGTTCTGCGAACCAGTAGCATTTTTTGCTACCAGTTCGGGTGAACCGGCCCGAACCAGTAGCATTTCACCCCTGGTAGAGCAGCCTTAATGGAAATAGCACCGTCCCTGAGATGGGCAATCTTGATGCCTGAATTAGCACTTTTGGCATTTTGAAAACAGGTTGTTGGATCCTCACACAAAATGATAACCAGGGAAGACTTAAGGATTTATAGATGATAGACAGATGATGGGAGAAACAGTGGCCATGGTAGAACGTGGCCAGTGACAAATCACCACGGGTTAAATGCAAACTGACAAAGTTGTTCCCTGCCACCTATTTTATGCCCTACAATCAGAGATGGCATTCTGCCGGTTCGCTCTGGTTTGGACGAACTGGTAGCGACAGCGGCAGGAGGGTAAACCCACCCGCCCAGATGTCATCATGGATGCTCTGCGCATGCGCAGAAGGTTCTGAGCATGCGCAGAAGTGCCCTGCGTGCACCCTCCAGTTTCCGAACCGGTAGCGAAGGTAGGAAAAAACCATTACCACCTATGATGTTCAGTACTATCACATTATTTTAGATGGATAAATGATACAGCTAGATAGATTATAGATGATAGACAGATGATGGGAGAGAGAGAGAAGATAGATAGATAGATAGATAGATAGATAGATAGATAGATAGATAGATAGATAGATAGATAGATAGATAGATAGATAGATAGACAGACAGACAGACAGACAGACAGACATATATAGATAGATGGAGATATGAGAGATCTTCTTCAACCTCATTGGATGTTGGCGATCATGTCCTATTTATTGGATTGGGAGAGAGAAGGAGAGAGAGAGAGATGGGTGGATAAGACAGACAGACAGACAGATAGATGATAGATAGATAGACAGACAGATACCGTGTTTCCCCGAAAATACGCCAGGGGCTTATTTTCTTTTGCCCCACGAAATATGCCCTTGGGTTTATTATCAGGGAGGGCTTATTGTTTTGGGGCTGCCGGGCGGCTGCTTCCTTGTGAAGTGGCTCCCGAAGTGCCGGGCACAGCCTCAGGGGCGAAGCAGCCATGAGGTAACCATGCTCACGAGCTGCCGCCCGGCAAATCCCCTCTCCAGCCGGGAAGAGCGCCATTCACTGACCTAGGGGGTAATCCCTAAGGTGCCAAGCCATGTGGCGCTCTGCCCATCCCCCAGCTCCTGCGGCTTGGCACATTCGGGATACCCCCTAGGTCAGTGCATGGAGCTCTGCCCGGCTGGAGAAGGGGGTTGCGCGAGCGCCTGTTCCGCTCGCAGCTTCACCAAGCCCTTGCCAGGCTCTCCCAGGCCACCGCCGCTGGCTGCTGCTGCCCGCCGCCGCCGCCGCCGCCGCCGCCGCCGCTCCGCTCCGCTCCGCTCCGCGCAACTTCAAAACTCGGGCCGAGTCTTTCAGCATCGGCCGCTCTAGGAGTGCTCTCTATGGTGGGCCGGCTGCTGGAAGACTCCCTGTCCGGCAGCCAGCCCACCATAGAGAGCACTCCTAGAGCGGCCGATGCTGAAAGACTCGGCCCGAGTTTTGAAGTTGCGCTGAGCGGAGCGGGGCGGCGGCGGCGGTGGCGGGCAGCAGCAGCCAGCGGCGGTGGCCTGGGAGAGCCTGGCAAGGGCTTGGTGAAGCTGCGAGCGGAACAGGCGCTCGCGCAACCCCCTTCTCCAGCCGGGCAGAGCTCCATGCACTGACCTAGGGGGTATCCCGAATGTGCCAAGCCGCAGGAGCTGGGGGATGGGCAGAGCGCCACATGGCTTGGCACCTTAGGGATTACCCCCTAGGTCAGTGAATGGCGCTCTTCCCGGCTGGAGAGGGGATTTGCCGGGCGGCTGCTCGTGGGCATGATTACCTCATGGCTGCTTCGCCCCTGAGGCTGTGCCCGGCTCTTCGGGAGCCAGTTCACAAGGGAGCAGCCGCCCGGCAACTCTCCCCTTCGGCCAGGCAGAATGCCACTCCCCAACCTAGCGGTATCCCGAAGGCAGCAAGCAACGTGAGCGCTCCCCCCCCTCCCGCTCCTGCGACTTGGCGCTTTCGGAATAACGCTAGGTCAGTGAGCGGTGCTCTGCCTGGCCGGAGGGGGGGTTTATTTTCGGGGGTGGGCTTATATTTTTGCCCACGCGAAAAATGTGGCATGGGTTTAGTTTCGGGACAGGTTGTATTTTCGGGGAAACACGGTAGACAGATAGATAGATGTTAGATACTTCTTATTCAACATCATCGGATGTTGGCGATCATGTTCTATTTATTGGATTTGGAGAGAGAGAGAGAGAGGGAGGGAGAGAGAGAGAGAGAGAGAGAGAGAGAGATAACCAGATATACGTAGATAAAAGAGAGAGGGAGGGAGAAAGAAAGAAAAATTCAGTATCTGCCCACCATTCCAGCACATATGCACAAGTATGTCCTTAAATTCACTTTTTAAAAACTTTAAAATAGAAAGTTGGTTAAAGACATTTGTTTTATATAAGCCAAGCTTCTGGATTTGAAATGCAGTTTAAAAAAGAAAAAAGAAAGAAATACCAATTGTTTTTTTTTTGAGGGGAGGATTGTTTTTATTTTTTACTAAATTGGCAAGGCTTCCTTTTCCCCATTGCCAAGAGCAGGGCAATTCATCCACTCCTACTGGAAAGCAAAGAGCCACGTGGACTCCCTCTCCCCTTCTCTCCCCGCAACCCCCACAAGACCCTCAAAGTAGAAACACAGCTTGTTGCAGCTGGAAGCAGGAAGAAACCGTGGAATTTCTGGCTGAGGGAGTCGGTGTCTGGAAAAGTTGGGCAAACTCAGTAGCTAGAGGGAAAATGTTGGAAAGAATAGGGCAGCGTTTCTCAACCTTAGCCCTTTGAAGATGCATGGGCTTCAACTCCCAGAATTCCCCCAGCCAGCATATTTTACAGAAACTTTACACAAATACCCCAGGCCATCACTACACTGTATGTATTTTATCCTCATAGGTGTTCCAAGGGGACCATTGAATATTCGATCTGATGTACATCCTGTGTAGAAGACCATATCAGATTAGACAGTTTAACAGAGTTGGAAGGGACCTTGAAGGTCATCTAGTCCAACCCCCTGCCTAAGCAGACCCCACACCATTTTTGACAGGTGACAGTCCAGTCTCTTCTTGAAAGCTTCTAGTGATGAAGTTCCCACAACGTCCGAAGGCAACTTTTGTTCCATGGGTTGATTGTTCTCACTGTCAGAACATTCCTCCTTATTTCCAGGTTGAATCTCTCCTTGGTCAGTTTCCATCCATGATTCCTTGTCTGGCCTTCAGGTGCTTTGGAAAATAGCTTGACTCCCTCCTCTCTGTGGCAGCCCCTCAAATATTGGAAGACTGCTATCATGTCTCCCCTGGTCCTTCTCTTCACTAGACTAGCCATGCTCAGTTCCTGCAACCGTTCATTTGTTTTTATCAAGTCCCCTAATCATCTTGGTTGCTCTTTTCTAGAGTCTCAACATCTTTTTAATAGTGTGGTGACTAAAATTGGATGCAGTATTCTATATATCGAGGGACGTGGTGGCTCAGTGGCTAAGATGCTGAGCTTGTTGATGAAAAAGGTCGGCAGTTGGGGGGTTCGAATCCCTAGCGCCATGTAACGGAGTGAGCTCCCGTTACTTGTCCCAGATTCTGCCAACCTAGCAGTTCAAAAGCATGTAAAGATGCAAGTAGTAAAATAGGAACCACCTTTGGTGGGAAGGTAACAGCTTTCTGTGCACCTTCGGCGTTGAGTCATGCCTGCCACATGACCACGGTGACATCTTCGGACAGTGCTGGCTCTTCAGCTTTGAAACGGAGATGAGCAGCGCCTCCTAGAGTCAGGAACGACAAGCCCACATGTGGGAGGGGAATCTTTACCTTTGCCTTATTCTATATATTGGAAAGCATGCTGGCTGGGGAATTCTGGGAGCTGAAAGTCGGACATCTTAAAGTTGCCAAGGTTGAAAAACACTGTATTAGACTATGCTTATTATATCCCCCTCTTTCCTAGATCTTAAACAGCTAGGAAAAACCATTAAAATTTCATGCACTTCTGCTGGTGCATTCCAGTCATTTCAGCTTTGCTCAGTTGCAACGGACCAGGCTGCCCCAGTGCAGAATGGGAGCAAATGTATTAAAGCCAGGCCTTTCTGTAACCTGAGTGGGTGGAACGGCAAGCGTAGAGTCTCTACCCCTGGCATGGAACAAAACAAAAACACACCTTCTTTGTGTATCAGTTTTGCATCAGCCAAAGGACTTTAGAGAGAAAAAGAAAGAAGACAGACAGACAGACAGACAGACAGACAGACAGGAAGAAAGAAAGAAAGAAAGAAAGAAAGAAAGAAAGAAAGAAAGAAAGAAAGAAAGAAAAGGAGGAGAATGGAAAGAGAGAGAGAAACAAAGGGAGGAAGGAACAAAAAAAGGGCTAGCAAGAGAATGAGGAAGAAAGAAGGAAGGAAAGAAGGAAGGAAGGAAGGAAGAAAAGAAAGAAAGAAAGAAAGAAAGAAAGAAAGAAAGAAAGCAGAGGAGGTGGGGAGGAGGAGAATGGAAAGAGAGAGAAACAAAGGAAAGAAGGAAAGAAAGAAGAAGAAAGAAAGAAGAGGAGAATTAAAAGAGAGAGAAACAAAGGAAGGAAAGAAGAAAAGAGAAGTAAAAAGGAGAAAGAAAGATAGAGATAGATAGATGAGAGAGATGGATGGATGGATCAAGGAAGGAAGGAAAGGAAGGAAGGAAGGGAGAAAGAAAGAAAGCGGAGGAGGTGGGGGAGGAGGAGAATGGAAAGAGAGAGAAAGAAAGGAAAGAAAGAAAGAAAGAAAGAAAGAAAGAAAGAAAGAAAGAAAGAAAGAAAGAAAAAGAAAGGAAGAAGAGGAGAATTGAAAGAGAGATAAACAAAGGAAGGAAGGAAGGAAAGGAAAGAGAAGTAAAAAAGAAGAAAGAAAGAGATAGCTAGATGAGAGAGAGATGATAGATAGATAGATAGATAGATAGATAGATAGATAGATAGATAGATAGATAGATCAAGGAAGAAAGGGAAGGAAGGAAGGAAGGAAGGAAGGAAGGAAGGAAGGAAGGAAGGAAGGAAGGAAGGAAGGAAGGATGTTGCCCACTGACTCACCTCACTTGGGCGTGTCACCCTTGGCCCCTTTTCACCATCAAAGGCCTTCAGGAACTTCTTTGACTTTACTTTAATTTACTTCTTTGGTAAGTAGTATGGCAGCTCCACCCCACCCCTATCCCCACCCTAGTTTAATTTTTATCCATGCACCCTGCAGTGGGCGGGGTCTTAATTAGGGCTTAGATGAGGTGGTAGGGCTTATATTGGGCGCATGTGTAAAAATCAAGCTAGGACTTACTTTCAGAGTAGGTCGTATTTTTGGGAAAACATGGTAGATCTTGTGTGGGCATGCAGGAACTCATGACTGGTGACACATTTGACCCTTCCCTCAGGCTCAGCCTGGTCAACTCCTCCAAAATCCTCTTGGTGATTCTATGGGCCAGATCTCTCCACATCTTCCGATCTTGTACCGCTACTTTGGGTTTATCTATGCTCTGGCTGGTGTCAGCTTTGATGGTGTCCAGGCTTCGTGTTCTTTGGTGGCCTGGTTTCCTTTAACCGCCAACTCTTCCAAACATAATTCGTCAGCTGCTACCTCATGCTTGCGCTTCAGTAGCATTCAGTGCCAGTCTGACATGAACTCTAGGGAGTGGGACTGATTGGGAGCGGGGGAGATTTCAAGGGAAACGAAAGGTATCTTCCTGAGACGCGGCTTCAAGGTCAGTCATCTGGGAATGGAACGCAGTTGCGCACCAACCTACACTTGAAGTGACCATTCTCAAAACACCTTCTTTGAATTTGATTGGACATGAGGGGAAGCACCTAAGGGAAGGGGAAGTTAGATTTGGGGGTTTTGGCGTGCGATTTTCAGTTCCGGCTTTGCATCATTGTAATTCACTTGACTTCTAGTAAACTATAAACTTTCTCAACAAATGGAGCCAAGGTTCATTTTTCACTTAGGGATTCAAGCTGAGGCAGGTCTGACATACCATATTTTTCGGAGTATAAGACACACCAGAGTATAAGATGCATCAAGATTTTGAAGAGGGAAATAAAAAAAAGTTTTTGCACTCTGCAGACCTCCCAAAACCAGCCCATTTTTCACAAAACGGGCCCATTTTTTTCAAAAAAAAAAGAGGCAAAAATAGCCTTTATGGGGCTTATAGAGTGCTCCTGGGGGCTGGGGGGTGGCAAAAGTGAGCAACAAATGGTCTGTTTTTTGCTCATTTCTCCCCAGCCCCCAGGAGCACTCTGAAATGCAGGCTCTGCATGGCCATTTTGGTGAAGGAGGTGGAGTTTCGGGAGGCAAAAAATGCTGCATTCAGTGTATAAGACGCATCCAGATTTTCAGCCTCTTTTTTGAGGGAAAAAGGTGCGTCTTATACTCCGAAAAATACAGCAATTGCTTTTTCCAGTGAATTTTCCCCTCGTGACATAGCCAAAGTAAGTGACACCATCTCTCTTGCACATTATTCAAAGTTGGGATCTTTACATAAGACACAGTAACCTTAGAATATTTGTCGCTCAGGACTGAATTGTGGGAGTTTTCGGTGTTCTCTAAGCTGGGTTGTTTTCTTGCAGACCTTTCATTGCCAAACTAGGTTACATCATCAATGCTAATAGATGCAGTCAATGCCAGGCTGCCTGTTAACAGATCTTTAACAGATTAACGGAGTTGGAAGGCACCTGGTAGGTCATCTACTCCAATCCCCCACTCAAGCAGGAGACCCTACATCAGTGAGGGCGAACCTATGGCAAGTGTGCCCAAAGTGCCATTTGAAGCCATGTCGCCTGGCCTGTTTGTCTTCCAGGTTTCTGGCGCGCATGCGCATGGGATGATCAGCTGTCCTTCGCGTGCGAGGCAGTGCCGAAAACCAGCGTGCTCCTGCGCACTGGCCAGCTGATTGTTGGGTGTGCATGCACACCAGAACCTGGAAGTTCAGCTTTTCCGGAGCGCGATCACTTTGAGCGCGCAGCAGTGCCAAAAACCGGTGAACTCATGCACGATGGCCAGCTGATCGTCGGCTGCACATGCGTACTAGAACCAAGAGGTTCGGCTTTTCCAGAGCATGGTCCTGATGAGCGCACGCACGCAATGTTTCTACGTAACCATTTCAACACTTGGTGCTGAAACGTTTCGCCATCGCTGCCCTACACCATTTCTAACAGGTGGCAGCCAAGTCTCTTCTTGAAAGCCTCCAGGGATGAAGCTCCCACAACTTCCCAACTTCTGTTCCATGGGTTGATTGTTCTCACTGTCAGGAAATGTCTCCTTATTTCCAAGCTGAATCTCTCCTTGTTGCAGCTGGAAGCAGGAAGAAACCGTGGAATTTCTGGCTGAGGGAGTCGGTGTCTGGAAAAGTTGGGCAAACTCAGTAGCTAGAGGGAAAATGTTGGAAAGAATAGGGCAGCGTTTCTCAATCTTAGCCCCTTGAAGATGCGTGGGCTTCAACTCCCAGAATTCCCCCAGCCAGCATCGTTTACAGAAACTTTACACAAATACCCCAGGCCATCACTACACTGTATGTATTTTATCCTCATAGGTGTTCCAAGGGGACCATTGAACATTCGATCTGATGTACATCCTGTGTAGAAGATCATATCAGAGTTGGAAGGGACCTTGTAGGTCATCTAGTCCAACCCCCTGCCCAAGCAGACCCCACACCATTTTTGACAGGTGACAGTCCAGTCTCTTCTTGAAAGGCAACTTCTGTTCCATGGGTTGATTGTTCTCACTGTCAGGAAATGTCTCCTTATTTACAATACAATACAATGCAATGCAATAGCAGAGTTGGAAGGGACCTTGGAGGTCTTCTAGTCCAACCCCCTGCCTAGGCAGGAAACCCTATACCGTTTCAGACAAATAGCTATCCAACATCTTCTTAAAGACTTCCAGTGTTGGGGCATTCACAACTTCTGGAGGCAACTTCTGTTCCACTGATTAATTGTTGTAGCTGTCAGGAAGTTTCTCCTCAGTTCCAAGTTGCTTCTCTCCTTGATTAGTTTCCACCCATTGCTTCTTGTTCTACCCTCAGGTCCCTTGGAAAATAGTTTGACTCCCTCTTCTTTGTGGCAACCCCTGAGATATTGGAAGACTGCTATTATGTGTCCCCTAGTCCTAGTCCTTTCTAGGTTAAATCTCTCCTTGATCAGTTTCCATCCATTATTCCTTCTCTGACCCCTTCAGGTGCCTTGGAAAACAGCTTGACTCCCTCCTCTTTGTGGCAGCCCCTTAAATATTGGAAGACTGCTATCCTGTCTCCCCTGGTCCTTCTCTTCACTAGACTAGTCAATTCGTGTCTCTCCACCTCCTTCTGGAAAGCCCCACCGCTAAATTTCCCTTCTTCATCCTCTCCTGGAAACGTGAAAAGAGAAGAAATTGCAGCTGGTTCCACTAAACTTTTTTCCTCCCCAGGTTAAAAAAAAACCTAGCATTTTCATTGTGAATGCCAAACACAGAAGTTCTTCTCTTACAATTTTGCAAAATCCGATTTTACCTTTTTAAATATACGGTTGTTTTTTCTTGCTTTCCGACTTCCCTGAAAGGAGACACTTCGGCAGCAGAGGGATTCCCCCCCCCCCTCCACTTGCTGCTAATATATAAAATGAATTTATTTGGGAGGTCATTTCTTCTTCTTCTTCTTCTTCTTCTTCTTCTTCTTCTTCTTCTTCTTCTTCTTCTTCTTCTTCTTCTTCTTCTTCTTCTTCTTCTTCTTCTTCTTCTTCTTCTTCTTCTTCTTCTTCTTCTTCTTCTTCTTCTTCTTCTTCTTCTTCTTCTTCTTCTTCTTCTTCTTCTTCTTCTTCTTCTTCTTCTTCTTCTTCTGTATAATACCAGAAGGTGGCAGCATGCATATATAAAGTAGAGCACCAAACTTGTTTGTTTGTGTTATTTCTGGATTGAGAGGGTAGCTGTGTTAGTAGCCAAAAACCAGAAGGAAATCTGGCGATTCATTTTTTGATCAAATGTGTTTTTAAAAAATGTCACCATACTATAAAAAAGATGTTGAGACTCTAGAAAAAGTGCAGAGAAGAGCAACCAAGACTGGAGGCTAAAACAAACGAAAAACGGTTGCAGGAACTGGGCATGGCTAGTCTAGGGAAGAGAAGGACCAGGGGAGACAGGATAGCAGTCTTCCAATATTTGAGGGGCTGCCACAGAGAGGAGGGAGTCAAGCTATTTTCCAAGGCACCCGAAGGCCAGACAAGGAATCATGGGTGGAAACTGATCAAGCAGAGATTCAACCTAGAAATAAGGAGGAATTTTCTGGCAGTGAGAACAATCCACCAATGGAACAGAAGTTGCCTTTGGAAGTTGTGGGAACTTCATCATTGGAAGCTTTCAAGGAGGGACTAGACTGCCATTTATCAGAAATGGTGTAGAGTCTGCTTGGGCAAGGGGTTGGACTAGATGACCTACAAGGTCCCTTCCAACACTGTTAAGCTGTTAAATCTGAATTACCATAAACGTTTCCAGGTAGCCCTCGACTTAGGAACACAATCGCGCCCCCAAATTATCTATGGCTAAAGAAAAGCAGTCGTAAAGTCTATGACTTTGGGTTGCCACGGTTGTTAAGTGAATGAGGAGGTCGCTAAGTGAATCTGGCTTCCCTCCATTGACTTTGCTTTTCAGAAGCTCCCTAGGGAAGTTTGCAAATTCACAATTCCAGGACCTCAGGATGTTGCAACCATTATAAATGCCTGCCGGTTGCCAGGCCCCTCAATTTTGATCACGTGACTCTGGGGATGCTGCCACAGTCATAAGTATGAGAACTGGTCATAAGTCACTTTTTTTTTCACTGCCGTTGTAACTTTGAACGGTCATGAAACGAATGGCTGTAAGTTGAGGGCTGACTGCATAAGATTTATGTAATGAGCAGACTGGTTGCCCCAAATTCTTCAAAATGAGTGGGCATAAGTCAGGGGTCGGCAAACTTAAGCAAGAGCCACAAAGCTCCTAACCAGAAGCCCCCCGTTCAATTCTGAAGCTGGAAGTCCAGTTCCTCCCACCATAGAGTCTCCTCCTAATGTGGCCTCCTTTTTCCTCTGCCAACCGGAAGTCCGGTTCCCCCCACCATAGAGTCTCCTCCTAATGTGGCATCCTTTTTCCTCTGCCAACCGGAAGTCCGGTTCCCCCCACCATAGAGTCTCCTCCTAATGTGGCCTCCTTTTTCCTCTGCCAACCGGAAGTCCGGTTCCCCCCCACCATAGAGTCTCCTCCTTATGTGGCCTCCTTTTTCCTCTGCCAACCGGAAGTCCGGTTCCCCCCACCATAGAGTCTCCTCCTAATGTGGCCTCCTTTTTCCTCTGCCAACAGGAAGTCCGGTTCCCCCCACCATAGAGTCTCCTCCTAGCACGGCCTCCTTTTTCCTGTTCCTATCCTAACTGAA
Source organism: Natrix helvetica (assembly GCF_964273705.1). Lineage (NCBI taxonomy): Eukaryota > Metazoa > Chordata > Lepidosauria > Squamata > Natricidae > Natrix > Natrix helvetica. Next base: position 9,403,699 of record NC_138558.1, on the reverse strand, counting down.
AATCCTATCAATTGTGGAGCTGACTGGCAACAGGGAGCCGTAGCAGGTGGATGAAAGAACCACATGCGGCCTCAGAGCCGAGGGTTGCTGACCCTTGTCTCGCTTTAGCAACATAAATTTGGGGTTTCTACTGTGTTCGTAAGACGAGGACTACCCGCATGGCACCAAAAAATACGTTCTCCTGCATTTGCTTCTACTAGTGTTTATTCCATTCCAGGCCACAAAATTTGCTTTCACGTTTTATTTCAAAGAAGAATAGAAGAGGCCTTTCCCGCGGCCAGCAGATTGCGCTCGTTTTGATGATCAAAGGAAGGCGTGGAACGTCTTCATCGCAGCCTTATCTTCCCTGCAGTCTGCAGCCAGGCTGACTCCTCACTCTCTTGTTCAATCCCCAAGAAAGGATGTCATGAGAAAAACTCCACCGGCGGGCTTGTCCCAGTAGGAAGGGCAGCCCGCCAAGGGAGGTGTCAGAGTGACGGGGAGATGAGTCAGTGAAAGCAGACACATCCTCCGCGGCCCATCCTTTGCCGCTTTCCACAACGGAGTCAGTTCAAAGCAACAGAGAGAAATCCTCAAATATTCTGAGAAGACAGCAATTTACAGACACCTCTTTCTAAAAGGGAAGAAAACCTCAACCCAAGCAACTTTCAACACCTCATTAATTTAACCCAGAGATCCCATGGACCAGGGGTGTCAAACTCAAGGCCCAGGGGCCAGATCTGGCCTGCGGGATGCTTAGATCTGGCCCGCAGGGCCGCCCTGGAAAACTGGAAGGACTGACCCGCAGTGCCTCTGCCAGAGAAAACGGAGCTCAGGACGACTTCATCCATCCCTCCTGAGCTCCGTTTTCACTAGCTGAGGTATTGCAGGAGGCCGTCACACCTGCAAATGGAGTTCACAAGCGTCGCGGGTGGCACTCCCGAGCTCCGCTTTCGCTAAGGGTTGCAAGAAGTCATCACAGCTGAAAGCAGAGCTCGGGAGCCCGTATTCACTGGCGGAATGCTCAGACTATCACAGCCACCCCCGACACAAGTGACGTTGAGCTGGCCATGCCCGCCCTGGTCCTCCAAGGTCAAACATAATCCCGATTCAGCCCTCAAGGAAATTGAGTTTGACATCTCTGCCATAAACCAAAACTAGGACCCCCTCCATAAAGCCAAAATGAGGGTATCAATGGCTTATCTTCACCACGAACGTGTGCTTTGTGTTCATATCAGGTGTATGGTGGGTTAGTGTCTTTCCCAAGTGTTGGCTATCATCACAACTTCTCATGTTACGGTTTCAATAAAACAACATGGCAAAAATTTGGCAATATTAGTATTTATGCCTATTCTATCCTCTTTGGAAAGGTTTTGGCCATTCTTATTATTTGTTTTAAAAGGCAATTTTTTTACAGTTTAATGTTGGGTCCTCTAAGGCTGGGGACTCCCAACGTAGCAACTTTTAAGACTTGTGGACATCAACTCCCAGAATTCCTCAGTCAAGACATGCTGGCTGAGGAATTTTGGGAGTTGAAGTCCATATGGTTAGAGACCCCCTGCTCTAAAGATAAGAGGAATGGGCCACTGATGCTATTTTAGCCAGTCCCTTTTGAGATTTGATTCCAGAAAAAGGTGTTTCCAGAGATTGCAAGAAGACAAACCTAGAACCTGACTGCAACTTTAAAGCAGCTGCATCAATGCAACTGCTTTAAAGAGTGGTTGGCAGATTGTAGATTCATGTTCCCGTGTGGTCCATAGCACTTTTCCAAATTATTTCTTAAACAACCGTTTAAGGCACTTCAGGTCTGGAATACAAATGAATCATTTGCGGTAGCTGTGCGTTGCATGCAAAATACAGGAAGCCCTTTTGTAAAGCTGGACAGCAAAAACAACACAACAGCAATTCAAGAATAGCACAAGAAAAGCTCAGTTCAAGACCCAGCAGTTCCTCGGACGTGCCCAAGACGCTGTGTTGTATCTTAACTGCATCCCGATCCCAACTTTCCAGGGTTGGTTAATTTCTGGCAGATTATTGGCCTGTGAGTGCAGATTTCATCCCAAATCCACGGTGTGTGATGAAATCAGTGTCATCCAGGGGCTTAAGATACTGTGTGTAGTCAACATCTGTCTGTTATGATACCTAATTAAAAAATAATTGAAAGGAGGAGTGGAAACGTCGCACCCTTGCTTAAATATATCTAAGAAGCTCTATGAATTGGTGAAAGCAGCCGGAAACAAGTGCTGTCAGCCAGAGTCGGCCTCATCAGTCGTCCCCACCAATAATCTTGAGCAAGGTGCGGCGATAATCCCCAGAACTGTCCGACTGTAATAAAAAAAGAGGAAGAGTAACATTACTTTCAAGTCGCTTACGGCCCTTCCACAATTACACAGGCAAGTGTCATTTTCCTTGCTTCTGAGATGCGAGATTTATTGCAGACGTCTAAAAGCACTCCGGTTTTATTTTAGTAGTTTTAGGTTGCTTGTTTCCCCACCACCGCTCTGGTTATTTAAAATTTGATTTCCCCTTTGGAACAAGCGCCGATTCATAGAGCACCTGTCCAATTACAATGGTATTTTCAAGCCTACCAAGGGTTGAACCTATTTCATAAGAATAGCAGTCACGGGGGTAAAAACAGAAGCTGTCTGAAATTACCTTGTTTTCCCCAAAATAAGACCTCCCCAGTTAATAAGCCCAATTGGGCTTTTGAGCGCATCCAATAAAATAAGCCCTCCCCGAAAATATTGCGACACAGCAGCAGCCATGAGGTGACCACGCTCGCCGCCTCCTGCAGCTCAAAAATAATAAGAGCTCCCCAAAAATAAGGCCAAGCGCTTATTTCGGGGGTCAAAAGAAAATAAAACCCTGTCCTATTTTCGGGGAAACACGGTACATTGGTGGCTAGCCCAAGTCAATATTTTAGAAGTGCTCCCAAATGTTTGTGTGCGTTCTCTATCTCTACGGACGGCAACTTTGCGGTTGTCGGCCTTACGCAACTCCGTAGCTCACAGCGTTGCGGAAGCGCTACCACAAAATCCTTCTGTGTAACAGGAATTCTGAAATCTGTAGCAGTTTGTTTTATCATTCTCAGAACATTCCCTCATGCAGTGAAGGGAGAAAGAGAGAGACGGAGAGAGAATTTATCGTTTGTCAACCGATATCACAAAATCGCTCCAGGCAGAACTCAGAAAATCCTTTTTCATTTAGAAAGGCACCGCAATGATCGGTTCCAACTTGGCCCGCTGAACACATTTGCAGCCCCCTCGGCTCCTATCATGTTAAGCCCTCATGCGGTTTGCTGGGTCGCGCGAGCCTCATTCCCTGAGATTTGTAATCACGGGAGCAAACCAGAGCTTAGCAAAATCAACCTCCTTTCAGTGTGTGAACGAGCTTCTAAGGGCGCTAATACACAAAGCTAGTCGCCCTGGCAACATGCATTAACAAACCAGGGGTGCAGGCCATGTTGGAGAAGCAGAAGGAAGCAGTTCGCCCCTGGGCTGCAGGGAAGCAGCCATCATTTTGGTGCGACTGCAATGAATTGTGGGTGTGCTGAAAATGGTGGCCGCTTCCGGGAGTCAAACACAGATTAGGCCGAAGCCTGCATAGACCCTGTGGGACAGGATGGGGCAGGGATGAAATGCTACCAGTTTGAACCAGTGTGCCCAAACCAGTAGTAAAAAATGCTACCGGTTTGCCCGATCGGTTGGAAAAAAATGCTACCGGTTCAGGTGAATTGGTAGCTCCGATGATCAGCTGTGCAACAATCAGCTGTGCTGTACGATCTATGTTTGCTAGATTTATATTCAAAGCGAACCTATAGCGAAGCGAACCGTTAGCAGGCTTCAGAGCATTTCATCCCTGGGATGGGGGTGGTGCGTAGAAAAACAGAGTGCTGCAGCACCCCTGTGGTCAGTCATAAGGGTGAATGCCGGCGGGCGTGTTGCACCAGTTGTAAATTCAAAATGGGGTCATAATTGTCTTGGGCGGGGGGGTCAGTCGTAACTTTGAATTGCCATTAAGCAAACAGACCTGATAAAGGAGAATATTTGTAGCTCAGGATTGAAATGAGGGGCCCTTGGTGCTTTCTGAGCATAGTTTTTGCCTTGCAGACGTTTCATTACCAAACTAGGTAACGTCATCAGTGCACTGATGTTGTTACCTAGTTTAGGTAATGAAACATCTGCAAAACATACCAGGCTCACAGAGCACCAACGCCCCCCCCCCCAGACCTCAAGTACACAAGGATCTCGATTTGTTGCATCTAAACAAGCTGAATTAGTCAGCCGTGAATACACCATGCTTAAAATCTTCACAATAAGCCAGCATACTCCAGCATCCTGCCTTGCAGTTAGCTGTTTCTGCTTACAATCGGATCACCCATGCTTAGAAAGTTGGAGAGTCCCTGAAACTTTGAACTGGAAGTACTCACACTAATAGCAGAATGCAGAGATTCTCCAAAGAGGTTCTTGTATTCGTGTCGAATATCCAGAAGATCGATTTCTGACCTGGATACTAGAATTCTGGTCACTGTGATTTCATCGGTTCCAGGTCCCTGTAAACAAATGAGGAAAAAAATCCCTCAGTTAACGAAGAGTTTTTAAACTCTGCTTCCAAAAACACAGAATGCATGAGCTCACATATTTTTACACCAGAGACCCAAACAGCTCTAAATATTCAAAACAGAACACAACACAACAGAATAGAATAGAAAGGAACAGAATAGCATAGCATAGAATAGAATAGAAAATAGAATAGAATATAGAATAGAATAGAAAGGAATAGAATAGAATAGAATAAAAAATAGAATAGAATAGAAAGGAATAGAATAGAAAATAGAATAGAATATAGAAAATAGAATAGAATGTAGAAAATAGAATAGAATATAGAAAGTAGAATAGAATATAGAAAATAGAATAGAAATGAATAGAATAGAATAGAACAGAATAGAATAATAGAATAGAAAATAGAAAATAGAATAGAATAGAAAATAGAAAATAGAACAGAATAGAATAGAATAGAAAGGAATGGAATGGAATGTAATAGAATAGAAAATAGAAAAGAAAATGGAATAGAAGAGAAAAGAGAAAAGAAAAGAATAGAATAGAGAAAAAAAATTAGAAAAGAATAGAAAAAAGAAAATAGAAAAGAATAGAAAATAGAAAATAGAATAGAATTCTGCCCAGTTTGGTGAATTGGCTAATGCCATCACTGGTGGCCCTGCCCCCACCCATTTTTGGGCAGGTTTTTTTGCTGTTTTGGGACAGTTTTCAGCCCTTTTTCAGCTGTTTTTTCGGGCCGTTTTCCATGCTGTTTTCCAGCCCAAAAACACAGGCCAAAAACATGGCCTGAAAAACAGCGAAAAACACGGCCCCAAAAACGGGCAGGGGCAGGGCCATCCAGTGGTGGGATTAGTCCAAACCAGTCAGAATTGCTGAATCCCACGTCTGCCTTTGAGCCAAGTGGCCGGGAGGGAGGGCTGGGTATGATAAGTGACGTTTACTTGGCTGCACCCACCCACCCAGTCATGTGACCACCCGGCTATGCCTACCCAGCCAGAGAACCAGTTGTTAAATTATTTTAATCCCACTACTGAGTTGGTGGTTGGGCAAAACAATCTCATATCAGTCTTACCTTTAAGGCTTTGTTCAGTTTTTCAGCAAAGAAGGCAGGGGCATTATTTACACACTTCACTATAAAAAAAAAGAGGAAAAACAGAACTGAACATAAGCCTTTTATACTATCTGGCTACATTTTGCACAGGATTGGAATACAAAGCAGTAAAATATCCAGTTAAATTATTTAAGCATTTGCAAATCATCCCACAGATTAAATGCATGAACAAGAAGTGGGAAGCACATCTAACAATTAAATCTGTAGATAAATAAAATATTAACCCGAGGGCTCGTACTTGATTACAATCATTTACACGGTTTCCTTATTACAACTCTCTTGTGCATATTTTTTATATTTACATTTGCAGAGTGGTTTGGGCAGATGAAGAGCAAAAGCATCTATCAAAATGTAATCGGCCACCCCCTTTTGGGAAATTACATTTTGGAGGGGGGCGAGTGTAGAAACGTATCCTCCTCTTTAGCTGCTGTATGTGGTTCAAGATTAAATCTGCAGTTTGCTTTTCCTCCAAAAAAACCGCTCAAAATAAGAGCTGGTAAGGACAAAACGTTTCTAAACAGACCTCAGTGGGAGGCTTGGAAATCTATTTTGTGTTACGAAGTTCCCAATTTGGGGGGCAAACCAAGGCTTTTGGAGGAATAGAGAAAGTGGCATTCACTTCTTCTTCCACTGTATTTATATACAGCAGTGATGGCATTTTTGTCGGGTGCCAAAAACGTGAGAGCATTTGTGCGATAGTGCGTGCGTGCTGGCACCCATAATGCAAAGCGCCACCCCCACATGTGCATACTCACACAACCCTCCCATGCTCCCCCCCCTCACGTGCGCAGCACTGCCGGTGCACTGCTTGCCACCAAGCTGAGCTTAGTATTTCCTCCAGGGGGCAGGGAGGCCGTTTTTGCCCTCCTCAGGCTCCAGGAAAGCCTCCGGAGCCTGGGGAGGGTGAAAAACAGGCCTACCAGAAGTTCAGAAACAGATTGTTTCCAGCTTGGAAACAATAAATGGCTGGATGATAGATGCAAAATTACAGTATAAGAATTAAGTATTATCGACAATCAATAGGATAACACTGTAAATATCTGTAAATATTATTACATTCTATAGAGCTTATGTAAATATGAATTATATTAATACCGATACAGTAACACTGTAACATATAACACACATACATGATACACCGGTGGTGGGTTCTGGATCCCGTTGCAACCGGTACAGTGCAACGGGGCCCGGCGGCCATCACATGAATGCACGCAGTGCGCACATGCATCCTTACCTCCTGCAACGCTCTGTGATGCCTCCGCAACACTCCCGGTGCTTGGCAGAGAGTTGCGTAGGTGCCGTACACTCCGTGCACGTACGCGGAAGCGCCGAAGTGCTCAAATACAGGTAAGGACGGTGGGCGGGCCTTCCGGAGCACCATACTAGAACGGTACCCGGTGCTCCCGGCAGGCACTGGTATGTCCATACCATGGCGTACCGCCTGCAACCCACCACTGCAATACACATATAACACACAGACACACACACACAGACAAACAGACATACAGTATCTATATGTATATGTGTATCTAAATATCTATATTTATTATATGCATTGTATATATGGAAAGAGATCAACCGTCCATGAGATTTAGAAGAGTCAAAGGATATAGTGTATAAATACGGACACACTCACAAGATCACCACACGCTTCCCTTACCTACGGCCAAAAGCAGTTGGGCAAAGTCGCCCGATGTTTCGTTAAGCACAGTATCCTCCATCCGGTGTCCACTAAGTTTTTTGTACTCCTCAAATGCTTTAAGAAAGGACAAAGGAGAACACTGTCAGAGGCATAAGCTGCACATACTTTAAGATGCGTGAACAAAAGTCTGAGGCATTTTTACTTCTCCATCTACAAACCATTGCTCCTTTACAATATATCATTTGTCACAGTCTGAAACACTATTTTCCATGCTGTTAGTGGTACTAGTGCGATTAAGCACTAGCAATGAACCCCAGGTCGAGGTTATAACAGAGCAACCCTGTAAAGTATACGCAGCGTGCGACATATAAAGCAACCACACTGAATAATGGATAGTAAAGTAACAAAAATAAACTTTACTTTCTGAAGAATATAGCAAAATCCATAAACACAGCCAAAAAGTCATACACAGAGAAAAACAGTCCAATAACTTGTATAACTTGGATACAAGTAGATACAAGTAAGTAACTTACACACAGTAAGTAGTAGCAACAGTAATAACAACAGTAGTAACAGTTAGACAGCAGTTATCATACATCAAGCAAGAGAGAGAGAGAGAGAGAACATCAGCTGCAATTTATATGCTGTAATCTACTAATTAGTAGATCTCCTCTCTTAAAGATATATAACATGCCTTGTGCAATATATTGTCTACCCAACTTGTTGGTTACACCCTAACACATGCTATTTTTTTTTGAAAGTTTGTTAAAATATTCATGACTGGGAGAGACATGGGAACAAGGTCAGCCAATGAATAGGCATAGCAACTAAGTCAGCCAATGGGAGCTTAAACAGATCTGAGTCTGTGCAGAGAATTGAAACAGAAACTTAAGAAACTGCTCTGAGAAGTAAACTAGCAGTCGGTCTCAGCTTGTCTGCTGAAATAAAACTAACTGCTTGTGTTTGCCTGTAACTCTCCTGCCTTGTGTTTACTAGGAAGAACCACCTGTTGGTATTGTACATTTATTCATCTATTCTTATGTATATAAAGAAGTTAATGAATCCAGCGGAATCAATTATCTGTGCGTGCTTTCTGGATTTGATTTTTCTGCAACAAACTCTGACAAAGTTTCTAGTGTGTCTTAGGATTTTCTCACTGGCTCAAGATTGACTCAGCCTTCCATCCTTCTGTGGTCAGCAAAATGAGGACCCAGATTGTTGGGGTCAAAAGGCTGACTCTGTAAACCACTTCGAGAGGGCTATAAAGCATTGTATATAAAGTATATATGTCTAAGTGCTATTGCTAAGTGCTATTTCAGCCTTCCTGGACTGGGCTTCCTAACCCATGATCCTCAGCCAATATGACACATCTGAAGAACATTGGACAAGAGAAAGTTATATATAGATGGCCTAAATATCTAGCTTGATTCATTTGGGCAAACCTAGCCATATATCCAAACTGCAAATGTCCCCCCCCCACCCCTGGCATAACAAATGAGCAAATAGCAATAGCACTGAGACTTATATACCACTTCATAATGTTTTACAGCCCTCTGTAGGCAATTTACAGAGTCAGCACATTGACCCTAACAACCTGGATCCTCAGTTTACCAACCTCGGAAAGTTGGAAGGCTGAGTCGAGTGCGTTTCAAGGTTTTGATTACGATCTTTAAAGCGCTCCATGGCTCAGGACCTAGTTACCTGCGGGATCGTATTCTGCCCCATACATCCCTACGACCCATCCGCTCGCACAGAGAGGGACTTCTCCAGGTGCCGTCTACCAGACAGTGCCATGGGGCGGCGCCTAGGAGAGAGCCTTCTCTGTGGCGGGCCCAGCCCTGTGGAATGACCTCCCCCCGGATATTAGGACTACTACTGACCTCCGCTCCTTCCGTGTCAAGCTCAAGACCCACCTTTTCCAAATAGCTGGCCTGGCTCGACCATAACTTAGTAACGCTCCTGATGGGTTTTTTAATTTGGTATTTTATTAGGGGATTTTAAATTGTATTTTTAACTGTCTTTCACTTAAGTCCATCCTCCTCCATGCACATATGTATATGTCTCTGTTTTTTGTATATATGTTTGTCTTATGTGTATTTTTTATCTGTTTGATTGTACGCCGCCCCGAGTCCTTCGGGAGAGGGTTGCGGCTAATCAAATAAAATTATTATTATTATTATTATGAGTCAACCTCGAGCCAGTCAGGATCAAACCGTTGACAGTCTGCAGAGTCCGCCTGCAATACTGCATTCTAACCACTGCGCCACCCTGGCTAATCATGCGAGGACAGCTAATTGGTTTTATTTTACTGTGGAAGACAATCTGTTTCTTACTGAGTTTGAGCTGAGCAAAGCTGCTGGAGCTCAGGATCTCGATGAATTTGGTCTCATCCGTTCCCAACCTCTTCTCACCAGCACTGTACAGGAGCTAGAAAAAGGGAATTGAAGGAGCATAAAATGGCTATCCCCTTGTAATATTTCAAATAAGATACTCTGGGCAATTACTTTGCCAATTCAGGGGTGAAATTCTGCAGCTACTGACGAACCGGTAGCGGAAATTTTGAGTAGTTCGGAGAACCGGCAAATACCACTTCTGGCTGCCCCCAGGAGTGGGGCAGGAATAGAGATTTTACAGAATCCTTCCCCGGGAGTGGGGAGGGAATGGGGATTTTACAGTATCCTTCCCCTGGAGTATGGTGGGAATGAGGATTTTGCAGTATCCTTCCCCTGGAGTATGGTGGGAATGAGGATTTTGCAGTATCCTTCCCCTGGAGTGGGGAGGGAATGGGGATTTTACAGTATCCTTCCCCTGGAGTATGGTGGGAATGAGGATTTTGCAGTATCCTTCCCCTGGAGTGTGGTGGGAATGGGGATTTTGCAGTATCCTTCCCCCAGGAGTGTGGTGGGAATGGGGATTTTGCAGTATCCTTCCCCCAGCTGTAGGGTGGGAATGGGGATTTTGCAGTATCCTTCCCCTGGCATGTAGTGGGAATAGCGATTTTGCAGTATCCTTGCCCTGCCACACCCACCAAGCCATTACAGAGGCAGTTTCTGTAAGCAGGGCAATAAAGATTAGGCTAGAAACAACACCAGAATGTTTCCTTCCTGCCTTCCTTACAGGATTAGCCCTGTAAAGTGGAAAAAAACAAAAGGAGATCTCTTCCAACAACCAGTTTTCCGAACTGCATAGAAAGTTAAAAACCCGTTCTCCCGAATAGGTGCGAACCGGCTGAATCCCACCACTGGATCAGAGTTTCTTCAGCTCAGCATGCTGGCTGGGGAATCCCAAGAGTTGAAGGCCACACATTTTAAAGTTGTCCAGGTTGAGAAAAACCAGCCTAGATCTTTTACTACAGATAAATACAGCATTTTCATGTCTGGATATCTGCCTCCCTATTTGAGTTTTTAAAAAGCAGAAAAGGCCTTTTAACAATTTGGAGATTAAAAAAAAAACATTATAGGACACTGTAGCTGGATTTTTTCCAAACTGTGATTACCTGTGCATCCCTCTTTGCTACGTCTTCATGGGCCTGTGGATTTTCATCTCTTTTGGCCTGAGACATTATTGAAAAGAAGAAGAAAAACAACAGCAGGTAAGATGCACGATTCCTTCCCAAAACAACTCTTGTTGTATTTGTGTTGCAATTCAGTTACTTATAGAATTGCCAACCGAACAGGAATAACAGGAATATATATATTAACCTAAACATGTGTATTCATAGTAGAATTATATGGATTGAAGAACTGGAAAGAACATGAATAGAAGTACTTTCAATGTATAAATGATTGTGATTGATACTAAACCTGTATAAGGAGATATTGAAGAATGGAAGAATGAAGGATAGAACGTTGATTTAACTATGGAAATATAAAGTAGGTAGAAAACACATCTTTGAATATTATAGCGACATGAAAGGGGGGGGAAAGTTAAAATAGGGATAGAAAATAGTGGGGGAAATAATAATGAAATATTAATATGTTAATATATACAAAAGGACAGAAAGATGGTCCAGAAAGGAAGGGCGATAATAAAATAAAAGACATGTATAAATAATATGAAACAATGGCAATGAAATGTAATATTTAGGAATAATAAGACATATTTATGTGTACTGAAATGTATGTTATCCAGTTACCACACCATTCACGCATTGATAAGTATAAAGAATATAAAAAATCAAAAAAATTGATTGGGGAAAAAACAACAACAGGAATAACGAGACCGGCGTTTATGATGGATGGATCTTCCTTGATTTCGAAGCTCTAAGGCAATTGACAGTAATTTCAGGGAAGATAGGAGGATCTCAAAACTGATGAGTTTTTAACAACTAACTAACTGTCGGTATAATTTACTTGGACTTCAGTAAGGCATTTGATAAAGTAGACCATAACCTACTACTACATAAAGTTGAAAAATGTGGGTTAGACAACTTCTGGGCTTCTCTCCTGTTTCTGGATTAATTCTCCAAGTGCAATAGAAGTTACTCTACCTGGCTGGGGAATTCTGGGAATTGAAGTTCACCACACCTTAAAATTGCCAAGGTTGGAGAATACTGCTCTACAGAAGTGGCTAAAGGGACCTCAATTAACTTTGCTGACTAGGATCAAGAACATGTCACTTCCACCACATCTGTAAGATGTTTTTAATGCCCTATTTTTCACAGATCCACCTTCTTCTTCAAGAACACAGGAGAAGGGAGAAAGTTGTGCAGCTTTCCTTTCTAGGAATCAAAACATTTACTTGCTCAATAGTAGTAACTGTGAGAGGGATTTTGGAGTCCTAGTGGACAACCATTTAAATAGGAGCCAGCCGTGTGCAGCAGCTGCCAAAAAAGCCAACACAGTTCTAGGCTGCATAAACAGAGGGATAGAATCAAGATTACGTGAAGTGTTAATACCACTTTATATTGCCTTGGTAAGGCCACACTTGGAATACTGCATTCAGTTTTGGTCGCCACGATGTAGAAAAGATGTGGAGACTCTAGAAAGAGTGCAGAGAAGAGCAACAAAGAGGATTAGGGGACTGGAGGCTAAAACATATGAAGAACGGTTGCAGGAACTGGGTATGTCTAGCTTAAGAGAAAGAAGGACTAGGGGAGACATGATAGCAGTGTTCTAATATCTAAGGGTTGCCACAAAGAAGAGGGAATCAAGCTATTCTCCAAGGCACCTGAGTGCAGAATAAGAAGCAATGGGTGGAAACTAATCAAGGAGAGAACCAACCTAGAACCAAGGAGAAATTTCCTGACAGTTAGAACAATTAATCAGTGGAACAGCTTTCCTCCAGAAGTTGTAAATGCTCCAACACTGTAAGTTTTTAAAAAGATGTTGGATAACCATTTGTCTGAAACGGTATAGGTTTTCCTGCCCAAGCGGGGGGTTGGACTAGAAGACCTCCAAGATCCCTTCTATTCTGCTCTAATAAAAAACACCCCAGTGTTTGGGGTTTGTTTTTTTTGTGTGCGTGCCAATAAGACGGTTGACAACGGATCCGATTCATTCTATTGTGAATAGCTGCACCACACATGAGGACCTTCCAATAAATTATGTTACACAAGGCAACCGTGAGGTCATTTAAACAAATCTGTTAAAAGCTTCCTTACATCCAGCAAGGCCAGGAAAGTTCTTTTGGTGTCTCCAGACGTGTCCCAACCGACATCCTCACTCATGATTTTCCTATAAACTGGAACCAAAATGAACAGAGTTAGTGACACACGCTCAGATGAGAAAAAGATAAGAAACACTCTGCCTCAACGCCTTAAGTAGATTATATGCGGTCAATATAGATCAGTGATGGCGAACTATTTTGGCACCGAGTGCTCAAACCAGACAGTGGCGGGTTTTTACCGGTTTTACTACCGGTTCGCTCGTGCGCGCACACTCTCTCTCTTTTGCGTGCGATGCGTCCGGGCAGGTGGGCGGAGCTTCCCGCCGCCGCCACTACCGGTTCAGCCAAACTGGGCCGAACCGGGAACAAGCCATATCTTCTGCCAGAGTGCTGGAAACCTGAAGTCCAGCTGGCCGGTGCGCAGTAATCTGAGACCTTTTGGAAACCTGACACAAACATTATCCCCCTTTTATCTTAATAACACCAAAGAAACCCAGCTTCCCAATTTCTGAGGCAGCCCTCTTATGATGGAAGTGATACATCCATTATACTGGAGGAGCTGACTCTTATCTGCAAAGCTCATAAACACAGATTGCACGAAATAATCCTGCCGGTTATCTTGTTCCCGTTGCTAAAGAGCCGATAGAAGGTTTATAGCCTCTACAGGGCAGGATTTTTAAAAATATATATATATTAAAACATGCTAACTCTTTTAAGCCGGAGGAGGAACTGATAAGCTAGATAAATAAAGTGTCGTCCGGATGCATGACTTTCATCAGCTCTAGCCAACCTGGGAAAATGCAGTGGAGTGGTAATCCAGATTACGTGTCACACTGAGGATCACTATAAGGTTTTTACGATCCCGCTAGTCCTCAACTTACGGCACACAGCCCAAAGTTTATCTTCCGTCCTTCTGAGATGGGTAAAATGAGGACCCAGATTGTTGGGGGCAAAAGATGCTGACTCTGTAAACCGCTTAGAGAGGGCTGTAAAAGCACTGCGAAGGGGTATATAAGTCTAAACGCTATTGCTGTGACTATTTTACGACCTCTCTGGCTGCAGTGGTTAAAGGGATCACTGCAGTTAAGTTAGCAACATGGGTGTAAAATGAATCTGGCTTTCCCCATTGACTTCACTCGTCAGAAGATTGCCCAAAGACTCCAGTACACCGAAACCGTCATAAATATGAACCAGTTGCCAAGCGGTTGAATTTTGATCAGGTGAACATGGAGATGCTGCAAAGGTCATAAGGTGCTTTCGATGAATAGTTTGACCCCCTTCTTCCTTGTGGTAGCCTCTCTAAGATCCCCCTTGCAGTTACTGCCATTGAGCCAAGTGTCACCTAATTTGTCCCTTTTGCACATTTGGTTTTTCATAAGCCTTTCCTTATGGGGTGACTTCTTAGAACTAAGAGCCAGCAGTGTGCAGCAACAGCCAAAAAAGCCAACACAACCTTAAGCTGCATTAACAGAGGGATACAATCAAGATCAAGGGAGGTACTAACACCACTCTATAAAGCCTTAGTAAGACCACACCTAGAGTACTGCATCCAGTTTTGGTCACCACACTATAAAAAAGATGCTGAGACTCTAGAAAAAGTGCAGAGAAGAGCAAGCAGGATGATTAGGAGACTGGAGGCTAAAACATATGATGAACGGTTGCAGGAATTGGGCATGGCTAGTCTAGTGAAGAGAAGGACCAGGGAGACATGATAGCAGTCTTTCCAATATTTGAGCAGCTGCCACAGAGAGGAGGGAGTCAAGCTATTTTCCAAGGCACCCGAAGGCCAGACGAGGAATAATGGATGGAAACCGAACAAGGAGAGATTCAACCTGGAAATAAGGAGAAATTTTCTGACAGTGAGAACAATCAACCAATGGAACAGAAGTTGCCTTCATAAGTTGTGGGAGTTTCATCACTGGAAGCTTTCAAGAAGAGATTGGACTGTCATTTGTCAGAAATGGTGTAGGGTCTCCTGCTTGGGCGAGGGGTGGGGGTTAGACTAGATGACCTACAAGGTCCCTTCAAACTCTCTTAATCTAATCTAACTACAACTCTCAGAACTGTCAGGCTGCCCTTGATCACGGAATTCATCCATCCCTCCATCCATCCATTTTCGATAGCCAACCATCTCAATCAACAACTATGGGCAGCTTGCAGTTCCAAAATTCTGGAATTCTGGGAACTGATGCCTCAAGGCCCCTTCAAGAGCACTCAAGTAGCCAATCGCTGGGACCTCACCAAACGGTGAACCTGCCTTCCTTCACTCGCAGTGTCAGCAAGTTTACTGACCGGTCCATTGTGACTCAATCAATTTGTCCTCCGGTCCAGGTTTATTTGCTTGGCTCAGCTAAGACTACAGTGCAGTGAAGCAGGGCGTCTGATTCTATTCCCACCAGTGGCCTCCCTACACTCTCGCCAAGAGAAGAGCCATCCATCTTCCAGATATTAATCAATGCCAGGGCTCTGAAAGAACGACGCCAACTCCAGCTATAGGCTCCGCTGGGCTGGCTGCGTTCAATTTCCAATCCCTCTTGGCCAGCCTCTCCGCAGTTCGGCAATTCATCAAGCCGCGGGTTCTGTGGCTAGTGCCACTTATCAAACTAAAAGCTAGAGGGGACACGGGCCATGATCTGGCTAATGCTAACTCAATAGGGTCTGACTTAATGATGGGGAGCCCCTCCAACCGGTGTGGACTTCTGCACAAAACCAGAAAGACCAGAAAGGCACGGTTTTCTTCAGCCACAGACGTGGTACATGAGAAAGAAAACCCGATGAGTAAATATTCTGATGGTTATATAATCAACACTATGATGGAAGATAGTATACGTTGTAATAATGATTGATATTATTGCATATTTGTTGATATATTATCTATCTATCTATCTATCTATCTATCTATCTATCTATCTATCTATCTATCTATCCCATCCATCAATCATCTATCTATCTATCTATCTATCTATCTATCTATCTATCTATCTATCTATCTATCTATCTAATCTATCTATCTATCTATCTATCTATCTATCTATCATCTATCTATCTATCTATCTATCTATCTATCTATCCCATCCATCAATCATCTATCTATCTATCTATCATCTATCTATCTATCTATCTATCTATCTATCTATCTATCTATCTATCTATCCCATCCATCCTCTATCTGTCTGTCTGTCTGTCTGTCTGTCTGTCTATCTATCTATCTATCTATCTATCTATCTATCTATCATCTATCTATCTATCTATCTATCTATCTATCTATCTATCCCATCCATCCTCTATCTGTCTGTCTGTCTGTCTATCTATCTATCTATCTATCTATCTATCTATCTATCTATCTATCTATCTATCTATCTATCTATCTATCATCTATCTATCTATCTATCTATCTATCATCTATCTATCTATCTATCTATCTATCTATCTATCATCTATCATCTATCTATCATCTATCATCTATCTATATTTGTGTTGCATTTTTGCTGATAAATAAATGAAGGGGGACTAGTATAGATCTTATTTCAAGTTATTTAGCTCTCATCAGCTAGCCATACCCTTGCTGGGATTCGAACTTCGGCTGTTTTTACAGATTAGGCAGTTGTATTAACCTCTAAGCCACAAGCTCTCCTCCCTTATCAGCTGAGCCAGGGGAATGATTAAGTATTTTTCCTTTTGTCAAAGCACCTGGTGTAGCCAAATATGCTCCAAATCTGCAGTATGCGCCCTCCCATATTTGGGCACACCAGGTGCTTTGACAAAAGAAAGTGCGCGCGCACATACATACACACACACACGATTATATTGACTATGATGATGCTTGTATGTTAACACCCCAGACACCTAGAAAACACACAGTTCAATACAGAAATGGAATGTAGGATATAAACCAATAAAAAACATATAATAAAAAAAAGAAGTTGTAAGTGCCCCATCATTGGAAGGTTTTAAGAAGAGATTGGATATCTGAAATGGTATAGGGTCTTCTGCCCGAGCAGGGGGTTGGACTAGAAGACCTTCAAGGCCCCTTCCAGCTCTATTTTAATTGGAAAATTGCCCTGTTGACTTTGCTTGTCAGAAGCCGTCTGGGAAGGTCCAAAATGGTGGATGACATGATCAGTGGTGAAATTCAAATTATTTTACTACCGGTTCTGTGGGCGTGCTTTGGCGGGCATGGCAGGGAAAGGATACTGCAAAATCCCCATTCCCTCCCAAACAGCTGGGACTCGGGAGGCAGAGAATAGATGGGGGCATCGCCAGCCAGAGGTGGTATTTGCCGGATCTCCGAACCACTCAAAAGTTCCGCTACCGGTTCTCCAGAACCCGTCAGAACCTACTGGATTTCACCCCTGGGCATGACCTTGGGACAGTGCAACTGTCATGCATACATGCCAGTTGCCAAGCAGCTTACATGTTGATCATATGACCCTCAGGATGCTGTTACCATCATAAGTGTGAACACTGGCCATAAGTCACTTTTTCCAGCGCCGTTGTAAATTTGGACGGGCACTAAGCAAACAGTTGCTAATAAAGGACTACTTGTAATACAGGATACCACCCTGAACCATTTTTCCATTCCAGACAGGTGGGCAATCGCTGCCTACAGAGAAACAATGAGGCAAATACCTGGCTGGTACCTATTTAGCCAAAGCAGTTCTTACTTGTATAATACACCTGAGCTGTCTCTCTGATTTGCTTGCTGGTTCGGGAAGCCGCGATCTCAATCAACGCCATCTCATTCGTTCCAATGCCCTGGCAAGGATCACAATGAAAAGATGCTCAATTTTCCATTTTAAGATTTATCTAGATCTAATTGCATCCAAAGGGATGAGGTGGCTCAGTGGCTAAGACACTGAGCTAGTCGATCAGAAAAGTTGGCAGTTTGGCGATTTGAATCCCTAGAGCCGCGTAACAAAGGGAGCTCCCGTTACTTGTCCCGGCTTCTGCCAACCTAGCAGTTCGAAAGCACATAAAAATGCAGGTAGAAAGACAGGAACCAACTTTGGTGGGAAGGTAACAGCGTTCCGTGAGCCTTCGGCGTTTAGTTATGCCAGCCACATGACCACAGAGACGTCTTCGGACAGCGCTGGCTCTGTGGCTTTGAAACGGAGATGCGTACTGCCCCCTAGAGTCGGAAACGACTAGCACATATGCGCGAAGGGAACCTTTACCTTTATCTAATTGCATCTGGCCATCGCAGAAGCTGCCACCACTTGGTCAGACATCTCCAGATGAGATAAATGACCCCAAAGAGTTCCTTTCAACATTAAAACATTTCTTCTGGCAGAAGAAAAACCAGCTGACCTCATCTTAAAGCCAGTGTTTTGTAAACAGGTTCGGCAGATGACTCTCTGTGAGCGAACATTTTATTTGAAATCGCTGAAAGTCAAGTGGGCCTGGGTGATTAATGTAAGCCCCCGACAAATTGTTGGTTAATGGTGTGAACTAACAAGAGTTGGGGTAGATGAAAGAGCATCGATCAATTCATTCATCAATGCGTTACTGCTGGCTAAAAGTAAGGATTTTAAAATGGAGAATAGAATAGAAATAGAATACAATAGACTAGAAATAGACTAGACTAGACTAGACTAGACTAGACTAGACTAGAATAGAATAGAATAGAAATAGGATAGGATAGGATAGGATAGAAATAGAATAGAAATAGAAATAGAATAGAATAGAATAGAAATAGAAATAGAATAGGCTAGAAAAGAATAGAAAAGAAATAGAATAGAATAAAATAAAATAGAATAGAATAGAATAGAATAGAATGGGATAGGATAGGATAGGATAGGATAGGATAGGATAGAAATAGAAATAGAAATAGAAATAGAAATAGAAATAGAAATAGAAATAGTATAGGATAGGATAGAAATAGAATAGAATAGAAATAGAATAGAAATAGAATAAAATAGGATAGAAATAGAATAGAAATAGAATAGAAATAGAATAGAATAGAC
Source organism: Natrix helvetica (assembly GCF_964273705.1). Lineage (NCBI taxonomy): Eukaryota > Metazoa > Chordata > Lepidosauria > Squamata > Natricidae > Natrix > Natrix helvetica. The sequence continues at coordinate 9,384,838 of NC_138558.1, read as the reverse complement.
CAGAATAGAAATAGAAATAGAATAGAATAGGATAGGATAGGATAGGATAGGATAGGATAGGATAGAAATAGAATAGAATAGAAATAGAATAGAAATAGAATAGAAATAGAATAGAATAGACCAGAATAGAAATAGAATAGAATAGGATAGGATAGGATAGGATAGAAATAGAAATAGAAATAGTATAGTATAGGATAGGATAGGATAGGATAGGATAGAAATAGAATAGAATAGAAATAGAATAGAAATAGAATAAAATAGGATAGAAATAGAATAGAAATAGAATAGAAATAGAATAGAATAGGAATAGAGTAGAATAGAATAGAAATAGAATAAAATAGGATAGAAATAGAATAGAATAGAAATAGAATAGGAATAGAGAGTAGAATAGAATAGAGAGCAGAATGGAATAGAATAGAATAGAAATGATGGCCCTGCAGGGGGATAGCTACATTAACAAAAACACAGGCAGTGTGTATGTGTATATTAGGGCTGAACCACTCTATCAAGCCTGGGTAAGGCCACACTTAGCATCCAGTTTTGGTCGCCACGATGTAGAAAAGATGTGGAGACTCTAGAAAGAGTGCAGAGAAGAGCAACAAAGAGGATTAGGGGACTGGAGACTGAAACATATGAAGAACGGTTGCAGGAACTGGGGATGTCTAGTGTAATGAAAAGAAGGACTAGGGGAGCCATGTCTATGGAGATTCTCGGACATCCAGGTCCTGGTTGTCCCAAAGATGTTTTTTTTTAAAAGGCAATTGGACTTTTTGGTTTTTCTTTGAAGATGTTTTGCTTTTCACCCAAGACGTTTCTTAAGCTCTGAAGAAGCTTCATCCAAGAATTGTATAAAATGTGAAGGATGTTAAGGTGCAATTATATTAAAGTGTGTTCTCAGAAAAGGAGAGAGAGCAACAGAAAAATCGTATTTCCCCAAAGCAGAATCAAATGAAACATGTGTCAGGAGGAATTAGGTTTAGGGGTTAGCCTGAAAAGGAAGGCCACCCATTTCGACTTACTCTGACGGCACGGTTAATTTCTTCAGCATCAAATTCTGCCGGGGGAGTGACCAGAGCAGACAGGACATGCCCAAAATCACCTGAGGTTTCTTCCTTCAGAGCATCTTTCAACTCCTTTAAAAAGAAAACAGAATCTATGTCATTGTCAAGAATCCTGGGCAGCTTCAGCAAAAGTACCTAATCCAGCATCCTCCAGCGAATCACGACTGGGGGGAGGGGGTCATAAATATCTTAGCCCACCATCGGGGATGAAATTCAGCAGGTTCTGACCGGTTCTGGAGAACCGGTAGTGGAAATTTTCAATAGTTCAGAGAATAGGTAAATACCACCTGGCTCCGTCCCCATCTACTCTCTGCCTCCCAAGTCCCAGCTGATTGGAAAGAAATGGAGATTTTGCAGTATCCTTCCTCTGGAGTGGGGAGGGAATGGAGATTTTATAGTATCCTTTCTCTCGAGTGGGGAGGGAATTGAGTTTTACAGTATCCTTTCTCTGGAGTGTGGGGGGAATGGGGATTTTGCAGTATCCTTCTCCTGGAGTGGGGAGGGAATGGAGATTTTGCAGTATCCTTTCTCTCAAGTGGGGCTTATTTCAGGGGGTCAAAAGAAAATATGACCCTGTCTTATTTTCAGGAAAACATGGTATTGCTAGACTTAGCTGGACTGTACCACTTCAGATATAAGCCACCTGCAAGGTGTTTTTGGATGGGATGATCCCATCTCAGGGATCTGAACATTCATTTTAACTGGATTTTTCTTTCTTTTCTCCCCTTCTTTAGGGGGGGGGGAGCGGGAAATCCCTTCTCTGACAGAACTCCTCTAATTACTCCTTTCAGAAATACAATATCCTGCTTTTTATGACTTTATAAGTAACTCACACTACAGAACATACATAATACTCTTTCCTCCTCCTCTTTTTTCCACAACAGCAATCCTGTGAGGTGAATTAGGCTGAGAGATAGTTATTGTCCCGAGGTCACCCAGCCAGCTTTCATGACTAAGGAGGAACTAGAACTCATGGCCACCTGGCAATTGAGCCAAAGTCACCCAGCTAGCTTTCATGCCAAAGGTGGGGCTACAATTCACCATCACCTGATGACTGGGCCAAAGTCACCCAGCTAGATGTCATGCCAAAGACAGGACTAGAATTCATCATCGCCTAGTGATTGAGCTAAAGTCACCCAGTTGGATGTCATGCCAAAGACAGGACTAGAATTCATCATCGCCTGGTGATTGGCCCAAAGTCACCCAGTTGGATGTCATGCCAAAGACAGGACTAGAATTCACCATCACCTGGTGATTGGGCCAAAGTCACCCAGCTCGATGTCATGCCAAAGACAGGACTAGAATTCATCATCACCTGGTGATTGAGCCAAAGTCACCCAGCTAACTTTCATGCCAAAGACGGGACTAGAATTCACCATCGCCTAGTGATTGAGCCAAAGTCACCCAGCTAGATGTCATGCCAAAGACAGGACTAGAATTCACCATCGCCTAGTGATTGAGCCAAAGTCACCCAGCTGGATGTCATGCCAAAGACAGGACTAGAATTCACCATCGCCTAGTGATTGAGCCAAAGTCACCCAGCTGGATGTCATGCCAAAGAGAGGACTAGAATTCATCATCGCCTGGTGATTGAGCCAAAGTCACCCAGCTAACTTTCATGCCAAAGATGGGACTAGAATTCACCATCGCCTAGTGATTGAGCCAAAGTCACCCAGCTGGATGTCATGCCAAAGACAGGACTAGAATTCACCATCGCCTAGTGATTGAGCCAAAGTCACCCAGCTAGATGTCATGCGAAAGACAGGACTAGAATTCATCATCGCCTGGTGACTGGGCCAAAGTCACCCAGCTAGCTTTCATGCCTAAGGCAAGACTAGAATTCACCATCATTGATGAGCCACTTAGCCATTTTTCATGCCTAAGACAGTACTACAACTCTCAGGGCCTGGTTTCCAGGCCAGCATCTCAACCACTACACCAGACTAGCTCTTCCATACTACTGACCACAAAGAATCAGCAGCTGGAGATAAAACAGAGTCCCTCGCCCTCCTAACATGCCCCCCCCCAACACTTCACAATATTTCCCAAGGATGCAGACCTTTCCAGTGTAAGATTTGAACTCTGCCGCTATCAGCTGCCGTTGAGCATTGGATCTCCCTGTCAGGATCTCAATCACTGTCGTTTCATCCGTGCCTAAAAAGCGAAATCAAGAAGGGAGTCAGCTCAGAAGCAGAAAGGATCTTGACGCTTGGAGGCAAACATGTTAAAAGTTTAGCGATGGTGTGTTCTAGAACAATGTTCCCAGGGAGGTACACATTAAATTTCTTAGGAAAAGTACAAGAGATGAAATCCTGAATGCACAAAGGGGGCAAGCCTTGACATATAAAGATAAGGAGATAACCATCCTGAAACAGATACCCAAGAAAGTGAGGGAAAAAAGAAAACAATATTTGCAATTGGTGAATAAATTATACCAGAAGGGGGTGTGGTTTAGATGGTTGATGCCTGAAGGTATGTTAATATTCTGGGAGGAGACAAGAGTTAGGATTAATACACCCATAGAGGCGCAGGCCTTTATGGAGAAAAATAAACTGCTCCTAGAAAAACCAGATGACTCTTCAACAGACATACAAGACACGGGAGGGGCTGGAGCTCTGCCAGCGGGGGGAGATGGGGCGACAACAAGAAAGCTCAGATCACACAAATGAGTAAGAAAAGCCATCTGATATATACTGATCGAAATTACCAATTGAATTTACCACACTGACTACATGTTATTACTTAATATTGAATTTTATGCAAATGTATACTATGAGTTTGGAGGGGGGGTGCATCTACCGTATTTTGCAGCTGCCAAAATTTGTAACTTTTCCCTTACCTTTCCCCTTTGTAAAATATAAAAAAACCAATAAAACTTTGTTTAAAAAAAAAAAGTTCAGCGATGGGCAACCTCTACCCCATTCTCAGGTTTCCTTTACAAGTTTCACGGACTAGTTTCATACAGTAACGCCTGAGAGAAGCAGCAGAGTCACATGCGGCTTGGCTTGGGGATAGAAGTAACAGGCTTTGGGTTTTTTTCACGGTCATCCTATGGGACATCAACCGACCTTCCAAAATTTCCTTCCTTCCAACCTGAAATCCAGGTGGTTGCAAGGATACTGCTGGGCGTTCTTCGTTGCAGAATGCAGAAATAGCTCACCAGGCCTTCTCCCGTGTTCTTTCATCCTCTCAGTGTAGCACACAGCCATTTCATTGTGGTCCCCCTACACAACTAACCCAGTTTTGGTAGCCAGAAGCCGAAAAACGGCAACCTAACTGTTCTAACCCAGGCGACTTTTGCGGGAAACAATTCGTTCCTTCTGTCAATTCAAGAGTGGAAAGTTCTGTGTGGGACTATAAGAGTCTCTGTGCCAAGTTTTGCCTTGCCCTGCACTTGGAAACTAGTTATCTGGCAGATCTCCAAGCGAAATAAGGTTCGTGTTGATAAACATTCCTCTGAAAGACTGTTTGCTCAGCCTTGCTGACTGTGAATGAAAGGAATTCACAGGCGTGTAAGTAAAAAAGGTTTTGCTGGGACCAAGACTCTGCTTCTTGCTTTTTTAAGGAAGCCTAGTCAGAACAGATTTGGCCCGTGGAGCCATCCTGGAAATAGCAAAGGCCCGGCCAGCGGTGCCTCTGCAAGCAAAAATGGGCCCCTCCTGAGCTCCGTTTTTGCTCGCAGAGGGTTGCAGGAGGCCGTCCCAGTTGAAAACTAAGCTTGGGAGTCCATTTTCTCTGGCAGAACCCTCGGGCCACAGGCGCCCCCGAAATGAGTGATGTCAAGCTGGCCACACCCACCCTGGCCACGCCCACCCCAGCCCCCGAGGTCAGAGATGATGAAATCGAGTTTGACACCCCTGCTCCAAGCAAACTGTCCTCCTTTCCCAAAAGAAAACAGGATGCTTACCCAGTCCTTCCATTGCTTTTTTAAGTGCCTCTGCATCTTTGGAAGCATTGAATCCTGCGAAATTCTGAATCGTCCCTCTAGAACCAACCTGGAAGAAAAGAGATGGCGCTCAATGACACAGGATTCAAGAAACGCATCAAGCAAACAGGATTTTAACACCAGCACCGAATCACTTAACAACTGGGACAAGAAAGGCGGTAAAATGGGGCAAGTTCACTTAACGCATTTCTCACTTTGCGACATAAATTCTGGGCTCAACTGCGGCCGTAAGTCGAGGACTACGTGTGCTTTATTATTTTCTGCCTATAATACAGGAATCTCCCCATTCAGGCAGCCAATCCCATGGGAAAAACTTAGAGGGAGTCAGTCTTAGACATTTTGTGGTTTTGCAGTGACTCCAGGCTAGATGCAAGCCTCATCCTTCCTCCCTGGTGGCTGGTTGTTTCCTAACAGGTATAGTGATTGTTGTGGCCAAAGTTGCCCAGCAGAACTGGTGGCATACTCAGACAGTGAGGAGGTTGGGGAGGAACACGGGCCAGTCCTGGAGTCTGGAGAAGGCTCTGATGAGGGCTCTGCATCGGAGGCAGAGATTGAGCCATTGTCATATGCCAGTTATCAGCTGCCTTCAGAGTCAGACATCAATGAGGCAGACGAACAACTGAAGCCTGTTCCCAGTGTGTGCATGTACAGAGTTGCCAAAGGCAACAGCTAAGGAACAAGGGCCAACTTGGGAGTAAGGCCACAGGTGGATGATAAATGGCCTCTCCCATAGGGAATAAAAGAGGAGCAAAAGGGGAGGGGAGTTTGCAGGAGACAATTAGTTTGCTTAATTGGTTCCTGACTCTCCGAGACTCCTGGCCAAGTTTTGCAGATATCGGCCTGGCAGCTCTCCAAGCCAGATAAGGTCTGTGATGTAAATCCTTCCTTGAAAGACTTTGCTGGATGTGAATGAGCAGAATTCACAGGAAATTAATAAAAGGTTGTTTTTTTTTGTTTGGTTTGGTTTGGTTTATTTGGATTTATATGCCGCCCTTCTCCAAAAGGACTCAGGGCGGCGTACAACATTAAAAAACACACATCCCAAAAGTTAAAAAAAGATTAAATCCATTTCCAAAAAAAAACAAACCGAATTTTTAAAAAAACAATACATTTAAAATAAGTTAAAATTAAAATTAACAGGCCAGGCCGGCTTGCTGGAAAAGCCAACTTTTTAGGGCACGTCAGAAGGACCGGAGGTCAGGGATTATGCGGAGCTCTGGGGGCAGCTCATTCCAGAGGGACAAGGAGTCTGCTTCATCTCTCGGAAAGCCTTGGTTAGAATAGTGATAAAGGTGTTGGACTAGGAATGATAAGATCTAGCTTCAACTCAACCCTTAGCCATGTACAGACTTAGGTTTGTCCCTCTCTCTCTCTCTGCCCAGAAAGACAAGCCAGGAAAAGTGGTAAAAATTAACCACATTCTGGAGTGAAGTGCTGCTTTGTTGAGAACTAGAGGAAACCAGAATCCAAGTAAGAAGGAGAAAACAGTAAATTAGATCTATTCTCATCTATATTTTCTTTTTTACCATGTTTCCCTGAAAATAAGACAGGGTCTTATTTTCTTTTGGTCCCCAAAATAAGCACTTAGCCTTACTTTTGGGGAGGTCTTATTATTTTTGAGGTGCAGGAGGTGGCAAGCGTGGTCACCTCATGGCTGCTGCTGTATCGCAATATTTTCAGGGAGGGCTTATTTTGGGGCGAGAGCTTATTTAAGCGCATGTGCTCAAAAGCCCAATTGGGCTTATTATCCGGGGAGGTCTTATTTTCGGGGAAACAGGGGACATCCAGGTAACCTTTATGAAAAGACACTAGTGCAATCAAATACGTAGAAACATACAGTCACCTTTATTAAAAAAATTAGGAAAATTGTCACAGGACGCTAAGACAAAGAGGCACTCAAACGTTACAACAGAGAATCATTTTCTAGCCCTTTATGACAGAGTCATGGCAAAGCTGATTTATTCACACCAAATGTGCCAACAAAAGGAAACGCTTGAGTTTTTAGTTGATAACATCTGCTGTTAGCACATAAGAAGATGCAATTCACGTAGGTGTGGAGAAAGAAAGAAAGAGCAAGCTTTGATATGATCTCAGCCTTTCAGGAATGCTGACTTAATTCCTCTATTAAAAAAAAAAATTAAAATGAACCCTGCCTGGATGACGCACTCTGAAGAAATCACAACTCGGAAGAATAAAAGTCATAAATACAAAAAGCCCTTGCCACAATGGAGCCAAACATTTCTGTTGCTAAGCGAGACAGTTGTTAAGGGAATTTGGCCTCACTTTAAGACCCTTTCTTGCCACTGTTGTTAAGTGAATCATTGCAATTGTTACATTAGTAACCCGATTGTTCTGCTTCCCCGTTGACTTGGCTTGTCAATCAAGAAGGTCGCAAAAAGAGATAACGTGACCACAGCACACTGCAACTGTCATAAATATGAACCAGTTTGCCAAGCATCCAAATTTTGATCCCGTGACCATGGGGATGCTGCAATGGTCGTAAGTGGGAGAAATGGTCCTAGGTCCCTTTTTTCAGCGCCGTTGCAACTTCAAATGGTCACTAAGGGAACCGCCATAAGTCAAGGACTCCCTGTACAGGTAAACCTCAATTTACGAGTGGTCGTTAACAACCATTCAAGGTTGCTTCAGACATCCCTGTTCTGATGGAGGCTTCCCAAGAGCATGAAGCAAACTCCTTGTCCCGACAAACACCCCTGTTATTAATTGACTGTGAATTCCCATCCAGCAAAGTCTTTCAAGGGAGGATTTACAGTCACAGACCTTATCTGGCTTGGAGAGCTGCCAGGCTGATCTCTGCAAAACTTGGCAAGGAGTCTCAGAGAGTCACGAAGCAATTACGCAAACTAAATGTCTCCTGCAAACTCCACTCCCCTTTCGCTCCTCTTTTATTCCCTCTGGGAGGGGCCATTCATCGTCCACCTGTGGCCTTAATCTCAAGTCGACCCCTGTTCTTTAGCTGTTCCCTTCATCTGGCAACTTTGCGCATGCACAAATTGGGAACAGGCTCCAGCTGTTCGTCTGCCTCACTGATGTCTGACTCAGCTGATAACTGGCATATGGCCCTGGCCTCCTCTCTGCCTCCGACACAGAGCCCTCCTCAGAGCCTTCCCCAGACTCCAGGACTGGCCCAGGTTCCTCCCCAACTTCCTCACTGTCTGAATCTGCTGCCAGCTCCGCTGGCCGCTGGCAGCCCACAACAATCCCAAATGGGATTTACAACCCTGTTTTGAAGTTTGGACCATGGGGACTCGCTTTACGTCCATCATGACTCATGGACTACCTGTATTCACGAAATGAATGAATTCCCACCCCCCCTCCACCCCTTCTCCACCTCGCTCTGCACTGCAGTGTGGATTTTGCAGACGGAGACAAAAAGAACCAGCCTAACAGCAAACTCTATTTAAAAAAAAAAAATCAGGGAAGGAATTCAGCTGAAGCCCCACTGACTGTGAATCAAGGAGGCTCAGCAATAATTAGGTTTTCCTCCCATAAGCCGACAGCCTCTCTCGACAAACTGCAATTTCCACATTTCATAGAGTTTTGGGGTTTGTTGGTGTTGTTATTTTTTTTTTTTTTTTGCAACGTAGCAAAATTGTCTCGGCTTCTCAGTTTCCCCGAGGTCTGTATTTAGGACGTGCGGGACAAGTTGTTGGTGTAAAAAATTGCATCCCATAGCAGAACACGTTTTCCGGATTGTGCATTTTTTGGCTACAACCTGCTTTACATAACATGATATAGGGCTTTGAGCCCAATGCAATCGAGGCAGATCAGTGAGAATGGGACCCACCGAAAGGACATCCCAAATTCAAGACCCCCTTCTGTAAGAATTCCCAGGGAGTTTTCTTACATAAACGTTAAAAGTAAAGGTTCCCCTCTCACATATGTGCTAGTAGTCATTCCCGACTCCAGAGGGCGGTGCTCATCTCCGTTTCAAAGCTGAAGAGCCAGCGCTGCCCGAAGACGTCTCCGTGGTCATGAATAAACGCCGAAGGCGCACGGAAGGCTGTTACCTTCCCGCCAAAGGTGGTCCCTATTTTCCAACTTGCATTTTTTACGTGCTTTCGAACTGCTAGGTTGGCAGAAGCTGGGGCAAGTCACGGGAGCTCACTCCGTTAGCAGCGCTGGGGATTCGAACTGCCGAACTACCGACCTTCCTGATTGACAAGCTCAACGTCTTAGCCACTGAGCCACCGCCTCCCTTTCATACCTGATAAATGTGGATTTATCCCCTCTTTCAGTGTAAATGAAAAGGGGTTTTTTTGGGGGAAAAAACGAAAGATGGGCTATAATTCCTTTGAATGTTTCTCGTAAGATAAATGTAATTAAGGTAGACTTGGCTGCAAGGTTATTTTCTATTTTGGCAGGTCTTACTCTCTGCTTATTACATTATTTTCAAGAGCTTTATGGGATATTGGAAACATTTTGGAGGGCTCTCCCCTGAGTTTACATAGATGCCATATTTAATCTTTTATTGCTTTTATGCTTAGGGCTGGGGATAGGGGGGTGATTGCTGCCCGTATCGCTGCTGAGGGTTAGTTTCAATCTGGTTTCAGATGGCACCGTAATTGTTATCAACTCTATATGCTATGTAAGCTGCCGAGAATCATTCTGACTGTGTGGGGCAGAACTGAGTTTAATAAAGCATTCAATATTTTTTAGCAAGGGTATCATGCAATCTTCCAATACAAACATTGTAATTATCTGCTGAGAAAGATGGATTTCACAGTCTACACTTTCAGGCTTATTTCTCACATGTATCATATTTATAACTTACCTGGAATCATCCTGAAATCTTTGTAGAACAGAAAGGAAAAGGGCAGGGCAGGGCAGGGGAAGGAGGTGTGGGCAGGGCAGCAACAAGGATAGGATAGGGAGGAGACTTATACACAGGAATGGGTAAAATGGATTGATTATATACAGAATAAATACCAGACTAGGAGGTATTATGTAGCCTTTAGGTAAGAATGTTTAGACTGATAGATGATCAGAGTAAACAATACATGGGATGCTTGGAATTGTTAGAGTAGTGTATAGCGGAAGTCAGGGGGGGGGCTTTGAGTGGGAGGTGGGGGTGGGTTAGGGTCGAGGGTGGGGTAATATATACGCATAATTAAACTAGAAGATGGGATTAATGAAATATTGTTATTTTAAGAGAAATTTATATTATGATTTATATATGTTTAATTAACTTAGAAGATGGGATTAATGGGCTATTGTTACTCTAAGAGAAACTTATATTATGTTTGTTGGGAGCTGAGGGGGTACAATATGTGAATGAGTAATCTACTTTAAGATGGGGGGAGGGAGGGGGTAAAATATTTGGTATAATATTTGAATGAGAAATTTTTTGGGTGTTGGGGGGAGGGGAGGGCGCATAGTATCTGTATGTGATTTACATTGTATGGTGGGGGGGTTAAAAGGGGAAAAATTTGTTTGTATAAAACTTTTTCAATTAAACAAAAGGATAGGATGGGGAGGGGAGAGAGGGAGGGGAAGGGAGGGAAGAGGAGGAGAAAAGAGTGGAGTGGAGGGGGAGGGGAGGAGAGGAGAGGAGGAGAATAGACTGGAGAGGAGAGGAATGGAGTCATAGAGTGGAGAGGAGAGGAGGAGAATAGTGGCGTGGAGAGGAATGGAGTGATAGAGTGGAGAGGAGAAGAGGCGAATAGAGCAGAGTGGAGAGGAGGAGAATAGAGTGGAGAGGAGAGGAAAGGAAAGGAGGAGAATAGAGTGGAGTGGAGTGGAGAGGAGAATAGAGTGGAGAGGAGAGGAGGCGAATAGAGCAGAGTGGAGAGGAGGAGAATAGAGTGGAGAGGAGAGGAAAGGAAAGGAGGAGAATAGAGTGGAGTGGAGTGGAGAGGAGAATAGAGTGGAGAGGAGAGGAGGCGAATAGAGCAGAGTGGAGAGGAGGAGAATAGAGTGGAGAGGAGAGGAAAGGAAAGGAGGAGAATAGAGTGGAGTGGAGAGGAGAATAGAGTGGAGAGGAGTGGACTGGTAGAGTGGAGTGGAGAGGAGGGGAGAGGAGGAGAATAAACTGGAGAGGAGAGGAGTGATAGAGTAGAGAGGAGAGGAGTGGAGTGGTAGAATGGAGAGGAGAAGAGAGGAAGGGAGGGGAGAAGAATAGAGTGGACAGGAGTGGAAAGGAGGAGAATAGACTGGAGAGGAGAGGAATGGTAGAGAGGAGAGGAGTGTAACCTTGGGAACTTTAAGAGGGGTGGACCCTCTACTGCCATGGCTGGGGAATTCTGGGAGTTGAAGTCCACCCCAAAGTTCCCACAGTTGAGAAACATTACAGTAGGGGATAATTAAGGAGGCAAGAATTCCACAGACTTACCAAATAAGGAGTTCCAGCCCAAAAAATTAGGGGTAAAATGCAGACTCTTGCAAGCTCCAATAAGCACCCCGCCCAGGTTGGACTGAGCTCATCAAGGTGGAATTGCTTTTGAAACTTTTGAATCACTTCTTTTTGGGGCATTGCACAACTCAGACTAAGCTGGTGTTCATTAAATAAGGAAGTAGCAAACACCACCATCCCACTAGCAGTTTATGTCTCTTGAGCATTTTAAGGTGGTTTGGAACAAAAACAGCAATAAATGCACGTCGTCTTTTTTAAAGCCACAATTGTAACCCCAATTTCCATTGCTAAGCAAGGGGGTTGTTAAGCGAGACATCCCTGATTTTGCGACCTTTCTGGCCACAGTTGTTAAGTGAATCATGTGGACATTAAGCAAACCTGACTTCCGACATCGATTTTGCTTGTCGGTAGCCAGTCGGGAAAATCACGAGTGACGATAACATGACTCTGGGACTTTACAAGTGTTGTAAATATATACCGATTGCCAAGCACCTGAGATTTTGATCATGTGACCATGGGAATGCTGCATCCGTTGTAAGTGCGAGGACTGGTTCTAAGTCACTTTCTTCTAACTTCGAATGGCCACTAAATGAATAGTTGTAAGTCGAGAACTATGTGTGCATCCCAAGAGATTTAAAGCAGTGGGAAACAACAATACTTCAACTATGTTCAGTCATTTGTCAATCAGGAACAAAACGGATGATTTTGGTTATCACAGGAAGAGAAACAAAGCTAGGTATTTCGACTGTAATTATTCTGCTTTTTTGCTGAATTGATGTTTTCTGGTGCCAGGATAATTTGGCCAGTTTTGTAATTAATCTCACCCAATTTTGTAATGAATGTGCATCTTGACTTGGGGATTTAAAAAATAATCTGTTTCTATTCAGTCCTAAGCTGCAAAATGTCTACATTGGCTCACTCAGTCCTTCATTTCAGTTTGTCAATATTTACTTAGCAAGAGTTTGAACTGGCATTTGCCATAAAATCAATACAATGCTGCTACTCTGAGGCGTAAACCAGGCACACCCTCCGTGGTTTTTTTAAGCTTTTTTCTTTTCATCCTGAAGCAAAAATAAATAAATGCTAGTTTGGCAGCTTGGTGGACTGATCTGTATTTCCTCGACTGCCTCACACTGTGGGAAAATGATTCATTTGCACAATTATTTGAAATTGTGGAGTAGAAGAAAGTGGCATCACACCACAGTAATATGGATGGAAAATGTAAGGCTATTATTTCAGCAAAAATCATTTATCTAATGCAGGGGTCTCTATCTTGGCAATTTTAAGACTTGTGGACTTCAACTCCCAGAATTCCTCAGCCAGCCACCTCGCTTAGGGAGTGATCCCTGTCCCAACATATAATTTTAGTGCTGTTTTTTTCTTCTATACAAAGCTAAGGACAGAATAGAATAGAATAGAACAGAACAGAATAGAATTAGAATTAGAATAGAAGCTGGAAGTTTCCTTGGAGGTCTTCTAGTCCAGCCCCCTGCTGAAGCAGATATATTAGATTAAATCTAATAAATCTGAAAAAAAATAATTTGACTTACCCAAGTAGAAGTCATGATGATCTGTTTTCACAAAGATGCTGGAAAAAAAACCAATACATCGGGTTATTAAACAAGGATGAATTCAACTATATGCAATGCAGGGAACAGATACAGATTAACAGAGTTGGAAGGGACCTTGTAGGTCATCTAGTCCAACCCACTGCCAAAGCAGACCCTAGACAATTTCTAACAGATGGCAGCCCAGTCTCTTCTTGAAAGCTTTCAGTGTTAACAATAAACAGTGTTTATTGTTTTATTGTGGTCTGTACACCGTCCCGAGTCCCTTTGGGGAGAGGGGGCGGTCTATAAATTTAATAAATTAAATTAATTAAATAGTGATGAAACTCCCACAACTTCCGAAGGCAACTCCTGTTCCTTCGGTTGATGGCTCTCACTATCAGAAAACTTCTCCTTATTTTCAGGTTGAATCTCTCCTTGATCAGTTTCCACCCATTCTTCCTTGTCTGGCCTTCAGATGCTTTGGAAAACAGCTTGACCCCTTCCTCTCTGTGGCAGCCCCTCAAATATTGGAAATATTGGAAATACATGTCTCCCCTGGTCCTTCTCTTCACTAGACTAGCCATGCCTGGTTCCTGCAACCGTTCTGCGTGTTTCTACCCTCAACAGATGGCTGTTTATCCTCTGATAGAACACATTTTTAAAAAAACATTGCTTGCTATCTCTCAGGGTCACTGATCCCACTGAAAACCTGTTGTTGTTATTATTATTATGTGGCTAATCTTTGGTGAGATTCACAGCCTTTGGGGCTGGTTAGTAGCCTAACAGCTCAAGTCCTAACCAAGGACCTAGGAACTGTTAAGGTAACATCGGAGGATATAAGTTGTTCCAAGTAGGGTTTTTTTTTTTTTTGTAGAGTCAGAATGTTCAAGTCAGGTAAATTTAGAATTTTCAAATAGCGAGGTAGCCCTTTAGGTATTGCTCCAAGGGCCCAATTACAATTGGGACAACACATGATTTCTTTTTCCACAGTCGCTCAACCTCAATTTGCAAGTCCTGGTATTTTGATTTTTTTTTTTTTTTTTTGCTGCTTATCTTCAATTCGTGCATCACCAGGTATTGAAATGGGAGTAAAGCAATTTCACGGAATGGCGATTCTGCCTGCTTTGGGAGGAAGCAGGAAGACTGGCAAGCAGAGACCATGGGGGGTTGGACTAGATGACCTATAAGGTCTCTTCCAACTCTGTTAATCTAATAATCCTCTGCTAATTCTTTTTCCTTAGCCCTTCTTTTCCTCCAAGATGGAATTTAGAGACACTTTTCTATCTTCGTGGATTTCTTAATCAATGTTCCTCTCGGGTTTTGTATTTGAAAAGACTGAAGTTTGGTTCAAGGAGTATATGCAACGGAAGCAGTGAAGAGCTCAACTCAGGATTTACTCCTATGTTGGATTGAGCATCCTTCAACCGGTTCTTTCTGTTCTATTCCCAAACTCAAGGGTACAAGAATTGGAGAATCCATAAATAGCACTAGTATTTAGACTTACATACCGCTTCATAGGGCTTTTACAGCCCCCTCTACGCGGTTTACAGAGTCAGCCTCTTGCCCCTCAACAATCTGGGTCCTCATTTTACCCACCTCGGAAGGATGGAAGGCTGAGTCAACCTTGAGCAGGTGAGACTCAAAGTGACAAATTGCAGGCAGCCAGCAGGCAGCAGAAGTAGCCTGCAGTACTGCATTCCAACCACTGCACCACCTCGTTGGTTCAGATTAGCACTATCTACTGGGAAATGTGGGGTGGGAAGTTGTGGATTCTAGCTTTTGTTTGTTTGTTTGTTTGTATCCTGCCTTTATTTTTATAAATAACTCAAAGAGGAGAACATACCCAATACTTGTTCTTCCTATTTTCCCCATAATAATGCTGTGATGTGGGCTTGACTCAGAGATGAATTGGCCCTTAGGCTTTCATGCCTAAAGCAGGATTAGAACTCCCAATCTTTTGGTGATTGGCTCAGAGTCACCTAGTTGGCTTTCATGCCTAAGGCAGGACTAGAACTCCCAGGCTTCCAGTGATTGGCCCAGAGTCACCTAGTTGGCTTTCATCCCTAAGGCAGGACTAGAACTCCCAATCTTTTGGTGATTGGCTCAGAGTCACCTAGTTGGCTTTCATGCCTAAGGCAGGGCTAGAACTCCCAATCTTTTGGTGATTGGCCCAGAGTCACCTAGTTGGCTTTCATGCCTAAGGCAGGGCTAGAACTCCCAGGCTTCCAGTGATTGGCCCAGAGTCACCTAGTTGGCTTTCATCCCTAAGGCAGGACTAGAACTCCCAATCTTTTGGTGATTGGCTCAGAGTCACCTAGTTGGCTTTCATGCCTAAGGCAGGACTAGAACTCCCAATCTTTTGGTGATTGGCCCAGAGTCACCTAGTTGGCTTTCATGCCTAAGGCAGGGCTAGAACTCCCAGGCTTCCAGTGATTGGCTCAGAGTCACCTAGTTGGCTTTCATGCCTAAGGCAGGACTAGAACTCCCAATCTTTTGGTGATTGGCTCAGTCACCTAGTTGGCTTTCATGCCTAAGGCAGGACTAGAACTCCCAATCTTTTGGTGATTGGCTCAGAGTCACCTAGTTGGCTTTCATGCCTAAGGCAGGACTAGAACTCCCAATCTTTTGGTGATTGGCTCAGAGTCACCTAGTTGGCTTTCATGCCTAAGGCAGGACTAGAACTCCCAATCTTTTGGTGATTGGCCCAGAGTCACCTAGTTGGCTTTCATGCCTAAGGCAGGACTAGAACTCCCAGGCTTCCAGTGATTGGCCCAGAGTCACCTAGTTGGCTTTCATCCCTAAGGCAGGACTAGAACTCCCAATCTTTTGGTGATTGGCTCAGTCACCTAGTTGGCTTTCATGCCTAAGGCAGGACTAGAACTCCCAATCTTTTGGTGATTGGCTCAGAGTCACCTAGTTGGCTTTCATGCCTAAGGCAGGGCTAGAACTCCCAATCTTTTGGTGATTGGCCCAGAATCACTTAGTTGGCTTTCATCCCTAAGGTGGGACTAGAATTCCCAATCTTTTGGTGATTGGCTCAGAGTCATCTAGTTGGCTTTCATGCCTAAGGCAGGACTAGAACTCCCGGGCTTCCAGTGATTGGCCCAGAGTCACCCCCTTGGCCTTTCATGCCTAAAGCAGGACTAAAACTCACCAACTCCTTGTTTCTAGTCTGGTGCCTTAACCCCTAGACCAAACTGTCCCTAAATGCTATGGAACTACATTTCCCATCTCCCTGTCAAACTAGAAAAGATAGTTTATCCATCAATATCTGGAGACCAGAAATGCATCCCCCCTGTTCTGTACAGGGTCACTTCTCCTAGGTCTAATCCAGGTGCCCTGCACCCCCGTCACCCCACCACGGCATCTTACTTTTTAAAACAACATTATCATTTCAAAAGCTAGTTTCAGCCGTTGGCTGTGGTCAAATATTGCTGCCCCAGCTGAAAACTCAGAGGATCCTGAATAGCTGCCTCAGGTGAGTCTCGGCTGATGAGACGTGTGAGGGGACCTCCCAGATCAGGAATTTGAAAAGTAAATAGATTCAGAAAGAAGCAAAAACAAGCCACATTCATAGTTGCCAGAGAAAACTTCATCTGCCAACAAAGTCCGGCTCGAATAAAGAAAACTTTGGTTTGTAATTCGATCAGGGGGGAAAATGAGCACAGAAGGAAAGCGAGAGGGACAGATCGACCCCGATTTCATTTGTTTGTTTCTGTTTTAAAGAAACATTTTAACTGAAACATAAATTGTTGACAGAAAGAGAATGGCAGAGGGGGAAAAAGGGTGCGTGTATTGTGCTTGTAGTCATTTTGCTCAAACAACCCCCTCCCCATCCCGTGCTAAAAATGGGGAGCTACTTGCTATTCTCTGAAGAACCTAATTGCACGTCCCTATCAAGGACTCCAGACACAGAGATTGTTTGAGATGAGATCCCGGTCAGTGTTTGAAAGGGAGACCACCAGGAAATCACATGCCAGAAGAAATGGTACCAAATCATTAGTAGACTGTTGCAGAAGAAAAACAAACAAACTTCTCATAGACTTTCCAGGTAGATTGAGTCAAACTCTGAAAGAGAGAGAGAGAAGGGAGGGAGTAAAGGAGAGGGGGGGAGAGAGGGAGAGGGAGGGAGAGAGCGACACAGACAGACAGACAGACTCATGCATTTAGCTGGCAGTAGTCCAGGGCCAGTTTGAGACAGACGGTGACTGAGTGATTGAGAGAGCGGAAAAAGGGAAGGAAGTAAGGAGAAAGAGACAGACAGACAGACAGACAGACAGACAGACAGACAGAAAGTGAAGGAGTGAGATCCATGCGCTCAGCTGGCAGCTATCCAAGGCCAATTGGAGACAGGAAATGACTATTTAATTGAGGGAGAAAGTGAAAAGGAAGGAACGAGAGAGAGAGAGAGAGAGAGAGACAGAGAGAGAGAGACAGAGAGAGAGACAGAGAGGGAGGTAGGGAGACCCATGTGTTCAGCTGGCAGTTATCCAGGGCCAGTTGGAGATAGGCAATGAATCTATTTAATTGAAAGAGAGAGAAAGTGAAAAGGAAGGAACGAAAGAGAGAGAGACAGAGACAGACAGATAGACAGACAGAGAGGGAGTGAGACCCATGCGCTCAGCTGGCAGCTATCCAGCACCAGTTGGAGACAGGCAATGACAATAATTTGAGAGAGAGAAAAAGGGAACGAAGGAAGGAAAGAGAGAGAGAGAAGAAAGAGAGGGGGAAAGAAAAGAGAAAAAGAAAAGGAAGACTTTCCGTTGGTTTGGTTTCTCTTTGTAGAGTGGGGAAAAGATGTCCAGGAAAGGAGCAGGGCAGCGCGTAACAGGGAGCGCGCAATCGGGGCAGGGCGCGCCTTCTCTGTTGCGCTGCGAAGAAGCTGGGACGGGGCGCTTTCGAATTGGTGTCCCCCCTCCCTCCCCGCCTCCCTACCTTGGACAGATCCCCCCGGGGGGGGGGACCCCCGTCTGGCTGGTACCTCGGCTCTCCCAAGACAGCGGGAGGCGAAGGGGAACCTGCAGGCGCCGGGGACCGAGTCCTGATCCCAGGCGGGGCGCGCCCGGGTGCAAAGGGCGAGGTGAGTTGGGGCTGGGCTGGGAAGTTGGGTATAGGAGGAAGAGAGGATAGGAAGCTTGCAAGAGTGGCTGGGGTTAGCGATCCCGGCTTTCCAAGCATCCTCCCCATCCAAGTCTCGGGGTGCAGGGAAGAAATCGAGCGGAGAGACTTACCCGAAGCAACAGTCCGAACTGTGAACTTGGCGAAGGAGAATAGTAGCTACGCCGGCGCGGCGCTTGGGAAAAAGTAGTGCTGTCGCGTTCCCGCCCTGCGGTGGCTCCACCTGCCCGGAGGTGCGGAGGAGGAGGAGGAGGAAGAAGAAAACGGGGTTGGACAACCTTTACCACTTCTTCCGATAGGGGGCGCCTTTCATGGCTTTTTCTTTCCTTTTCCAGCATTGGCCCAAGAAGACTCAGGCACCAAGTCTGGTGGCCAGAAGGGTTTTGGAGGACCACCAAGCAGGTTGCATCCTCTTGAGAAGCAAGGCTGGGGTTTTAACAGCGTAACAGAGTTGGAAGGGACCTTGGAGGTCCTCTAGTCCAACCCGCTGCTCAAGCAGGAAATCCTACACCGGTTCAGGCAAATGGTCATCCAATCTGCTCTTTAAAAACCTTCACACAACTTCTGGAGACAAGGGGGTCTTTGTGAGAAAGGGGAAGGCATGGTGGTTTGAAAGAGCTGGAAGCTAGGTAAGACTGTGGTTGTTAAGGTTGGGATGGGAGGCCACAAGGAAGTCCCTGGTTTACAGGCTAATCTTAAACACTCAGAGCCAAAAAGGTCCTAACCGGAAGCCCCCCTTTCAATTCTGGAGCCAACCGGAAGTCCGGTTCCCCACCACCACCACGACCATAGAGTCTCCTCCTAGTGCGGTGTCCGTTTTCCTCTGCCAACCAGAAGTCTGGTTCCCCCTACCATAGAGTCTGCTCCTAGAGTGGCATCCTTTTTCCTCTACCTGTCCTAACCGAAAGCCATATCAATTGTGGAGCCGACCGGTGACAGGGAGCTGCAGCAGAGGGATGAAAGAGCCACATGCGGCTCCAGAGCCATGGTTTGCAGACCCCTGCACTAAACCTTAGAGTGGTCAGGATGGTATGAAGCCATCTCAAGGATCTTCCTAATGTCCCCTGCCCTATTAGCAAAACCAGCATTGGACACAGCCTACCATTCCCACCACCCCCATTCAAGATGGTTAATGTCTTCTTCTGCATTATGTTAAAGCAGGGGTGTCAAACTTGGTTTCATTGAGGCCTGCATCAGGGTTGTGTTTGACCTTGGGGGCCGGGGAGGGGGATCTGGGGGCAGGGCCAGCTGGACGTCACTAATCAAAGCTCTGTTTTAGGCCGCGATGGCCTCCTGCAGCCCTCTGCCAGCGAAAACAGAGCTCGGGGAAGGCTGCATGCAGCCCGCCCAGGCTTCGTTTTTGCTAGCAGAGGGCTGCAAAAGGCCGTCGCGGCTGAAAACAGAGCCCTGGTGAGCTGCACATGGCCCTCCCAAGCTTCGTTTTCGCTGGCGGCAGCACCATGGGACGGTCCTTTGCTGTTTCTAGGGCGGGCCTGCAGGCCAGATCCAAGCACCCCGCGGACCAGATACAGCCCCTGGGCCTTGAGTATGATAGCCTTGTGTTAAAGGGTAGCAGGCAGTGGTGGGATTCAATTTTTTTTACTACTGGTTCTGTAGGTGTGGCTTGGTGGGCATGACAGGAGAAGGATACTGTAAAATCCTCATTCCCTCCCACTCCAGGGGAAGGATTCTGTAAAATCTCCATTCCCTCTCCCCTCCTAGGGAAGGATACTGTAAAACCTCCATTCCCTCCCACTCCAGGGGAAGGATTCTGTAAAATCTCCATTCCCTCTCCCCTCCTAGGGAAGGATACTGTAAAACCTCCATTCCCTCCCACTCCAGGGGAAGGATACTGCAAAATCTCCATTCCCTCCCCACTCCAGGGGAAGGATACTGCAAAATCTCCATTCCCTCCCCACTCCAGGGGAAGGATACTGCAAAAATCTCCATTCCCTCCCACTCCAGGGGAAGGATACTGTAAAACCTCCTTTCCCTCCCCACTCCAGGGGAAGGATACTGCAAAATCTCCATCCCCTCCCCACTCCAGGGGAAGGATACTGCAAAAATCTCCATTCCCTCCCCACTCCATGGGAAGGATACTGTAAAATCCCCACTCCAGAGGAAGGATACTACAAAATCTCCATTCCCCCCTCCTTCCTAGGGAAGGATACTGTAAAATCTCCATTCTCTCCCGATCAGCTGGGACTCGGGAGACTGAGAATGGATGGGGGCGGGGCCTGTCAGCGGTGGTATTTACCGCTTCTCCGAACTACTCAAAATTTCCGCTACCGGAATTCTCTAGAACCGGTCAGAACCTGCTGAATACCACCTCTGGTACCAGGGTTCAACCTTTTTGAAAAGAAAAAAAGAAAGAAAGAAATGCCTCAGACCGAAGGCAGCTTTTATTCAAAAGTAACCAAAGTGGTTTATTAGCAAAGACAACAACAGAAAGGCATCATGGGAATAACAAGTAGATTGGTTGCTCTGAAGTACAGAACATTATTGAGGTTTGAGGAAACACGGTGGACAGCACCAGACAGAGTCACTTTGGGACACCAGAAGAGCTTTCCGGAAGGACAGTGTGCCGCAAAAAACAAGAGGACAATTAAAGTCAATCCAGAGAAGGCAGATTTCCGCGTCTGCCGTGTCAGCGGTTAACATTTATAATAGGTGCCTTCAGGCAGCCAAGGAGACAGCAGAGGTGCTCCCGTGTCTTGCTCTTACAAACACCGTCATGTTTATTTATTTTTTTACAAATACCAACCTATGCGACACTAACATCGTACCTTTCAAGTAGACTCCTCAAAACTTCCCAGTGGCCAGGCCAATCTCAATTCATGGAGCACGTTGGCCGCTTGGGATAATATTTTGGCACAAAGAATTGTCCAGAACGACAAACGATGCCCTTGTGGTACATTGTATTTTCATCCTGCCAATTTTACCGCGGAGACCGCAGCGGCGTCTCCTAAACCTTAGGAAAATTCTGCGGTGGGGAATTGGACTTGTTCAAAGATCATCCATGAGCTTCGTGGAGAAGCAAGGTCTCCAAAGGTAATCTGGATTTTTCCAGAGCCAAATCTAGGCATTTAATGTGGGCATGTTTGATACACACCGAGCTTTGCCATCCAACAGGGATATTCTCGTACATCTCAAAGGCATTCCCTGAGCTGAACAACAGGACTCTAGGAACAGAAAGCAATATGTAAATATTCATATTCTGTAGGAAATTCTGCTTTGTGATTTATTATCCTGGATTTCTTCCTTCCTGCCACAGAAAACCTGTGGAGGGGGGGGGGGTCTGTGAAGATTCACACAAGGTCAAATTGTTTTCCAATTCATTTCCGTGGAGGTCCACACCGCCGCTAAGTTCCCACCTGCACCACACCACACTTACATCCCTCTGTGTGTGCTATTTTACGAAAAAGTCTTTGAAAATGAAGGCTTATTCAATTTCGGCTGGGCCTAGACCAACAAAAACGTCTGAAGTGGAGGAATATCTATATCTATATATAAATGGCTCCGTGTTTGTGTGTGCGCGTGCGCGTGTGTGTTCCAGCATAACTGTAGAACGCCTTTCAACCAAATGGTACACAGATGACTTACTCTCTGGAAACAAATATTGTGGGGGTAAGACACCCCTAACACCCCTCAGGGGTGTGTGTGCTCTGTTAATATACAGCCTGTTGTGCCTTAAAATGGCTTCTACCGTACTGCCGTAAAATGACTTCTACTGTACAGCGCAGTGGAGTCACCATGGTAACGGCTTTACAGTACTCCACAAGGGGTCTCCCTCTGGTAAGGGGGATAATCCAACATTAGAAATTATGTTTGGTCCGGACATTTTCCCCCTATCAATAAAATACCCGGGCAACGGCGGTTTATCAACTAGTTCTAAATAAACAGGAGTGAGCAATTAATTTCCCCAACAGGCCCACGTGAAAAACTGGTTGTGGAGGATTGAACCAATGGGGCTGGGAAGGTGCATGGGCTTGCATATATGTAGATTGGGGAAAAAAAAGGAAAAAGCAGTTTCCTTCAAAATAAAAGCAATCCGCGTGGACCAGAACAAGACAGGGATAGCCATAGGTCTGGATCTGCCCCTGGGAGCCATAAAACACTACTAAGAAGCTCCAGTTGTCCGATTTAATACTCAGTGACTGTAGGGAAGAAATTCCTGCTTCTACTCCATTACCAGTGTCCACTTTTTGTGACCCTACAGATAGTCCTCGAGTTACAACGGTTTGTTTCAAAGTTACACCACTACTGAAAAAAAAGCGTCTTAGCACCGTTCTTTTCACACTTAACGACCGTTGCAGCATCCCCATGGCCGTGCGATCAAAATTCAGATGCTTGGCCTCTAACTCATATTTAGGACGGCTTGGCCACTGGCTCATATTTATGACAGCTTGGCCGTTGGCTCATATTTATGACGGCTGTGGTGTCCTGGGATCACACGATCCCCTTTTGCGACTTTCTGATCAAGCCAAGTCAACAGGGAAGCCGGATTGGCATAACCCACCCCCCCGTGTCGTTAACTTGACAACTGGAGTGATTCGCTTAACGACCGTGGCGAGGAAGCTGGCAAAACGGGGCACGATTCGCCTAACGAATGTCTCGCTTAGCAGCAGAAATGTTGGGCTTGATTGTGATCGTTGAGGACGACCTGTAATAAGATCCACAGGAAGAAGAGACTCTTCAAGACAGCAAATCAAATGAAACGAGGAAACAGATAATTATCAACTCGGTTTCTGTCCCTTTAGGATGTTTTCCTCTTGTGACCCAGTGGTTTGTCATGTCAGTGTAGGACCAGGAATGACGTTAACATGGTTCTCTCTCACTTGGGGGTCCTGCATTAATAAACATGTATGCAAGGCGCATGGGGCAGCTCTGAGACACCACCAGTGTTATGAGAAAGCAAGTCAAACGGACCTTAATCCTGTTTTGATTCATATGGTGAGTGGGTTGTTTTCCATCAGGTTATTTATTGCAAAGTTCCTGCTGCCTTCTCCAATTGGGTACCTAATAAATTCAAATCCGCTGGTAAACAGAATGCAAGGTAAAACCTTAGCACTCTGAGAAGGCATTAAATTATGGGGGAAACCAGTTTCTTGCATGTAATCAGGTTGCTTTTAGCACGTGCAACCAGGTTTGCAAGTATCTCCACATGCCTTCAAAATTAAGATTAATTTTAGCCTGAACGAATTACTTTGGTAAGTAATTTGGATAATGTGGCTTTGGGGAGTTAGGACCTTGTAAATTATTCAGACATTTGCATAATCAACGTGATGATAATGTACCAAAATCCAGGAGAGCATACATTGTGTTAAAATGATTGGACCCACTGGCTTAAATCAAGTCCCATGCTGGCTGGGGGATTCTGGGAATTGAAGTCCATAGATCTTAAAATTGCCAAAGTTGGACACTTCTGGTCTGTGAAGCCTACTAGATTTCCACACGGAACATGAGTCACTTGCTGCTTTACAACACACTAGGTTTCTGGATTAAATTATGCTAACACGCAGAAAGAGTCCTAGATAGTCTTATAAACTAAGTTTAGCAACAATTTTGGCGCAGGTGATTTTCAGTTCCAAAGTGCTGCCTATTTTCTAAAAGAGTATTTTTTTTAAAAAAAAATCTGCATTTAGGACAAAAAAAAGGGGAATCCTTATAGCAGATATTTCAAAATAAGGTGGAACAACAATGGACAGTGTGAGAAAAATAATGGCTCCCTTATTTCTTCCAGCCAGTTCACGCAATCCCTCCGTTTCATCGTTAACTTAGGTTGCCTCTTTATAGAGATTTAAGGTGTGTGCTTGAAAACCGATCTAGAAAAAGTTTCTTACAAACCCCCCCCCCCCCCAAAAAAAATTCTCATCGTCAATTATTCCTGTTCCGCAGAATGAGCTGGCACTTTGTCACATGGAGATAAGAACGTTATAAAAAACCTCTTCAAGATTTCTTGCTAAAGAAGTGCCAGTGGCACCGGGGATAGAGAGTCATGATCAGCTTCTCAGTTTGCCAAATTACCGTATTTTTCAGAGTATAAGATGTACCTTTTTCCCCTCAGAAAAGAGGCTGAAAATCTGGGTGCGTCTGATACACTGAATACAGCATTTTTGGCCTTCCAAAACCCCCTTCACCAAAATGTCTGTGCATCGCCTGTAGGAGGCTTTCAGAGTGCTCCTGGGGGCTGGGGAGGGCAGAAATGAGCAAAAAAATGGGCCAATGTTTGCTCAATTCCCCCCCCCCCGCCGCCCCCAGGAACACTCTATAAGCCTCCTAAAGGCTATGCATGCAATTTTTTTGACAAAAAACTGGCCCGTTTTTGCGAAAAACGGAGCGGTTTTTTGCTAGTTTTTCAAGGGGGCATCCCCCGGGAGCACTCGACAAGCCTCCTAAAGGTTATTCATGCCTTTTTTAAAAAAATGGGCCCATTTTCACAAAAAACGGGTCATTTGGGGAAGGTCTGCAGAGTGCAAAAACTTTTTTTTTTAAATTTGCCTCTTCAAAACCTTGGTGCGTCTTATACTCCGGTGCGTCTTATACTCCGGAAAATACGGTACTTCAAATTAACTCTTTGTCCAATTTGTAAGAAATATCCAAGAACACCAGCGCTCTGCTCCTTTGCATTATGACCCTATATCAGAACTTCCTAAGCTTTAGGGCAGGAGTCCCCATCCCCTGGGCCGGGTCCCACTATCATGCCGCAACCAGTTTCGAACCGGGACGCAACCGGTTCGACACCAGGCCATGTGAAAAAAGGGCAAATGTGTGCATGAAAGTCGAGGGTGGTATTCACTTACTTTCCCTACCGGTTCACAAATGTGAGCGCCCACACAGGTGCTTTGGCTTGAAAATGTGCCTAAACAGGACGATTTCCACTACTGGTTCATGAACCAGTCCAAACCGGCTGAATACCACCTCTGATGAAGCTCCACCTGCGTGAACGGAGGGCGCTTGCGCTCACATGCGAAGCTCCATTTGCTCACACAAGTGTGTGCCCCTGCCACTCTCACACCCACACACACACTGCGCCAGTCTGCCAAGCTAGAAAGGTTGGGAACCGCTGCTTTAAGGTGATTTAGGAGATCTCAAGGGATCTACTTGGAAAAAGTTTGGGGCACCCCAGCTGCTCTACGGCCAATTTGCTCTCCATGCAATGGTGACTTTATAAGAACCAGATCATCTGTGACAAGTGACACATAAACACCACTCAACATTCAGGGAAAACCCTCACGCTTTTCTGAGCTGCTATTGCTATTATCCAAATAGTAAACCAAGTCAGTAGCCAATAAGTAGTACATATCACAGTTGCACTAATGACGTTTCCTAGCAGGGATGGCAATAATATATCTGCAGGAATCCTATCAAACTTGGAGAACATCAAGAAACCCATATTGGTAAGATCTCCACAACTGCTTCTATGGATCTGTTGGTCCACTGAAATGACATGAGTCTTATAGAGACCCTTGTTGTCCTCAAGGCATCTGGGTTTCAAAGGGAAGCCATTACTTCATCCTTCCATCTGGAGAAACTGGTGTGAAAAGAGCTTCTGCAGAAGTTAAGTTCATACGAACGGTCCCACCAAGGCATCATTGGAACGGCCAATCCTTCATCCGTCAACCGAATTGGGGGAAATCCAGGGGCATCTCGCTGTCCCGTACATACATTTCCATATTGTGCTTCTTCTTCTACCTCCGAAGTAGACATGGGCAAGGCATCTTTGTTTTTTTGTTTGTGTTTTAATTCAACCAGTTCTTGCAAAGAGAATTCAACAGGCCAAAACAAGAGAAGAGGTCTGGGAACCGTAGCAAGACTGGAGGGGGCGTGGCGTGGCCCCATCCGAGGTGGCTTTTTACGAGATGAGTTTCGGTCCTTCCTCTCCTTGGGCGGGTTTGGCTTTCATTGAGGTAGCTCCTTGGTAGAGTGGAAGCGTGCAAAGGTACCTTGCTTGAGCATTGCTGAAGCCAGAGGGGGGCTCCTCCAGCCTTGGCAACTTGGTGGACTTCGATTCCCAGAATTCCCAGGGCTGGCTGAGGAATTCTGGGAGTTGAAGTCCACAAATTTTAAAGCTGTCGCGGGGGGGGGGGGGAACCTCGGGCTTAAGCAAACAAGACACAAAAATTTTGTTCTTCCCTTTTTTCCTCACAACTATAAAAATACCAGAAATGGCGGGAAACATTTTAGAAAAAAAATTATAGAAGGTTTCTCCTCTTCCCCTCATTTTTTTTTTTTACAATTTATATCTATCTATCTATCTATATAAAGACATTTCTTCCCCCTTCCCCTAAGGCGCAGGCCATTAAACCTCAGTCCCATCATGTAAATTGTTATGAACTTTCACTTCCAAGTTCATCGGCTTGACCTTCGCTCCCCGGACCTTGTAGGCGCCTTCGTTTTCGCAGAGAAGGTTGAGGTTTTTCACCGTACAGTAATGTCCGCTGACGTTTTTCTCCAGGCCCTCGGCGTACCGCTTGGCTGCCTCAACCTTCGTGTTGAGAGGGTACTGCTCTGCCACCTCTTGGGCAGCTTTCTTCTTCTTCTTCTTCTGGTGTTTCCGACACTTCCTGGTGACGAAGCAGATGGACAAGAGGACGAGGACGAGGAGCAGGACGGCTGCAAAGCCGCTGCCGATGGAGGCTCCGGTCTGGGAAAGAGAGGCCACGGTGATGGCTTCCTGTTGCTCGAGGCTGAGAGACTTCATGTTCGTGCCGTTCTTCATTTGATCCCCCTCATTGTCGTAGATCAAGGAGTCGTCCAGAATAGGGGCGCCTTTGTGGTCCACAAGATCTCGGCGGCCGCGCTTCAGGTGATGGAGCACGGAACGGGGCATGCGGGACCCTCCAATCACCTCGGGACCGATGACGTAAATCACTTGGAGGTACCACTGGTGCCCGGCTTCCACCTGGCCAAAAAGACAGAACAAGCGCCACATTCAGAAGATGAGATTTCAAGATATACAGGGAGTCCTTGGATTACAACAGTTCATTTAGTGACCAAAGTTACAGCGGCATTGAAAAAAAGTGACAGGACTATTTTTCACACTTATGACCTTCGCAGCACGGTCATATTGTTGTGGCCCACCAGCAGCCAGAGGAGCTGGCAGCAGATTCGGACAGTGAGGAGGTTGGGGAGGAACATGGGCCAGGAGTCCTGGGGTATGGGGAAGGGGGGAAGGGCCGTATGCCAGTTATCAGCTGCCTTCAGAGTCAGACATCAGTGAGGCAGAAGAACAGCTGGAGCCTGTTCCCAAGGTGCGCATGCGCAGAGTTGCCAGAGGAAGGGAACAGCTAAAGAACAGGAGTTGACTTTGGGAGTAAGGCCACAGGTGGACGATGAATGGCCCCTCCTAGAGGGAATAAAAGAGGAGTGAAAGGGGAGTGGAGTTTGCAGGAGACAATTAGTTCGCTTCATTGGTTTGTGACTCTCCGAGATTCCTTGCCAAGTTTGTGGCCTTACTCCCAAGTCGATCCATGTTCCTTAGCTGTTCCCTTCGTCTGGCAGCTCTGCGCATGTGCACCTTGGGAACAGGCTCCAGCTGTTCTTCTGCCTCACTGATGTCTGACTCTGAAGGCAGCTGATAACTGGCATACGGCTCTGGCCTCCTCTCTGCCTCCAACACAGAGCCCTCGTCAGAGCCTTCCCCAGACTCCAGGACTGGCCCATGTTCCTCCCCAACCTCCTCACTGTCCGAATCTGCTGCCAGCTTCACTGGCCTCTGGCGGGCCACAATAGAATGAAACCAATCACTCAGAACTGAGGAAGCTTCTTGGAGGAGAAGCGAAACGTCTTCCTCAAGGGGGAAAAAAAAAACTCCAGCTGCCTTTTGAAAAAGCACCTTTGAGACCCTTTTTTCTGGCCTCCACTCTATATGCTACCACAGTGAAGACCAAAAATCTGTGGCATCTCCAGCTCATTTAGTGCCAGATCGTATTGAGGCGGCCATATTGTAAGAGCTTTAAGTTCCAGCTTTGGGAGTTGGAATGAAGCCAACTATTTCGATTAAAACTTTCTTTGTTACTGCGCAAATCTAATTTCACAGTTATGGTTCTCACTCCTGAACTGGATAAATTAATATTTATTATATATACTATGGGCATCATCCTCCAATCCGTATTTGCAAGGGGGTTTACAAAAAAAAAAAAAAAAAAACACCCCAGAATGATTAAACGCAGAAACAAGAAATCAGATGCTCAAAAAGACCACAGCTTTATATGAGATTACATTCCTAAAGCTTTGGGAAAAGGAAGCTTTTGATCAATTGATAACAAGGAAGCCTCACATGAGAGATTTTAAGATCTAGGGAGTTAATGATGGATATGCACCCTGAAGTATCCTGTCAGCCAGTCAAATCTTTAAATATTCTTCATTTTTAAAGAATAATACTGCTTCATCGGGAGAAATATCAACAACCTCCGATATGCAGATGATATGACTCTAATGGCAGAAAGTGAAGAGGAACTAAAGAGCCTCTTGATGTGGGTGAAGAAGGAGAGGGCAAACTTTGGCTTGAAGCTCAACATTAAGGAAACTAAGATTGTGGCATCTGGCCCTCTCAATTCCTGGCAAATAGTTGGGGAGAAAGGGAGGTAGTGACAGATTTTATTTTCCTGGGCTCCAAGATCACCACAGATGGGGACTGCAGCCAAGAAATTAAAAGACATTTGCTCCTGGGGAGGAAAGCTATGGCAAATCTAGACAGCATACTAAAAAACAGAGACACCACCCTGACAACAAAAGTGTGTATAGTCAAGGCTGTGGTTTTCCCAGTTGCAATGTATGGCTGTGGAAGTTGGACCACAAGAAAGGCTGAGCGCCAAAGAATTGAGGCCTTTGAACTCTGGTGCTGGAGAAGACTCCTGCGAGTCCCTTGGACTACAAGGCGATCAAACCGATCAGTCCTAGAGGAGATCAACCCTGACTGCTCTTTAGAAGGCCAGATCCTGAAGAGGGACCTCAAGTACTTTGGCCACCTAATGAGAAGGAAGGACTCCCTGGAGAAGGGCCTCATGCTGGGAAAGACTGAGGGCAAAAGAAGAAGAAGGGGACGAGAGAGAATGAGGTGGCTGGATGGAGTCCCCGAAGCAGTTGGCGTGAGCTTCAATGGACTCCAGAGGATGGTAGAGGACAGGAAGGCCTGGAGGAACGTTGTCCAGGGGGTCGCAATGGATTGGACACAACTTCACAATTAACAACAACTACTTCATCTTCTAGGACAGCTAGAACAACCAACCCAACAAAATGGCACTACCATTGTAATGGCCACTTCCAATTAATTTTGAATTACATGCAGTTTCCCCCAAACTCTTCCAGACAGGCACACAAATTAGTGCTGAAGCCAGAAGTTCATTGATAAATAAAACATGTCTATAGCTGGCATGCCAGTGAGTCCATGCTGGGGGGGGGGGGGGGGGGAGAACCACTATGTACTCCCAAATAAAATTCCTGCAGGAGATGAACACATCCAATTGTCCACCTAAGCCGCCTTGAGTCGCCATATGTGATTAGGTGGCAACACATTTTTTCTACAATAAATAAACTGTGAATCCCAAAGGTCCTTTTTTCCAAGAGGCAACTGGACCTCCTGGTTTTTCTTTGAAGATGTTTTGCGTCTCATCCAAGAAGCTTCTTCGACTCTGACTGGATGGTGGGGAAGGATTCAATTAGAGCTGAAGAAGCTTCTTGGATGAAAAGCAAAATGTCTTCGAAGAAAAAATCAAAAAGTCCAGTTACCTCTTAAAAAACCATCTTTGGGACAATGCGTTGTGGCCCACCAGCGGAGCTGGCAGCAGAATCGGACAATGAGGAGGTTGGGGAGGAACATGGGCCAGTCCTGGAGTCAGGGGAAGGCTCTGATGAGGGCTCTGTGTCGGAGGCAGAGAGGGGGCCAGGGCCGTATGCCAGTTATCAGCTGCCTTCAGAGTCAGACATCAGTGAGGCAGAAGAACAGCTGGAGCCTGTTCCCAGTGTGCGCATGCAAAGCGTTGCCAGACGAAGGGAACAGCTAAAGAATAAGGGTAGACTTGGGAGTAAGGCCACAGGTGGATGATGAATGGCCCCTCCCAGAGGGAATAAAAGAGGAGCGAAAGGGGAGTGGAGTTTGCAGGAGACAATTAGTTCGCTTCATTGGTTTGTGACTCTCTGAGATTCCTGGCCAAGTTTTGCAGATATCGGCCTGGCAGCTGTCCAAGCCAGAGAAGGTCTGTGACTGTAAATCCTCCCTTGAAAGACTTTACTGGATGTGAATGAGCAGAATTCACAGTTGATTAATAAAAGGGGTTTTTGTCGGGACAAGGAGTTGGCTTCATGCTCTTGGGAAGCCTCGGTCAGAACGGAGCCATTACTTGGGTGACTGAAAATCTCCACAGACATCCAACTGTGAACTTATCCAGAGGGACAGCAACACCTTCCTCCGAGATAGGAGGAACACCATTCTCCTTCAGTTGAGAAGCCACCTCATCAGCCTGTCTTGTTCAATAAAAGATGAGAGGCCAGGGCAACACCCCAAATATTTCTCTTTCCCCCTTAGGTCAGCGATGAAGGAGACGGCATTCCACAGTTCTCCTGCGTCAACAGCCCCAAGAATTTTCAATCAGGCTTTGTAATGCGTGAATTAATTTGTAGGCCACGTACCTTATACAGGGCGTCCACTTTCATGGTAAAACCATCCACTCCAGGTATGCTGCTGACCTGGTGGAAATCGGGCAACTCGGATGCAAAATAGGCATCAAAAGGGACGTCGTGAAAGTATTTGTCAGTCACTTCCGGCTGACTCCGGTCCTGCAAATTAAAAGAACGGAGGACAAGGTGAGGACGATGACAAAGCTATCAGGATTCTGATGCGCTCGACCGACGCTTTCAAACCAATGATGTCCAGAGAGAGAGAGATGTAAGAACTGGAACGCGTAGAATTCCCTTTCGGTCGGCTAGACAGGAATTCTGAGATTTGCAGATGATACCACTCTAATGGTAGAAAGTGAAGAGGAAGTAAAGAGCCCCTTGATGGCTCTTGAAGGAAGCGAGTGCAAAAGTTGGCTTGAAACTCAACATTAAGAAAACTAAGATCGTGGCATCTCAATTCCTGGCAAATAGATGGGGAAGAAATGGAGGTAGTGACAGATTTTATTTGCCTGGTCTCCAAGATCACCGCAGATGGGGACTGCAGCCAAGAAATTAAAAGGCGCTTGTTCCTGGGATGGAAAGCTATGGCAAATCTAGACAGCAGACTAAAAAGCAGAGACATCACCCTGCCAACAAAAGTGTGTATAGTCAAGACTATGGTTTTCCCAGTTGCCATGTATGGCTGGGAAAGTTGGACCATAAGAAAGGCTGAGCACCAAAGAATTGAGGCCTTTGAACTCTGGTGCTGGAGAAGACTCCTGCGAGTCCCTTGGACTGCAAGGCCATCCAACCGGTGAGTCCTAGTGGAGATCAACCCTGACTGTTCTATAGAAGGCCAGATCCTGAAGAGGAAACTCAAATACTTTGGCCACCTAATGAGAAGGAAGGACTCCCTGGAGAAGAGCCTAATGCTGGGAAAGATGGAGGGCAAAAGAAGAAGGGGACGACAGAGAAGGAGGATGGATGGAGTCCCCGAAGCAGTAGGCGTGAGCTTAAATGGACTCCAGAGGTTGGTAGAGGAAGGCCTGGAGGAACATTGTCCATGGGGTTGCGATGGGTTGAAACAGACAAGGGTGCATGTGCCCAAAGAAGCACGTGTGCCATACGTCACCATCACAGCATTAGAGTAAACTACTATAGGTTTCTGAAATATTCTGGTAAATTTTCATTTTTAATCCAACAGAAGAAAAAAACGTAGGAAGTAAGTCGTTCATAATTCATACCTACCCATTAAAAAATCATAGGAAATCATGTGAACATTTTTTTTTAGCGTATTCTCTGCCCTAGACCTGAACTGACACTTAATCAACTATTCAAAAGCTGAGCACAACACTGGTTTTTTCATGGAGAAATCCTGAGAAACATTTCAAAGCTGCTAACTTCAGAAAGAAGAAGTTTGCTCATTTCCTTCCTGTCTCCGTCCCAGTCGGGTGACATTGGTAAGTTGGTAGTTGGGATAGAGACTCTTTTTTTCTTCTCTTGTTAAAAGAGGAGAAAAGTGGTACATTCATTTCTGCCCCCCCTCCCCGGCTGTTGTAAATAGCATCCTTGGCTGTTTTCTTGCAGACGTTTCATAACCCTACTTGGTAACATTATCCTTGCTAGAAAGGAGTGTGTAAACAAATGACGTTACCTGGTAAGGTTATGAAATGTCCGCAAGGAAACAGCCAGGCTCAGAGATCACCAAAGACCTTACATTAATCTCCACAGACATTTGGGGGGTAAAGAAAACTGGGCATGGAACATGACCTTCACAGAACCCATGCTTTCTCTTCAAGTGACCCCGACTCCAAGGATTTTTGTACTCTTGACCTACGGTTGAGTAAGAGTGAATTGGGCGGCCATGTAAGTGTCCATAAATAAACAGATAGATAATTATTTGATTGCCTTCTAACAAAGGTAAAGATTCCCCTCGCACACATGTGCTGTTTGTTCCCGACTCTAGGGGGCAGTGCTCATCTCTGTTTCAAAGCCCAAGAGCCAGCGCTGTCTGAAGACGTCTCTGTGGTCATGTGGCCAGCATGACTCAACACCAAAGGCGCATGGAACGCTGTTACCTTCCCACCAAAGATGGTTCCTATTTTTCTACTTGCATTTTGTACATGCTTTTGAACTGCTAGGTTGGCAGAAGCTGGGACAATGGGAGCTCACTTCCTTACGTGGAGCTAGGGATTCAAACCGCTAAACTGCCAACCTTTCTGATCGACAAGCTCAGCGTCTTAGCCGTTGAGCCACTGTATCCCTTCTAATAAAGTCCTCCAATTCTGTCACTTACAAAGCTTCCCTGACCTGCTCCCGAGTTGCCATAGTTAGTGGTGATGGGGAATCGAGCCTCGCAGCTGGAGGAATTTACACCTCAGCCAAAAGAAAACACATCCTAGCTGGCCAAAGTCAAGGCTATCTCCACAGAAACCAGTAACGGCCAGAGAGAGTGACTTCTATGACCCATGAAATTGCTTCACTGGGGAATGTGACTGATGACACATCTTGGGGGGAGGGGGAAACCGGCTCAGAGGCAAGGCGCGAACTGAGTGGGGTCAGAGCTGGCTTCACTTGGTCTGTGCCGACATATCGCTTCTAATAAACAACTGGGTTTTTCTTGAAACTTTGCTTGAGGCTCCTGCTTTCATTCGGGCATTTATTGGAACCCTGACATCACTAGAAATTAGATAGACTCACTTTGTGCTTTGAATTAATTAATCCACTTGATTAATTAGCACATACCGTGTATTACATTCTGGCAAATTATTAAATTTGATAGAAAAACCGTTTTCCTTACTCCCATCATGCGTAGGTAGTGCTCGACTTACAACTACAATTGGGACCAGGATTTCTGTCATTAAGTAAGCTGGTTGCTAAGTGAGTCACGCCTAATTTTAAAACCTTTCGTTGCCATAGTTGTTTTTCCCCTGGACTTTGCTTGTTGGGAGCTAGCTGGGAAAGTCTCAAATGGCAAAACCAGGATCATAAACACATGCCACATCTCAAACCCCTGAATATCGATCGCGTGTTTTTTTTTCCAGTGTTTTCTGAACGGTCCCTAAATGAATGGCTGTAAGTTGAAATCCACCCCCAGTCAAAGTTTTATCTTAGGGAGACAGGAGTTGCGCTAGTTACCAGCAGCAGGAATCTGTGCTTCAGGTGCTTGCTGGGCTGGATGCAGCCGTACTGGGGTCCTTCATTATATATGGTGCCCGTTGGGTCAAAGAACGGGACGTAGCCATCTTTCCCTGTGCAGAGGTAGACTTTTTCCAGCTGCAATTTGTAGGCGGAATTGAGGTTTTGCTCCGGATTCCACATCACTCGGCCGTACAGGATTTGACCTGAGTTTTTTTAAAAAAATATACATTTGAGATCAGGCAGACGCAATGAATGTCCACCAGAATAACAAGAGTACTCAGATTGAACAGCCAACAAGCAGGCGTAGAAAGAGACAAAAATCTTAAGAGAGGAATATGGGAGACAAGTCAAAAAGAAAAAAAAAAGCATAGTAAGTAAAGTATTGAAGCAGGCAAGAGATGATGGATAGATAATTTTACGTTTCTGGCGTTGTTTTGCTTTTCTTTTCTTCTCTCTCGCTTTTTTTTTTTTTTGTAGGACATGATTAGAAGTTAGGTAGGATAGAAAGAAAATGTTTTCTAACAAAGGATGACATGAATAAAAGTTAGAATAAGAAATAGAAATAAGAGAAAAGGGGAGTATTAGTGTACACACTTTCATATAATAAAACAAGAAGAACAAGAAAAACAAGGGTAGAACAAGAAGCAATGGGTGGAAACTAATCAAGGAGAGAAGCAACTTAGAACTGAGGAGAAACTTTCTGACAGTGAGAACAATTAATCAGTGGAACAGAAGTTGCCTCCAGAAGTTGTGAATGTCCCAACACTGGAAGTCTTTAAGAAGATGTTGGATAGCCATTTGTCTGAAACGGTATAGGGTTTCCTGCCTAGGCAGGGGGTTGGACTAGAAGACCTCCAAGGTCCCTTCCAACTCTGCTATTGTATTGTATTATTGTAAAATAAGATCAATAACAAGAGAAAACCTGGAATAATTGAATAATGACAGATTGCAACTTTATATAAATATGTATTACTATTAGAAATATATGTTGGTTGAAAGTAATAACTTTGACTAATAGTTTTATTTGTATTAGAATGTATGATACCCAGGTGCCACACTGTTCAACCATTGATATGTTTGTAAAAAATTTAAAAAAATACTTATTTTAAAAAAAGAGTTGGAAGGGACCTTGGAGGTCTTCTAGTCCAACCTCCCGCTCAAGCTCAACCATTTCAGACAAAATAGTTGTCCAATCTCATCTTAAAAACCTCCAGTCTTGGAGCACAATTTCTGGAAGCAAGTCGTTCCACTCATTCATTGTTCTCACTGTCAGGAAATTCCTCCTTATTTCTAGGTTGCTTCTCTCCTTGATTAGTTTCCATCCATGGCTTCCTGTTCTGCCTTCTTTGGATGCTTTGGAGAATAGGTTGACTTCCTCTCTTCTTTTCTGGCAGCCCCTCAAATATTAGAAGACTGCTATCATGTCATCTCTAGTCCTTCTTTTCATTACACTAGACCAGGGGTGTCAAACTCAAGGCCTGGGGGCCAGATCTGGCCCGCGAGGTGCTTAGATCTGGCCTGCAGGACCGCCCTGGAAACAGTGAAGAAACAGCCTGCAGTACTTTCGCCAATAAAAACAGAGATTGGCACTCATGAGCTCCGTTTTCCCTGGCAGGGGGTTGCAGGACATTGGTGCAGCCGAAACGGAGCTCATTTTTGCTGGCAAAGCACTTGGGTCCCGACACGAGTGATGTCGAGCTGGCCACACCCATCCTGACCGCCCCCCCCCCCCAGGTCAAATACAATTCTGATGCGGCTCTCAATGAAGTCGCATTTGACACCGCTGCACTAGACATGCTCAATTCCTGCACCTGTGCAATTCCTGCACCAAAAGGACAAATATCCAGAAAAGGGCATCCTAGTCAGAAAATGGCTGCATTGCTCAATGGGAGATGAGACCCGAATTCGAAATTTGGCATTATGGCAGAAGATATTGGAGAACGAGAAGGTGCCTCGAACCTGTGCCACGCCAAACTTTCCCAGCTGATCCCCTTCACCTTATGCTGGTATTGACAATCCCCCAGTTCGGCTGACCAGCATGGGCCCCAGCTTGGAATTCTGGGACTTCTATGATAATATCAACTTCTTGAACATTTAGTGAGTTATTGAAGGAAGGGTTGAATCAGTGTTTCTCAAACTTGGTGACTTTAAGTCCTGTGGACTTCAACTCCCAGAATCCCCCAGCCAGCATAGCTGGCTGGGGAATTCTGGGAGTTGAAGTCCACAGGACTTAAAGTCGCCAAGTTTGAGAAACATTGGGTTGAATGAAAAGAGGCAGAGTTGAAGCTCAGCTGAAGCATTCCTGTGCATAATCTCGCCCCAACATTTAATAGAGACATATTTTAGATATCACCCCATCCTGCTTTATAGTGCATATATACATGCATTAAGCATACATTAATATATTAAGCATGCATTCAAGATTACCCTGCCCTGCTTCATGAGATATGTATGCATATCCTTAACATATATACATATATTCAACATAAATACATATATTCCAATATTGGATATATATTACACATTACCCTCGTGCCTTGCAGGAAGTTTACTTATACGGCTTCCTGAAAAACCGACTGCTAAGCAAGAAACTGTAGGAACCAGCCAGTGAGACGGGTGGCATATACATTTAATAATATTAAAAAGAACCTATAGTTTAATAAAATGAACACCATATAAATAGGGTCCTTCTAAAATCTCCTTGTATGCTTTTCAACGTTTGAAGGAGAACGGAACGCCATGTTCTAAAAACGCCAACTTTATCTAAAAGGTAAGGTCTGCATTCTGCTACGATTTTACATGAGCCCGGTGGACTGCTAGTTACATACAGGTAAGTCCTTGACTTGCAACCATTCGTTTAGTGAT
This sequence comes from Natrix helvetica, assembly GCF_964273705.1. NCBI lineage: Eukaryota > Metazoa > Chordata > Lepidosauria > Squamata > Natricidae > Natrix > Natrix helvetica. The sequence goes on along the minus strand of NC_138558.1, from coordinate 9,348,184 downwards.
CATTTGAAAGTTACAACAGGCCAGAAGAAAAGTGACAAGACTGTCCCAAAGGTGCTTTTTTCAAGGGGCAACTCGACTTTTTCTTTGGAGACGTTTCACTTCTCATCCAAGAAGTCTTGTCTTCAGTGCTGACTGGATGGTGGGCAATGGAGGGATTTATGCTCCTTGCAGACAGCTGGTCATTTGCATCCTTTTCAGAGAGTTGTTAAGGTTACTTGGAGGTTTAGCTGTGTCCTCAAGGTCACCTGAATAGTGTAAATTGGTGTGGAGCCTTTCAACAACTCCAAGAAGGCCCCTCATCCATTTGCACCACTCAGGTGATCCTGAGGACAGAGATAAACTTCCAAGTGGCCTCAACGACCCTCTAAAAGGATGCAAAGGACCAGCAGTCTGCAAGGACTATCAATCCTTCCATTCCACACCAACCCAGTCAGAGCTGAAGAAGCTTCTTGGATGAGAAGCGAAAGGTCTTCAAAGAAAAAAAAACCAGAAAGTCCAGTGGACTCTTGAAAAAAAGCACCTTTGGGGACAACCCTGACCTGGATGACTGAGAATCTTCATCTGACTTGTGACTGGGTTTCACACCTTAGCAATAGGTAGCTTGCAGCCTCCCCGTGGCCACGTGATCAAAATTTGAAGGCTTGGCAACTGGCGTGTATTTATGACGGTTGCGTGATGATCCCAGGGTCATGGGATCACTTATTTGTAAACTTCCCAGCTGGCTTCCAATAAGCCAGGGGTGTCCAAACTTGAGAACTTTAAGACTTGTGGACTTCAACTCCCAGAATTCCCCAGCCAGCATGGCTGGCTGGGGAATTCTGAGAGTTGAAGTCCACAAGTCTTAAAGTTCCCAAGTTTGGACACCCCTGCAATAAGCGAAGTCGATGGGGGGAAGCTTAACAACCTCACAGTTCACTTAACGACGGCAGCGACCCGCTTAACAACTGGGCCGAAAAGGTGGTCAAAAGGAGCCAAACTCACGTTATCAACTGTCTTGCTTAGCAACCGAAGTGTTGGGCTCAGCTGTGGTTGTAAGTCAAGGACCACCTGTGTACCTCTGATGCTTTGGTGAACTCATTGGGCCCAGATTGGCTTTTCAAACGCCCCTGGAGGGGAACAGCCTTGCTGACTTCTCCATTATGTCAGGATCAGCCGAATGCCACACCTTCCCAATGTCTGTCTTGCACTTAGACTTATATACCACTTCACAGCCCTCTCTAAGCGGTTTATAGAGTCGGCCTATTGTCCTCAACAATTTGGGTCCTCATTTTACCCACCTCGGAAGGATGGAAGGCTGATTCAACCTTGAACCAGTCAGGATCGAACTGCTGGCAGTCGGCAGAATTAGCCTGCAATACTGCAGTCTAACCAATGCGCCACCACAGCTCTTCAGAAAGTGATTTTGGGAAGAAGAGCATTATGCCCATCCAATCAGCCTCCGTTTCACTTATTCTGTCATTCAACCCAGCCTATTTTCCCATAGAGCATTTCTGTTACCTTCCGGCATGTTTTCCTTGCCATTCCCCCCAGAGAGCTCCCTGCCCCGTCCAAATCTCGAAATGGAGATCGTACCTTTGGAAAAAGCTCCCTTGTAGTCCATCTCGGCCATCAACATCTCCGTTTTGGTTGGGTCCATGAGAAAAACTTTTTCGTTATTGCAGAGCTGAAATTCCGTGTTGAGGGAATAAACGACGGGAACCGGGCGGTTGGTCTGCTGAAAGGCAATTGGGATCAGAAATCTACATGGGGAAGAAAGGGAATAGAAAAATAAGGGCACAGAAAAATAATAACCCCAGGAATATTTCTTTATTTCCTAACTTTTTCTTTGAGAGCTCAAGGGGGATATATATACAGATAATGTATAATTGCATTATCTAAATCAACTCTTCCAGCGTAGGAGACTAGCATTGCCGCCACTTCGAAGGTTGACACATAAGCACAGAGCAGATCATCCTCAACTTGCAACCACAATTGAGCTCAAATATTTTGTTGCTAAGCGAAGACAGCTAAGGACCCCATTTTACAACCTTTCTTGGCCCAGTCGTTCAGTAAATCACTGCAGTTGTTAAATTAGCAATCTGGCTTCCCCCATTGATTCAATTGCAGTCCTAAATTAGCTAGGGTGTCAAACTGAATGCCCAGGGGCCAGATCTGGCCTTTGGGGTGCTTTGATCTGGCCCGCAGGGCCACCCTGGAAACAGCAAAGAAGTGGCCTATGGTGCCTCTGCCAGCGAAGACAGAGCTCAGGAGGACCGCCCACAGCCCTCCCAAGCTCCGTTTTCGCTGGCAGAGGATTGCAGGAGACTGTTGCAGCTGAAAACGGAGCTCGGGAGCCTGTTTTCACTGGCGGAGGATTGCAGGAGACCGTTGCAGCTGAAAACGGAGCTCGGGGAACCCATTTTTGCTGGCAGAGGATTGCAGGAAACTATTGCAGCTGAAAATGGAGCTCGGGAGCACACTTTTGCTGGAAGAGGATTGCAGGAGATCATTGCAGCTGAAAACTGAGCTCGGGAGCCCATCTTCGCTGGCAGAGGATTGCAGGAGATCATTGCAGCTGAAAACTGAGCTCGGGAGCCCATCTTCGCTGGCAGAGGATTGCAGGAGATCATTGCAGCTGAAAACGGAGCTCGGGAGCCCATCTTCGCTGGCAGAGGATTGCAGGAGACCATTGCAGCTGAAAACTGAGCTCGGGAGCCCATCTTCGCTGGCAGAGGATTGCAGGAGATCATTGCAGCTGAAAACTGAGCTCGGGAGCCCATCTTCGCTGGCAGAGGATTGCAGGAGATCATTGCAGCTGAAAACTGAGCTCGGGAGCCCATCTTCGCTGGCAGAGGATTGCAGGAGATCATTGCAGCTGAAAACTGAGCTCGGGAGCCCATCTTCGCTGGCAGAGGATTGCAGGAGATCATTGCAGCTGAAAACTGAGCTCGGGAGCCCATCTTCGCTGGCAGAGGATTGCAGGAGACCATTGCAGATGAAAACGGAGCTCGGGAGCCCATCTTCGCTGGCAGAGGATTGCAGGAGATCATTGCAGCTGAAAACGGAGCTCGGGAGCACACAGGTGCCCCCAACACGAGTGACACAGTGGTGGGTTCCAGCGGTTCGGACTGATTTGGCTGAACCAGTAGTGGTTTGGCGGCCTGGGTCGCTAGAATCAGCATCGACCCAGGCCTGCCATGCCCCCGAACCGGTTCTCTGGGCAGCGCCATAGGTGTCTCCATCTTGTTTTTCGGTTCTGCACACGCGCAGAACAATTTTAATTGTACTGTGTATGCGTGCGCAGTGCGTGGCACGCACATGAGCGAACCGACAGTAGTGCCGGCCGGAGCCCATCCTGTAGTGATGTCGAGTTGGCCACGCCCACCCTGGCCACGCCCACCTCAGCCCCGCAAGGTGAAAAATAACCCCGATGCAGCCCTCAATGAAATCGAGTTTGACACCCCTGAGCTGTGCTAGTTTGCTTGGATGAAGACGAAGCATCACTTTGTCTCCGCGATAAAGATTCCATGAATATACATTCAAAGGTGGGAGTGAAGGAACAGCCCTTTGATTCTTATGCCTTCAAAGCAGTAACATGGGTAGGTGGGTGGTAGGGGAGAAAGAATCTGCATTAATGGCGGAAGAAAGAATGTGGGAAGGGAAGGTGAAGACATGCGGTGGCTGAACTAATCCCAACTTGGCCCAGGGACCAAAGACTGCAATCAAGATTGGAAATATTTTAGCTTTTAGCTTCAGAAACAGTAGCTCAGCTTCCCTTGGCAAATTGCCCTGAGGGCAGCCTTGTCAAAGGATCAAAGGAAGCCCCAAAGACATCCCATCAAGCAAGTCCAGGGCTAAGGAAGGAGCCGCGGTGGCACGGTGGTTAGAATGCGGTACTGCAGCTAATGCTGCCGATCGCCGGCTGCCAGCAGTTGGATCCTGACCGGCTCAAGTTCGACTCAGCCTTCCATCCTTCGGTAAAATGAGGACCCAGGTTGTTAGGGGCATTATGCTAACTCTGTAAACTGCTTAGAGAGGGCTGCAAAGCACTGTGAAGCCTGTAGGTGATAGGGGGAATTACCTTCGCTTACTATTGCGTGGGAAACCCAGAGCTGGTTTTGCTTCTTCTGTGCCAATGTGGTTAATTCAGTGAAGTTTTGTACTCTTGGTAAAATAATGTGCCCGGAGTTCCTTTTTCTGGATTCTCCAACTGGACAGTTGACATGAGCCCAAGGGAGGGGTCAAGCACGTTATGAGTTTGAAGTCCCTTCATGCCCACGAGAGATCTAAGTCCAGCCTTTCTTGAATTCCATTGCGTCTCATCTACTGCCAATTAGCCTTAACCGTTAGTAATTCAGTTTCTTGTTTAGAGGTGGCACAGGCAAAACCTGTACTTATTTGAACAACTCTGGTTCCCGATTCTTACTCTTGATATATATGCATCCTCTTTGAAGCCCAGCATAAAGGAAAGGGATGGCATGGGAGCAGATTATCTGAAGGACCATCTTGCCTGAATGGGATGGCCTCATCTAACAGAAGGAACATGCTGGGGACCCTGTCGGCCAAGGAGTTTTGGCTAGCAGGGTCTAGAACAGGGTGTCAAACTCAATTTCATTGAGGGCCACATGTTTGATCTCGGAGGGCCGGGGTGGGCGTGGCCACCTTAATATCACTTGTGTCGGGGGCACCTGTGTTGGCCAAGTGGTAAGGCAGGACTTCCCTGAGGCCCTCCCTCCCCCTCGTTATAATCTCCTTCCTTCCTTCCTTCTTTCCTTCCTCCCTCCCTCCTTCCGTCCCTCTTCATTCTCCTTTCTTCTTCCTTCCCCTCTTCCCTTTTTTTTCCTTCCTTGCTCTCTTTCCATCTTTCTTTCTTTGTCTTTCCCCTTCTTGAACGCTCAATTGTTTCATTTTTAGTTTGTTTTGCTAGCCCTCTGCCAGCGAAAACAGAGCCCGGGTGGGGAGTGGGGGCACGCAGTTCTCCCGAGCTCCGTTTTCACTGGTTGAGGCACCGCGGACCGCTCCCTCCCCTTTTTCAGGGCAGCCTCGCAGGGCAGATTTAAGCACCCCATGACTCAGATCTGGCCCCCTTGAATTTGACACCCCTGGTTGAGAAGATCTTTACAGGATCACAAGTATGTGCATTGTTTTAAATTCTTCCAGCTTACATTCCACCAGTCATTATAATTATCAGGACACTGATGTCTTCTCTCACGCACATCCTCTTACAATTTCTCTGGATAATAGCCCTGTGCCCTGATTACTGTTAATATTTCAGCCTATATTTCATCAGGTGTTTCCCGACTATTGTGCTTCTAATTGTCCCTATTTGTGTTCCCCTCGTTGACTTTAAGCATACTTATGCGCAAGAAATGCACTCAAACCTGTACCAAGATACTGTAGAGGAAGTTGATGTAGCAAGCGGCTAAACTCCTCCCAATTCCAGAATCTAAAACAAAGTATTCTAGCCTTTGGCCCTTTCCACGTGTGCTGAAAATTTCCTTTTTGTGTTTGTGGTTTTTTTAAATAGTGACACTTATCTTCAGGCATGAAGCAACGTAAACACCTACTTACTTTTCTGGAGCATGAGCAGTGCAGGGTAAGGGTTTGTCTCCTGGATCAACCCAAGATTGTGTGGGTTGGACCGTACATGGTATTAAGGAGATGGTGTATTCTCCGGAATAATCTTTCCTGAAAGCAGAGATAAAGTACTGCCATTAGTGCATTGAACTGCGAGTTTTTCCCTTTTTCAAAAGGCAACTGGACGTCTTCCTTGAAGATGTTTTGCTTCTCCTCCAAGAAGCTTCTTCACTTCTGAATGAAGGGTGGGGAACTACAGTCAGAGCTGAAGAAGCTTCTTGGAGGAGAAGTGAAACCTCTTCAAGGAAAAACAAAGAAAGTCCAGTTGCCTCTTGAAAAAGCGCCTCTGGGACAACCTTGACCTGGGATGACCGAGAATCTCCACAGATATTAAGTTTTTTGTGGTGAGTTGATCAGGAGATGTGGGGAAGGTGAACCAAATAAAACACAACACATAGGCAGAAGGTAGGCATATGAATTAAAGGTAGTCCTTGACTGACAACGCAATTCATTTAATGACTGTTCGAAGTTACAACGGCACTGAAAAAAGTTGACTTCATGACCCTTTTTCACATTTACGACTATTGCAGCCTGCCTACAGTTACGTGATAATTGCAGCACTGGTCAAAAGGGCCCAGCAGAGATTATACTACCTGAGACTTCTCAGGAAACAACAACTGAATGAAAAACTGCTAGAGACCTTCTACCGCTGCACCAGAGAGAGTATTTTAACTTAACTGCACCTGCGTATGGTTTGCCAATTGCACAGTGGCAGATAGGACAGCGCTCCAGAGGGTCAAGGTCATTGCCCAGAGGCTCATTGGTTGCCCCCTCCCCTCTTTGGAAGAGCTTTATAGCTCCCACTGCCTTAAGAAAGTTTAAAACATTCTTAAAGATCCATCCATCCATCCATGTTAAGGTTCCCACTCGCACATATGTGCTAGTCGTTCCCGACACTAGGGGGCGGTACTCATTTCTGTTTCAAAGCCGTAGAGCCAACATTGTCCAGTCATTTCCGTGGTCATGTGGCTGGCATGATTAAATGTCAAAGGCGCATGAAATGCTGTTACCACCTTCCCACCAAAGGGCCAAAGATCCAAAAGAAAAGATGGCTGCAGGCCTGACACCCCATTTATTTGTATTCATTTCATGTACCCATGTCCAGGTTTATACTTATTCCTGTTATTTTGTGCATGTTTGACAACTAAATAAATAAATTAAAGGAAAAAGGGGCTCTGAATCAAAGCCCAATAAGTAGAATTATTTTGCCTGGAACCATCTCTTCAACAACGAGCTCCAGGATCTTCAGAGTAAGGCGAGGTGGTGAGGCACACCTGTTAACTCTCCTTAAAGGTAAAGATTCCCACGCACATGCATGCTAGTCATTTCTGGCTCTAGGGGGCGGTGCTCATCTCCGTTTCAAAGCCAAAGAGCCAGAGCTGTCTGAAGACGTTCTCCATGGTCAGGTGACTGGCATGACTCAACGGCAAAGGTGCACGGAACGCTTTTACCTTCCCACCAAAGTGGGTCCCTATTTTTCTACTTGCATTTTTACGTGCTTTGGAACTGCTAGGTTGGCAGAAGCTGGGACAAGTCACGGGAGCTCACTCCATTACGCGGCGCTAGGGATTCGAACCGCCAAACTGCTGACCTTTCTGATCGACAAGCTCAGCGTCTTAGCCACTGAGCCAGTGTCCCAAATATCCATTAGGGTAATACCCTAATAGGGTGGTGGGTTCTGGATCCCGGTGCAACCGGTACGGTGCAACAGGGGCGGGGGCTCATCACATGAACGTGTGCAGTGCACTCATGCGTAATTACCTCCCACGACGCTCTGCAACGCCTCCACAACGCCCCAGCTGCTTGGCGGAGCGTTGCGCAGGCACCTTACACTCCATGTGCAGAAGCCCCAAAAACTTCAAATACTGGTAAGGAGCGCGGGAGGGCAGGTGAGCCCTCCGGAACACCATACCGGAACGGTACCTGGTGCTCCCAGCAGACACCAGTACGCCGTACCGGGGTGCACCGGTTGTAACCCACCACTGCCCTAATACCCATCCATCCACCCACCCACCCACCCTTCTATCCACCCACCCATCTTTCCATCTATCCATCCATCCATCATATCTCATGATAGCAAATTTGGTACAACTTCAAAACGGATGCATCTCAAAGTTTTCCTTCATACCTGCTGTAGGAGCTGGTTGCTCTCCAGAGTTGATAAGGAGAGTCAAAAGTCTGTCCACTCCACAACAGCTGTAGGTCAAATTCCATCCCTCCCAGGTGGTCAGGAGTCATGATAAAAGACTTGGCGTTTGGCAGAGTGTGGTGTTCCATCACAAAATGCCCTATGTAGATGGGAATAATCAGGTTCACTGTCATAAAGTCCAGATTTCATCTTGCGGGGGAAGAGCGAATGGCCTTGAAGAACGGGAGGAAGAACTTCTACTAAGACAACAATCAGATAAAAGTGGCCTGAGCCCTGGCCAAGAAATTAAGTTCCTTGTTTTGGGGAGATGGGCAGGTATACAAATTTTAAAAATCTATATATGTAAAAATGGCTGTCTGTGTGTGTGTGTGTGTGCGTGTGTGTGTTCCAGCATAACTCTAGAACGCCTTGAGCAATTTCAACCAAACTTGATACACAGATGACTTACTCTCTGGAAATAAATACTGGGGGGGAGGGGGGAGAAGGGGGGGATAAGACACCCCTAATGCCCCTTGGGGTATGTGTTTATGTGTTTTGTTAAGATACAGCCTGTTGTGCCTTAAAATGGTTCCTACTGTACTGCCGTAAAATGGCTTCTACTGTACAGCGCAGTGGAGTTGCCATCGTAACGGCTTCACAGTACTCCACAAGGGGGCTCCCTCTGATAAAGGGGAAAAATCCAACATTAGAGATTGTGGCGACACTGATGCTCAACGCAATGTAGCTTTTGAAAAAAAATCAACGCGTGTTGGGATACAATTCCAGAAAAGAACGCTGCCCTCCCACTATCAAGAAATAACCAACCAACATTCAACACGTCTGGAATACCAAGGCAGAAAAAAAAGTGGGCATCTTTGGCTAGTTGCAGAACGCAAGAATGACCCACCTCTGAACTTGGCGTGAGTTTTGAACTCAATGACCAGCCGGCCATCATCTCGGATGTAGATCCTGATGATCTGCAGTTTGGCTGACAGGACGCTGTCCGTTTGTATACCTGAAGGAGAGAATGCCAAGCCTGGGCTTCCTCAACTGGAGATCACGGGTTAGTCATTCTATCGCCCCGCTCCCTCAGAGGGAATCCACTTCCAGCAGGAGGCCCAGAGGCCTCCGCAGGTTCCAACCAGTTCTGGAGAACCGGTAGAGGAAATTTTGAGTTCAGAGAACCGGTAAATGCCACCTCTGGCTGGCCATGCCCCCATCTATTCTCTGCCTCCCACGTCCCAGCTGATCGGGAGGGAATGGGGATTTTACAGTAACCTTCCCCTGCCACGCCCACAAAGCCGTGCCCACAAAGCCACACCCACAGAAACGGTACTAAAAAAAATTGAGGACTGAGGAGGACCACCAAGGAAGTTCTCAATAAGTCACTTGGCCAAGCTGAGGGCAGCTTAGCATGTCAGGGGTGCTAGAGTTCTCCCTTTCACCCCCGTGTCATGGAGAAAATAAAACTAGTCCCCCCCCCTACCTGTTCTCCAGAGAATGGTGTCATAGAAGAAGGAAAACTCCATCTCCGTGTGATGCTCAAGAGAGGCCCAGCCTCTGGGTGCGGTTACGTAAACGTAGGAGACGTAAAGTGGGACATGGACTGTCAAGAACGACTGAGCAGAATCCCGAACCTGTCATCACAGAAGGAAAAAGTACTGTACCGTTTTTTACATAGCATCTTGCCTTTTTGTACAGCAGAGGGACCAATCTGGCTGGCCATACCCCTCCCTCCAGCCCGTAAGGGGCCCGCTGTTTTAAAATATAGTGTTTACTATCTTCAGCCTCCAATTCCATAATATGCTTTCAAATCTTGGACATGGAGGTGCCTTGGATGCGGGAATGGATGACATATAAATAATAATAATAATAATAATAATAATAATAATAATAATAATAATAATAATAATAATAATAATAAAATGAAGAGAGAGGGAGAGAGAAAGAAAGAAAGAGAGAGAGAGGAGGGAGAGGGTGGGAAGGAAGGGAAAGAAAGAAAGAAAGAAAGAAAGAAAGAAAGAAAGGGAGGGGAGAGAGAGAAAGAAAGAGAGTGAGAAGGAAGGAAGGGAAAGGAAGGAAGGAAGGAAGAAAGAAAGAGAGAGGGAGGGAGGAGGGAGGGAGAGTAGGAAGGAAGGGAAAGGAAGGAAGGAAGGAAGGAAGGAAGGAAGAAAGAAAGAAAGAAGGAAGGAAGGAAGGAAAGGTGGGGAGAGAGGAGGGAGGGAAGAAGGAAGACTTTTTTTCTCTCATTCACATGAAGCGCCAAACAAATTCTTTCCCTGTTCAGGAGAGGGAAATTTAGAAGCAATAAAAGAAAATGAAAATCTCATCATTTTACTTTATTGCTGATTAATAATAAGTTGGCATGACCAGGTCCTCTTATCTTTCCCTGGTAGCAGATGATAATGATTATGATCATAATTAGGGCACCGCGTAAAGCGGTTTTTCAGAGCTATTAATATTTCAAGGAAATCTAGGTCCTTCGTCCCCTGAAGACTTTCACAGAAGACTTTTCATGCATTCTGCTAAAATTGGAGCCATGCTTGGGTGCTGCCCACATATGGATTTATATACTGCTTCACAGACCTCTCTAAGCCGTTGAGAAATGTCAGCCTCTTACTCTCAACCATTTGAGTCCTCGTTTTACCGACCTTGGAAGGATGGGAGGCTGAGTCCACCTTGAGCCGGTCAGGATCGAACTGCTGGTGGCCGGCAGAGTCAGCCTGCAAGACTGCATTCTAACCCCTGTGCCACCACAGCTCTTACCCCTGGATTCCCTCCTGAACAGAAAGGGAGGTCAACCTCCATTCAATTAACGCCAGATTCTTCACACGCAGGGCAGCATCTGACCATTCACAGACTTCCAATGGGACAACCAGGCAGTTGAGTCAGGAAATTGCTTCTTGTCCTGCCCTCAGGTGCCTTGGAGAATAGTTTGACTCCCTCTTCTTTGTGGCAACCCCTGAGATATTGTAACCCTGCTATCATGTCTCTCCTAGTCCTTCTTTTCATTAAACTAGACATACCCAGTTCCTGCAACCGCTCTTCATATGTTTTAGCCTCCAGTCATGTTCTATGATACTTCAGGTGAATTTACAACAGGAACTACCGTATTTTTTGGACTATAAGACACACCGGAGTATAAGACGCACCATGATTTTGAAGACGTAATTTTTTTTAAGTGTTTGCACTCTGCAGGCCTCCCAAACCCTCTGCATGCCGCATTTTTTTGCATTTTGGGAGGCTTGTAGAGTGCTCCTGCCCTCCACAAAAAATGAGCAAAAAACCCAGCCCACTTTTTGCTCGTTTATACCCTACCCAGCCCCCAGGAGCAATTTGCAAGCCTCCCAAACCCTCTGCATGTCCATTTTTGCAAAGGGGATGGGGTTTCTGGAAGCAAAAAAATGCTGTATTCAGTGTGTAAGACGCGCCCGAATTTTCACCCTCTTTTTTTGGGGAGGGAAAAAAGGTGCGTCTTATACTCCGAAAAATATGGTAATATGCCAGTGTCATTTCTGTGTCTCCCATATAAAAAGCATTACCTGGAAGTCTGCAGTGACGGATCCTCCACAGACGTCAATTAACTCTGTCATGTCATAGTAGGCATCGAAGGTCCAAATGCAGCTCTTCAGGTTCAAATGTTTGTAGAACTGGAGAGTCTTTGGTTCTCTCACGTTGGGGTCAAACTGGTGCGGCCGGTCATATCCAGGTCCCAGAACGATATTGTTGTACGTCACGTCATCTAGAAACCCAGCTTCTGGGTTGGAAGTAAAGAAATACAGAGCAAAATTCCAATAATAATAACTTAGCCACGTCGAACCTAGAATTCCTGGGATATATAACAGAATGGGAAGGGACCTTGGAGGTCTTCTAGTCCAACCCTCAGCTCAAGCAGGAAGACCTAAAACCGTGATGGCGAATCTGTGGCACGCATATCACAGGTGACACATGGAGCCATTTGTTATGGCACGCGAGGCGTTGCCCTATCAACTGCAGTGCGCAAGTGTGCGCTGGCCAACTGACTTCAGCCTTCATTTTCGGCCGTTTTTCACCCTCCGGAGGCTTCAGGGAGGGCGAAAAACAGCCCTAAGGGGCAAAACAGAAGTCTATTCCCGAACCTCCAGTTTGCTCACAAGGCCATTTTTCGCCCTCTGAAGCCTCCTGAAGCCTTTGGAGTGCCCCCGGGAGGGGGGAGTTTTCGCCATCCTAGAAAGCCTCTGGAGCCTGGGGAAGGCGAAAAACAAGTCCATTGCACGGCAAAAGCAGGGTGTGTGTGGGTGGGTCATGCGGTCATGGGGAGGTTGTTGCATGATAGGATTATGGGTGTGAACACACCAGTGCAAGATCCCCCTGCACTCCCTCCCGTTTTGGCACGCATTGGGAAAAAAGTTAGCCATCCCCGCTCTATAACATTTCAGAAAATTATCGTCCAATCTCTTATTATTATTACTACAGCTTTATCGATTAGCCTGTATGGTCATATCAAAGCATGTTCAAACATATCACCAATCAAATCCTATACAAACAATTTAAAATAAGAGTAGGGTAAAATACAATAGTTATAGGATAAGATACAATATAATTTAATGCATAAATATGTTAAAATAGAATAAGATGACATAAAATTATACTTTGGTGTCACCTTTACAATCTACTCCAATCAGTCCCACGTATGCAGATCTCAACCGAACCATTTTGTTTAAGTACTGGGCTGTATTAAATGTTATTTTCAAGTTCTGCCCGCACATAAAGTAGCTCTTCTTAAAGACTTCCAGTGTTGGGGCATTCACAATTTCTGGAGGCAAGTTGTTCCACTGATTAATTGTTCTCACTGTCAGAAAATCCCTCTTTAGTTCTAAGTTGCTTCTCTCCTTGATTAATTTCCACCCATCGCTTCTTGTCCTGCCTTCGGGGGCTTTGGAGAATATTTGGAGAGTAGCTTGACTCCCTCTTCTTTGTGGCAACCCCTGAGATATTGGAAGACTGCTATCACGTCTCCCCTAGTCCTTCTTTTCCTTAAACTAGACATACCCAGTTCCTGCAGCTGTTCTTCATATGTTTTAGCCTCTAGTCCTCTAATCTTCTTTGTTGCTCTTCTCTGCACTCTCTCTAGAGTCTCCACATCTTTTTTGTATTATGGCAATATTCCAAGTCTGGTCTTACTAAGGCATTATAAAGTGATACTAACAGCGGAGTAACAAAATATTTTGGATTCTGACAGCTCTGTGACAAATAGGTGAGCAGCTGTTTCCAGGTTCAGCTCTAAACTGATCATTGGACACACAGAATATTATTTAGAGCATCTAATTTTGGAGAACGTTGCAGCTGTTGATTGACTAACTGCGATCTCTTTTTTTTATTGCTCTTGGTGTATTACTACCAAGCTCCAAGTAATTAGAAAGCTTATCTTACAGTCATTTAACAATGACAGGTGGGTAAGAAAGAACACTGCAGGGCTTTTTCCCCCCTAAAAATAAAAATGTACACTCCGATGTACCGATTTCTTTGAAAGCAAGGCAGAAAGAAAAGTTAAAGAGACGAGAAAGCTAAGCGGATTGACGTAGCCAACCAAGCAAGAAGGTTTTAAGGGTGTTTTTTTAAAATCTTCTATGTGATGTCTCTAGAGGTTTGTCTCATCTTTTTTCTTGATGATGATTCTCATCATTTAACGGTTACGTGACTGGCAGCTAAGACACTGTCCTGTCTCTGCGGCAAATACAGATACCCCAATCGGTTGGTGCCAATTAAGCAGCGACATTTTCATGGAATCGGTTGGCTGAGATTTCCTTTCTTTTGCTGTTTTGAGAACTGACTCAAACCCGCAAATGTCTTCGTAAGAAAAAAAAATGGAGAAGAACTTGGGATGAAAATGCAGATGTGGGGAACAACACCCGAGAAATTCAGGTATGATCATCAACGATTATTTATAGATGGAGAACAGCTTTGGATTATTATTAGATTCACAGAGTTGGAAGGGACCTTAAAGGTCATCTAGTCCAACCCCCCCCCCCACTCAAGCAGGACACTCTACACCCATGATGGCAAACCTATGGGCAACACCCTCTCTGTGGACACGTGAGCCGTCGCCCAAGTTCAGCTTCCTGCAAGCGCCTCCTGCTGGCCAGCTAGCCATCGGGTCTCTGCCGAGCATGGACGGCGGGAGGGGGGGGGCATTAAAATCTAAAATAAGGCGAGGGAACTTCTGCAAAACCAGGATTTTACACTGTTTTGAAGAAGAAGAAGGTCTTACCTGAGATGCCTTTAAGATCTTGGATGCTGACTATATTGGAACAGACATGTTGGTGCCTATAAATGGATTCTGACAATAGGAAATGCAAGTTGTGCAGAGGTCTGGTGGAAATCAGGGGGAGCATCCCGTCCTGGTGTGGAATTTGTACGGAGATGTGGATTCTGGAACAACACAGAAAGTCAGGAATTTGACAGTTATTGTTGGATAAGGTCCACATACTGAAAGAACATTGAGGCATACATATTAAACTCTAATCAATAAGGCAGCTGTTTTTTTTGTGGCTTTCTTGCTTTTTTTTAACAATACAATACAATACAATACAATACAATATAATACAATAGCAGAGTTGGAAGGGACCTTGGAGATCTTCTAGTCCAACCCCTGCCTAGGCAGGAAACCCTACACCGTTTCAGACAAATGGCTATCCAACATCTTCTTAAAGACTTCCAGTGTTGGGGCATTCACAACTTCTGGAGGCAAGTTGTTCCATTCATTAATTGTTCTAACTGTCAGGAAGTTTCTCCTCAGTTCTAAGTTTCTTCTCTCCTTGATTAGTTTCCACCTTGGAGAATAGTTTGACTCCCTCTTCTTTGTGGCAACCCCTGAGATATTGGAACACTGCTATCATGTCTCCCCTAGTCCTTCTTTCCATTAAACTAGACATACCCATTTCCTGCAACCGTTCTTCATATGTTTTATGTTCTATGATACTTCAGGTGAATTTACAACAGGAACTACCGTATTTTTCGGACTATAAGACACACCGGAGTATAAGACGCACCATGATTTTGAAGACGTAATTTTTTTTTAAGTGTTTGCACTCTGCAGGCCTCCCAAACCCTCTGCATGCCTCATTTTTTTTTGCAAAAAAAAGGGCATGCAGAGCTTTGGGAGGCTTGTAGAGTGCTCTTGCCCTCCCCCCAAAATAAGCAAAAAAACCAGCCCACTTTTTGCTCATTTATACCCTACCCAGCCCCCAGGAGCAATTTGCAAGCCTCCCAAACCCTCTGTATGTCCATTTTTGCAAAGGGGATGGGGTTTCTGGAAGCAAAAAAATGCTGTATTCAGTGTGTAAGACGCCCCCGAATTTTCACCCTCTTTTTTTGGAGGGGAAAGGTGCGTCTTATACTCTTAAGCTAAACATACCCAGTTCCAGCAACTGTTCTTCATATGTTTTAGTCTCCAGTTCCCTAATCATCTTCGTTGCTCTTCTCTTCCTTTCCTTGGAGACGTTTCGCTTCTCATCCAAGAAGCTTCTTCAGTTCTGGCTGAATGGTGGGTGATGGAAGGATTTATATTCTGTGCGGTCATTAGCACTCTGAAGGTTGTTAGCTAGCTCTCCTTGAGGCCACTTGGGAGTTTAACAAATGAGTATGGAGCCTTCTTGGTACAGTGGGACCTCGGCTCCCAAACGGCTCAGACGATGAACAATTCGGCTGCCAACTGAAAAATCTGCTGAATGCTTCACTCACATCATGAACACATCCTCGGGTGACGAATAAGCACAGCTGCGGCGATTTCCCCTTCTCGCGCCATTTTGTTTGTGTCTGTGCACATGCGCAGTTTGTCTTGTTTCTGGTCACGACCAAATCGGGTGCCCACCAAAGTCCTGGAACGGATTACGGTCGGCACCCGAGGTCCCACTGTATTGCTAAAAGGACTGCATTATATACAGGAGATGCCGTATTTTTCGGCGTATAAGATGCACCAAGATTTTGAAGAGGCAATTTTTTTTTTTAAAAAAAAGGTTTTTGCATTCTGCAGACCTCCCGAAAACGGGCCCGTTTCCCCCCCCCAAAAAAGGGCATGAATAGTTTTTAGGAAGTTTGTAGAGTGCTCCTGGGGGGGTGGCGCCCCCCCCAAAAAGAAAAAAAGCCTGTTTTTCGCAAAAATGGGTGTGTTTTTTGTCAAAAAAAGGGCATGCATAGCCTTTAGGAGGCTTATAGAGTGCTTCTGGGAGCTGGGGGGAGGGGGCAAAATTGAGCAAAAAAATGACCTGTTATTCGCTCATTTCTGCCCTCCCCAGCCCCCAGGAGCTCTCTGAAAGCCTTCTAAAGGCTATGCATGGCCATTTTGGTGAAGGGGGAAGGGTTTCGGGAGGCAAAACATGCTGTACTCAGTATATAAGATGCACCCAGATTTTCAGCCACTTTTTTGAGGGAAAAGGGTGCGTCTTATACTCCAAAAAATACAGTAGGTGGTGTTGTAAACAGGTACTCCTCAATGTACGACCACAACAGAGCCCCAAATTTATGTTGCTAAGTGACAAATGTGTTACTTAAGTGAGTTTTAAGTGAGTTTTGCCCCATTTTACAACTTTTTCACTTTACATTCGCTAAGTGAATCACGGCAGTAACACAGTTGTTAAATGAATCTGGTTTCCCCATTGACTTTGCTTGTTGCAAAAACTAATCCCATGACCCCAGGACACTGCAACCATCATAAACATGAGTCAGCTGTCAATCATCTGAGTATAAATCATGTGACACTGGGGATGCTGAAACCATCACAAGAGTGAAAAATGGTCATAAGTCACTTTTTTCAGTGCTGTTTTAACTTCAAGCGGTCACTAAACGAACTGTGGTAAGCTGTAATAGCTGGCCATGGACCACCATGACCTGGGTGATTGAGAATCTCCAAAGACAGAAGGCGACTGAATTTAAGGGTGCATCAAATCTGTTTCACTCCCATTCAAATCACTGCATGCAGGAGATATGCACGCATATGCGTTCCCCCTTTACACAATTTGGAACAACATGTAAATTCTTCAACATGCCAGTAAATGAAACCCCATATTTAGATAAATATTTATCTCCTCTGCATTCCCCCCCACCCCCCTATAAAAGGAGAGAGAACTGGAAAAGAAGGGAGACCTGAGCAAAATTTTAATACAGCAAAGTTAAGGGAGGGAAAATTGAAAATAACATCCAGAGGGATTTTCGTTTTGCAGTTTTATGATCCTTGAAAAAAAAAATATGACAGGCTAAGTGTGTTTAATGTAACACATTAATCAAATCTTTCTTTTCCTGACATTTGCTTCAACATTTTATCACCTCAGATATTCTCCTTTCTCTCTCTCTTTTTTTTTTCTCCCTTAGCTGAAAAGATCTAAGCAGCATCGTTCCATTATTGGACTGATTGGTTAATGCTAAGAAGAAGAAGAAAGAGGAAACAAGGGGAAAGTGATACACGAGTTATTTCTTATTTTGATCTATCCTGCATGAATACAATTGCAGAAAAAGGTAGACGGGTCACTTCTGTACTAAATGGTAGTTTGCTATTGGTTCAGTGTCTTTTCCCTTAATTGTCTACAACACAAATTTGGGGTTTATTCCTGACTAACAAAAGTTATAAACACAGGTAGTTCTTGACTTAGAATCTTTAGTTTAGTGGCCATTTGAAGTTGCAACGGCACTGAAACAATAGACTTAGAACCAGTCCTGGCACTTACAACTGTGGGCCTACAACAGGGATGGGTAGCTTTTTTGTTGTCGCATGCCAAAAGCGCACCTACGTGCCCACACCCATAATGCAATTCACACGTAACTCCCCCCTGCACATGTGTGCGCCCCCATCCCCCCCTGTGCTCCGCCCACTCCCCACATGCACACGGGACCCCTGCGCTTGTATGGCCAACTCCCCATGCCCCGTTTTGGGCCTAGTAGGCCTCCCTGAAGCCTCCTGGGACAAAAAATGGGCCGCGGGGATGTGCGTGCAACGGAATCCTTCCCTGGCACTCCATTTTGGGCTTAGTAGGCCTTCCTGCAGCCTCGTGGGACCAAAAATGGGCCACGGGGGGAGGGGGGGCTGCACTCCCCTGCACCCAGTTTTCGGCCTAGTAGGCCTCCCAGAAGCCTCCTGGGACCAATAACGGGCCATGGAGGGTGCTGCTCCCCCCACACTCCCCTCACCCCTTGCGAATGCATACGCCCCCGCACATGCGTGCATATCTCCTGCATGAACACCCCCCTGCGCGCATGGCAGAGACCCAAAAAATCAGCTGGCTGGCGGGAGGCACAATGGAGCTGAGCTGGGGCAGTGGCTTGCATGCATGCAGAGAGGGTCACCTGTGGCATGCGTGCCATAGGTTTGCCATCATGGGCCTACACCCTTAATTGCCTCACTTAGCCACGGAGGACCTAGCCCAGAGGTGGGTTCCGGATCCCGTTGCAAACGGTACGCTGTGACGGGGCTGGGCGTCCACCACGTGCGCTGCGACGCTCCAGCTGCTCGGCGGAGCATTGCACATGCGCCGTACGCTGCATGCACATGCGCAAATGGCCCGGTAGGGTCAAATACCGGTAAGGAGAGCAGGTGGCCGGTGAGCCCTCCGCAGCACCGTACCAGAACAGTACCTGTTGCTCCCACCAGGCACCGGTACGCCCGTACCAGGACGTACCGGCTGTAACCCACCACTGTCCTAGCCCCAATTGTGGTTCTAAATTGAGAATTATCTATAAGGAAGACCTGTGTAAACTTTTATCGCAACAAGGACCTCTGACTCTCGTAACTGTTGCATCATAACAGCTCCCACTATAAACCAAAGTTTATTCTTGGGTTGTTAGAGAAAAATCTAAGGAACTTGGTCTGAATAAAATATGAAAGGAATCAAAAATAGTGGCTTCTCTTAGCTACTCTTGAACAAATAATTAAATTATGCAGGATAACACAGAGCTAACCAAGCCTTTGTCTCGGAAAAGCCGGCGTTTACGAGAACAGGAGCTCTGCGTTTCTTGCTTTTTACCTGTTAGGATGTTCCTTATGTTTTACATCCAGGTATTTCAAGGTGGCAATGAAAGATTGAGCCTGGAACCCCCGGGCTGTGCCAGCCACCACAGGGGTGTGGCAGATGGCGCTGTCGGTCCCAATGGTGACTATATTACTCCGTAGGGGAGTGCCCACGTGGCCGACTTTATCCACGGCTTTGGTCACGCAGCGTACGTGGAATCTCCGGCTGAAGTAAATGCTGTCCAGCACCTGAGAGGAAGAGGAGGAGGAACAGAGAGAGAGGGAGGAAGATGAAGGATGCGGAATGGGTCTGAATATCAGCCAGGCAATAGCCCTCAGGAATGTTTCCTGTTATGATTATCATACAATGGACCAAACATAATTTCTAATGTTGGATTTTCCACCTTACCAGAGGGGTCTTCCTTGTGGAGTACTGTGAAGCTGTTACCACGACAATTCCACTGCTCTGTACAGTAGAAGCCATTTTACGGCAATACAGTAGAAGCCATTTTAAGGCACAACAGGCTGTATTGTAGCAGAACACACGGGGGTGTTAGGGGTATCTTACCCCCCACAGTATTTGTTATATATGTATAGTCTTTTCGTTTGCTGACATTAAATGAATCACAGCCTTACGACCTTTTTTTTTTTGCTGAGGTCATTAAGTGAATCACCACAGTCATTCAGCAAACCCAGCTTTCCCCCACTGACTTTACTTGTCAAAAGCCAGCTGGGAAGTTCATAAATGGTGATGTCACCTTTGGGATGTTGCATAATATCTGCCTAATACTCCTTCTACTGCTTATTTTTCCACAACAACAACCCTGTGAGGTGAGTTGGATTGAGTGAGCGTGACTGGCCTAAGGGCACCCAACCAGCTTTCAGGCCTAAAGCGGGACTAGAATTCACAGTCTCCTGTGATTGGTTCAGACACCCAGTTGCCTTTCATGTCTAAGGGAGACTAGAACTTACAGTCTCCTGGTGATTGGCCCAAAGTCACCCAACCAGATTTCAGGCCTAAGGCAGGACTGGAACCCAGAGTCTCCTGTGATTGGCTCAGACACCCAGTTGCCTTTCATGTCTAACTTACTAGAACTTACAGTCTCCTGGCGATTGGCCCAGTCACCCAACCAGATTTCAGGGCTAAAGCGGGACTAGAACCCAGAGTCTCCTGGTGATTGGTCCAAAGTCATCCAGATGGCTTCAGGTCTAAGGAGGAACTAGAACTCCCAGTCTCCTACCAGTATTTGGCCCAAAATCACCCAGGCTTTCATGTCAAGGCGAATCTAGAACTCCCAGTCTCTTGGTTTCTAGCCTAGTACCTTATTCTCCAACTCTTTTCTTTATTCCAAGCAACATGCTGTAGGAAAGAGATGGTTGAGGTCTGACCTAATTTTTTTCTGCAGATTTTTCAAGAAGTGGCTGAGGCTATAATACACAAGGATCTGAGGCCTTGGGGAGCACCATAGTCCTGTCCAATTGGCCAGGCTTTGGTGGCAGGAGAACTGCACACCTGAAATGGCAGATGAACTCACTTCTCCTTTAAAGACGCAGAATACATAGAAAATGTTCTCACATACTATACTATACTAACACCTGAAGCATTGAAGACTTCTGTGGTCCAGCAATTGCATAATGAAAAGGTGGCCATGTATCCCCTCTCTAAGGCAGTGGTTCTCAACCTGTGGGTCCTTTGGGGGTCGAACGACCCTTTCACAGGGGTCGCCTAAGACCATCGGAAAATACATACTTTCAAAAAACATATGGAAAACATAAAATAATGTGATGGTTGGGGGTCACCACAACATGAGGAACTGTATTAAAGGGTCGCGGCATTAGGAAGATTGAGACCCACTGCTCTAACGGATGGGACCATTGTTTGGATACTCAAATATAAATGAATAAAGTAGGCATTTACGGAGGAGAGCATGCCTGGCCTAAAGTCATCCAGCCAGATTTCAGGCCCAAGGCGGGACTAGAACTCACAGTCTCCGGGGGTTTGGCTTGAAGTCAATTGTGTTTCTGCAAAGAGCAAGTCGGTTAATATGATAGACTAGATGGAGTTGCTGTTCTTTGTTTTTTTAAATCACTCTGTAATTGGATATTGGCAATGTGAAAGGGGCAAATGAAAGCAGAACCGGCCCAGGACAGCTTACAAAATAAAATAAACAGAAAAAGGAAAGTGGCAAAATAGATGCACAGGAAGGAAGTGGCATTGACGAAACTGACAAAAGAATTTGCAATTGTTTCAACGGTCTGCCCTTTGAGATTACTGATTAGAAAGGGAATGCAGAATTTCATTTCATTTCTTGATATTCGAGACATTCAAATTCACCGTATCATTCCTAATTTATTTGGTAGCATTTAAACATGCAGAATGTCATCGTAACCTCTATTCAGAAGTGGTTCAGGTCCAGCCAAACCCATGCCCCCTGATGGTACGGCTCAGCATGATTCTCTATACCAGAGGTGTCAAACTCAGTTTGCCGCATCAGGGTTGTGTTTGAGCTTGGGGGCCAAGTGGGCGAGGCAGGGATGGGTGTGGGCAGAAAGGGTGTGGCCAGCTCGATGTCCTGAGCCCTCTGTCAGCAAAATCGGAACCTCGGGGGGCTGTGCGAGGCCCTTCTGGGCTCCGTTTTCGGCTGCAACATCCTCCTGCAGCCCTCCGGTGCTGCGTTTTCACTGCCAGAGGGCTACAGGAGAATGTCACAGCCTAAAACGGAGCCTGGGAGGGCTGTGTGTGGACCTTCTGGCCTCCATTTTTGGCTGCAACATCCTCCTGCAGCCCTCCCATGCTCCGTTTTTCACTGCCAGAGGGCTGCAGGAGGCTGTCACAGCTGAAAACAGAGCCCTCCTGTGCTCCATTTTTGCTGGCAGAGGCACCACAGGCCGGTCATTCGCTGTCCAGCCCTGCGGGCCAGATCTAAGCCCTCCATGGGCCAGATGCGTCCAGCGGGCCTTGATTTTGACACTCCTGCTCTATACCTACCATGTGATTGACGCTGGTGAAGGGAGTATTGTCTGTAATGGTTTCAAAAGGTGATCTAGCTCCGTTTCCATCAGTGGGGGTAGCCACTTCCCAGCTGAACTGTATGGAGGACTGGTTGATCCCAGCCTCACTGCAGCGCTCCTTCATCAGCGAGTACTTGGGGAAGTGAGAATCGCAAGGAGTAACACAGACCAGCGGGTAGCCTGGAGAAGGCAACTTCTTAGCTCCTGTTGTGGTTTCTTCTTCAACGTGGTCGTACTCTGACAGCGTGACCACCTGCAGGGACAATGTATACACAGCAACAAAGATGATTAGGGTGTCAGGGTTCCAAGTAATAATACACCCATAGCAAACAGAACTCCGAAGCAAGCAGTTTCCTCCAAGAACAACTTTATTGGACATATCATATTGGCACAGACTGGTGAAAACCGACTCTAAGGGTTCCCGCAGTTTTCACCTAATTAAAAGTAAAAGTTTTCCCCCCTTTCCCAAACAATCCGTCACATGGTCCAATCAAGGTGCTGTCCGGTTGCTTGGAAACTTCACTCCTCCTTTCAGCCACCTGTGGGAATGTCCTTGGTTCTCAGGGGAAACTATTTTGTTTTGGCTACAAAACTCCAACTATCTCTATTGCCCCCTCCCTGTCCCTCAGCACTGTTGCGGCAACACCGAAACCTCCAAGATGGCCTCGGTCAGGCTAGCTTCAGAGTCAACATAGGGGAGGAAGTTTTAAAAACAGATAAAACAGAAGTTTTATCCCTGTTTCTGGCCACAACTGCCACCTAGCCAGCAAGGTTTTTCCCTTAACAAGGGGAAAAACTAGTTTCAAAGTTGGGTCCAGTAACTGTTTTACAAGATCACAACTTCTGAATGTAATTGCAGAGCTCAATCACATCATCATCATCATCATCATCATCATCATTATTATTAATTAGATTTCTAGACGGCCCCCTCTCCCCAAAGGGACTCGGGGCGGTGTACAGGTACAAATTAAAACCATACAATCAATAATACATGTAACTAAAATCGAATTAAATATACCCCTGTACACATTTATAAAAATTAAAAACTTAACCTTAAAAGCCAAATCACAAAATTTAAAAGTACAAACTGAGGTGGGAGAGCTGGAATTAGGCCAGGCCGGCTAGATGAAACAAGTGGGTTTTGAGTTTCTGGCGGAAGGAGCGGAGGTCCGTGGTCGTTCTAATGTCAGGGGGAAGGTCATTCCAGAGGGTCGGGCCCACCACAGAGAAGGCCCTTCCCCTGGGCGCCGCCCGCTGGCACTGCCTAGTGGACGGCACCCGGAGAAGTCCCTCTCTGTGTGAGCGAATCGGCCGAAGGGATGTGAGGGGCAGGATACGATCCCGCAAATAACTAGGTCCTGTGCTATGGAGCGCTTTGAAGATGATAATCAACACCTTCAACACATCATAACTTGAGGACTACCTGTAAAGGTGTTGCAGCCTAAGAACTTTAGAGAGCCCGTGCCCCATCAGGCCAGAAGCCCACCTAATCCAGCATTCTGTGTTACACTACAACCAACCAGGTATGCAGAGAGGCGGTATGCAGAGGTGGCGGCTGGACGGCTTCTTTGCCAGCCAGCCGTTTCCCAGCAGCGGTGGCCGGATGGGGGCCGCCAAAAACTCTGGTCAGCTTGCCTTCCAGACTGGTTCAGCTGCCGTGGAAGGGAAGCAACCAAAGAGGCGGCTGTGGGGGAGGAAGCGGGGAAACGGGGAGGACTAGCGAAGGGAGGGCGGGAGTAGATAGGGAAAAATCCTAAAATTTGTCCTACCTTTTTCTGTGGGCGTGGCTAGATGGGGGGGCATGTGACCGAGTAGGCGTGGGCGTGAGTGATGTTATATTGGCCACACCCATTCAGTCACATGCCTCCCCCCCACACCCCCACGGCCTAGCCCAGGGGTGTCCAAACTTGGGAACTTTAAGACTTGTGGACTTCAACTCCCAGGCTGGGGAATTCTGGGAGTTGAAGTCCACAAGTCTTAAAGTTCCCAAGTTTGGACACCCCTGGGCTAGCCGAACCTGTAGCAAAAAAATTTGAATCCCACCACTGGGCAGTACAAATAGAGAACAGTGACTCTCAACTTTGTCCATACTTCTTCTTCTTTTAAGTTTTCTTTTTTGCTTTCCATATACATTCACAAATATAAATTCTCATAAATACTATTAACATTTATCTGTTGATGTCTAGCATTTATTACAATCTGCTTTAAAATATATAAAAAAACCACAATTGGGATCGCCTTCTTGCCACCCCGCATCTCTGTCTTACTTTTGCAACAACCCTACTCCTTCCTTCTTTCTTCCCGACCTCCCTTCTCTACCTTCTTCTTTCCTCCTCTCCTTCCTCTTTTCTTCTTCCCCTCCCTCTCCCCCACTTCTCCTCTCTTCTTCTCCTTCCTGCCCTCTCTCCTACTCTTCTTAAAGTTGTCAAGATTGCGAAAGACTAGCGCAGGAGGCCTTGAGAGGCTTCCTTCCTTTTAGAAGATGTGAAGGATTATAATTCTCGGCCTTCTCAACCCCACCGCTGTCTGGGACCTCATTGGGAGAATTATGGTTCAATAATATCTGAAAGCCCACCTGTCCTCACTCCTGATTTAAGGTTTTAGAGATGATGAATTCAGATCGTCCTAAATTAATGCTGTGTAAAACAAACAGAATTAAACTATCTAACGCCAAGGACCCAAGTCCTAGTTTCCAGCCCATGGCCTGTACACCAGTGGTGTTTTATTTACAGATAATTTTTTTCTTGATTTACAGAGCAAAAATTATGACAAATCCTCACTAAAACCGCTGGAGGAAGCCCTATTTATCATCCACATGCACAGGCCGGCCTTTATTTATTTAATCTGGTGCCTTCAAATCAATCCCGGTGACTGCTTGGATGAGTCCCTGAAGTTTTCTTGGCAAGATTTTTCAAAAGTCGTTTGACATTGCCTCCTTCCCGGGCTGAGAGAGAAGGACTGGCCCAATGGATTTCATGGCTAAGGCAGAACTAGAACTCACAGTCTCCTGGTGATTGGCCCAGAGTCACCCAGCTGGCTTTCATGCCTAAGGCAGGACAGAGAGGGACTTCTCCAGGTGCCGTCCACCAGACAGTGCCGAGGGGCGGCGCCTAGGAGCAGAGCCTTCTCTGTGGCGGGCCCAGCCCTGTGGAATGACCTCCCTCCGGATATTAGGACTACCTCTGACCTCCGCTCCTTCCGTGTAAAGCTCAAGACCCACCTATTCCAAGTAGCTGGCCTGGCTCAACCATAGTTTGATGATATCGCTCCTGACGGGTTTTTAATTTTGTAATTTTATTTAGGGGATTTTAAATTGCGATTTTAATTGTTTCCATTCATCTGTCTACCTCCTCCTCGTATACGTATACGTCTATATTCTTGTGTATGTATTGTCCATATTTGTATTTTATGTGTTTTTTATTGTACGCCACCCCGAGTCCTTCGGGAGAGGGTGCGGCTAACAAATAAATTATTATTATTATTATTATTATTATTATTATTATTATTATTATTATTATTATTATTATTATTATTATTATTATTATTATTATTATTATTATAACTCACAGTCTCCTGGTGATTGGCCCAAAGTCACCCAATAGGCGTTCATGCCTAAGGCAGGACTAGAACTCACAGTCTCCTGGTGATTGGCCCAAAGTCACCCAGCTGGCTTTCATGCCTAAGGCAGGACTAGAACTCACAGTCTCCTGGTGGTTGGCCCAAAGTCACCCAGCTGGCTTTCATGCCTAAGGCAGGACTAGAACTCACAGTCTCCTGGTGATTGGCTCAGAGTCACCCACCTGGCTTTCATGCCTAAGGCAGGACTAGAACTCACAGTCTCCTGGTGATTGGCCCAAAGTCACCCAGCTGGCTTTCATGCCTAAGGCAGGACTAGAACTCACAGTCTCCTGGTGATTGGCCCAGAGTCACCCAGCTGGCTTTCATGCCTAAGGCAGGACTAGAACTCACAGTCTCCTGGTGATTGGCCCAAAGTCACTCAGTTGGCTTTCGTGCCTAAGGCAGGACTAGAACTCACAGTCTCTTGGTGATTGGCCCAGAGTCACCCAGCTGGCTTTCATGCCTAAGGCAGGACTAGAACTCACAGTCTCCTGGTGATTGGCTCAGAGTCACCCAGCTGGCTTTCATGCCTAAGGCAGGACTAGAACTCACAGTCTCCTGGTGATTGGCCCAGAGTCACCCAGCTGGCTTTCATGCCTAAGGCAGGACTAGAACTCACAGTCTCCTGGTGATTGGCTCAGAGTTACCCAACTGGCTTTCATGCCTAAGGCAGGACTAGAACTCACAGTCTCCTGGTGATTGGCCCAAAGTCACTCAGTTGGCTTTCGTGCCTAAGGCAGGACTAGAACTCACAGTCTCTTGGTGATTTGCTCAGAGTCACCCAGCTGGCTTTCATGCCTAAGGCAGGACTAGAACTCACAGTCTCCTGGTGATTGGCTCAGAGTCACCCAGCTGGCTTTCATGCCTAAGGCAGGACTAGAACTCACAGTCTCCTGGTGATTGGCCCAAAGTCACTCAGTTGGCTTTCGTGCCTAAGGCAGGACTAGAACTCACAGTCTCTTGGTGATTTGCTCAGAGTCACCCAGCTGGCTTTCATGCCTAAGGCAGGACTAGAACTCACAGTCTCCTGGTGATTGGCCCAGAGTCACCCAGCTGGCTTTCATGCCTAAGGCAGGACTAGAACTCACAGTCTCCTGGTGATTGGCCCAGAGTCACCCAGCTGGCTTTCATGCCTAAGGCAGGACTAGAACTCACAGTCTCCTGGTGATTGGCCCAGAGTCACCCAGCTGGCTTTCATGCCTAAGGCAGGACTAGAACTCACAGTCTCCTGGTGATTGGCCCAGAGTCACCCAGCTGGCTTTCATGCCTAAGGCAGGACTAGAGCTCACTGTCTGTTTTTGATTGGCCCAAAGTCAACAAGCTTGTTTCGTGCCTAATGCTAGAATTCACAGGCACCTGGTTTCGAGTCTGCTGCCATTGAGCATTACATCACACATCTCTCTATGCCAAAAAAAAAAAAAGCACCTTAGAATCAACCCTTAGCTCATCGTTTGAGTTAATGATTCTTACTATAGGTGGAGCTGGTAAAATGAGGCTTCCGGCTGCTTCTTGGTCCAAAATAGTCACGATTGTGGTGGTGAGGTCCCCCAAAACGGCTTCAATGGGATCATCTGGACCCAAGACCAGAGAAAAGGATTCGTGCCACTCCCGGTCTTCATTGGACATGATCTCCACCTTAAAGAAAACATGGTCCACACCTGCAGGGAAGAACAAGAATCTAAGCGAGTTTTCCTTTGACAGGACCTTAAATGCACCCATGGGGCAACTATTTATCTATCTGAGTGTTTGTCTGTCTATCCATCCATCCATTATCCATGCATCCATCCATGTACCCATCCATCCATGTACCCATCCATGTACCCATCCATCCATCCATCCATCCATCCATCCATCTACCTACCTACCTACCTACCTACCTATCATCCATCCATCATCTATCCATCTATCATCCATCCATCCATCCATCCATTATCCATCCATCCATCCATTATCTATCATCTATCTATCTATCTATCATCTATCTATCTATCTATCATCTATCTATCCATCCATCCCTGATATATTGGAAGACTGCTATCATATCCTTCTTTTCATTAATCTAGACATGCCCAGCTCCTGCAACCGTTCTTCATATGTTTTAGCCTCCAGTCCCCTAATCCTCTTTGTTGCTCTTCTCTGCACTCTTTCTAGAGCCTCAGCATCCTTTTTACACCGTGGTAACCAAAACTGGATGCCTTATTCCAAGTGTGGCCTTACCAAGGCCTTCTGAAGTGGTATTAACACTTCACATGATCTTGATTCTATCCCTCTGTTTAATGCAGCCATGTAGGGTTTTAAAGGTGACAACCAGCACTTTGAATTGGACCCGGAAGCAACTTGGCAACCTCTCCCGCAGGAGAGGTAACTCATATGCACACCTGGGCCTTCATAAAACCATGTGGACTGCAGCATAGTACACAAAATTATCTGCTACAACGTCCTACCTGTCAACGACCACTTCAGGTTCAACCACAATAATACTCGGGCAAACAATGGATACAAACTCAAGGTAAACTGATACAAACTCGATTGCAGAAAATTCAACTTCAGCAACAGAGTGGTCACTGCCTGGAATGCTCTACCTGACTCCGTTGTTACAGCCTCAAACCCCTCCATAGCTTCAACCTTAAACTGTCTACCGTGGACCTCACCCCATTCCTAAGAGGTCCTTAAAGGGGGCGTGAATAAGCGCACCAGCGTGCCTTCGGTCCCTGTCCTACTGTCCCCTTTTATTTGTTCTCATTTCCTTTGTTTATGTCCATGTTTATACTTATACCTGTTATCTTGTACGTGTTCGACAAACTAAATAAATAAAAATAAAAAATAAAATAAAACTGGGCCCTCCAGATAAAGAGCAGCCCCAAGAGCTGCGATGGCAAACCTTTTTGGCACCGAGTGCCAGAAAGGTTGCGCGGAAACCTTGCGCATATGCTTGTCAGCGCCGCGGTTTGGAAAAGCCAAACTTTTGGGTTCTAGCGCGTATAGACGCCCAACGATCACCTGGCTGTTGCGCATGCACAGGCCAGTTTTCGGCACTGCCGTGTGCATGAAGGGACCGCGCTCCGGAAAAGCCGAACTTCCGGGTTCTGGTGTACATTTGCACCCGATAATCAGCTGGCCAGCATGCTTTCGGCACACACTGGTTTTCGGCACTGATGTGCACGCGAAGGACAGCTGATCATCGCAGGGGCATGCGCGCAAGAAACCAGGAAGACGAACAGGCAAGGCCGCGCGTGCCAGGCGACATGGCTTCGCTTGCCACTTTGGGCACGCGTGCCATAGGTTTGCCATCACAGCCACATAGAGTCATTGAACTAGTCAAGGCAGGTGAGAATTAGGGTGTTAAAGGCATGTTCCCACTAAAATATTCCTCCTTAAACTTGCATTCTCCTGATAGATTCTAGGAATCCAAGATCCCAGAGTCCCACTCCATCTGAAGATGCTCGGCTGGGAAAGACTCCACAAATCCCTTGTGATAAAAGCAAACACAATTTTATCCCCACATCATCCTTTCTCCTTTAAAAAAAAAATAAAATACTACGCTACCTGACTGCCAGCCTGGCAGGTTTACTAACGGATGCCAGGCAAGGATTAATGGTGCCTGTCCGACGTTAATAAAAAAAACACCCCACGATCCAAATATATTGCTGGTGTGCCCGCAGGCGTGACTATTTTTGGGTTCTTCCTCGTGAGCACAGGGTTGCTGATCTTGCTGGATTTTGCATAGGACCTACCAAGATTGTGATGGGCAGGGGGTTCGCTAAACCAGTTGGCAAGACTCGCCCCTGGGAAAAACCCACAGGAGAACGGAAGTTGTAAGTAGCTGGAAAGCTGGAAGGAGAGGAACCCTGGAGGAAGGGAACCAAGGAACTAAGACAGGAGTCAGCAACCTGCGGCTCTGGAGCCACATTTGGCTCTTTTGTCCCTCTGCTGCGGCTCCCTGTTGCTGGTTGGCGCCACGATTTTGAGAGGAGCTTCTGTTTTTTGGGGTGGGTGGGTGGGAAGCACGGCGTGCTAGGAGGAGATTCTATAGCAAGGGGTGCATTTTACAGTCGGATCCACAATTGATAGGGCAGGTAGAGGAGAAATGACACCACTCTAGGAAGTTTGGTGGTGGAGGAACTGGACTTCCGGTCGGCTCTAGAATTGCTTGGGGTGCTCCCGGTTAGGACTTTTGTGGCTCTTTGAGTGTTTAAGGTTGCCGACCTCTGAACTAAGAAACAGGTACTAAGGGGCCTGCATGGATAAATGGCTCAGTGACTAAGACGCTGAACTTGTCGATCAGCAAGGTCGGCAATTCAGCGGTTCGAATCCCTAGCGCCGCGTAATGGAGTGAGGTCCCGTTACTTCTCCCAGACATCTCCGTGGTCATGTGGCCGGCATGACTAAACACTGAAGGCGCACGGAACGCTGTTACCTTCCCACAAAGGTGGCTCCTATTTTTCTACTTGCATTTTTTACGTGCTTTCGAACTGCTAGGCTGGCAGAAGCTGGGACAAGTCACGGGAGCTCACTCCGTTACGCGGCGCTAGGGATTCGAATCACTGAACTGCCGACCTTTCTGATCGACAAGCTCAGGTAGAAAAGACGGGTTTAAATTTTGCAGGGATCTATTAGGAGTCTTAAAGGAACTTTGGGGTTTCTTCTATTTGTGGTAAAGACTTAGTGAAGTCCCACTAAGTGAGAGGTCAGCGTCCCATTAATTTTTTTCATAGAAATGAATAAGAATTTACTGAGCCTTCCCTTCTGTTCTTGCTCCCGTGCATTCTGCAGGGATTTTAGGAAAGATGTGGAAAGCCAAACCTTTGGGCCAAGGAAACAGATGGGGAAGATTTAGAAGCCGCGAGATTGCTAAGGTCTTAAGAGCAGAAGGGAGAAGGATTAGCTTCACTTATTGGCAAAAAGCAATCGGCTAAATTTCTGTGCCTTTGCTTAAAAGGACAGAAGGATTTTTTAATTCTCTTTCTGGACATAGGAGCTTGCTTGTTGCATCTACAGATCCACCAGGGGGCGCACAAGGGATAACCACAACAGGCAAACCAAGGTCTTTAAGGACGTCCGTTACAGGTAGTCCTCAACTTACAACCATTCGTTTAGTGTCCGTTCAAAGTTACAAGAGCGCTGAAAAAAAAGTAACCGACAACTGTTTTTCGCATGGATGACTGTCACGCCATCGCCCGTGGTCAGGTGATCAAAATTCGGTTGCCTGGGCAACTGTCATGTATTTATGACGGTTGCAAAGTCCCCAACATCATGTCATCGTTTGTAAACTTCGCAGCTGGCTTCTGACAAGCAAAGCCAACCCCCCGCGGGGAGGGGGGGGAGAGACTGAGACAGATTTGCTTAACAACCACAACGACTTACTTAACAACTGCACTTTGCTTAGTGACAAGGCAAAAAGATTCTAAAATGAGGCACGACTCACTGAACACCCGCCTTGCTTAGCAACGGAAATCTGGGGGCTCCTTATTGGTTACAAGTTGAGGACTTTCCTGCATTACAAATCTGACAAAGTCCAACTCATTCTCTCTCTCTGTGTGTGTGTGTGTGTATTGTGTATTTATCCCAATCCTGTATTAGAGGGAGACCCCCTTGTGAAGTACTGCAAAGTTGTTACCATGGCAATTCCACTGTGCTGTACAGTGGAAGCCATTTTAAGGCACAACAGGCTGTATCTTAACAGAACTTGAATCCAAAATGCACACTCTCGCTGTCAAAAGTACTGTAACACTATAGGTATAATTCTGTCCTTTTCATTTCAGCGGCCCAGGCGTTCCAGAGTTATGCTGGAACACACACACATGGACACACACACACACACAGATTATCCCCCACAGTATTTGTTTCCAGAGAGTAAGTCATCTGTGTACCAAGTTTGGTTGAGGCGTTCCAGAGTTATGCTGGAACACACACACACACACACAGCCATTTTTATATATATAGAAGAAGATATATTTACCAGGGCTAAACTTGAGAATTCGGCTCTTTGGGTAATAATCGATTCCAGATTGAGCGGAGCCATCCCGGGTGCTGCAGCGAACTTTCGAAGTCCTGTTTTGGTCTCCTGTCCGGATCACTTTGACATTTAAGAAGCCAATGCCTTCCGGTCCAGGGGGTTCACGGACCTGGTACCCAGCTTCTTCAAACTCGATGGTGGGAGCTGGAATGACGGAGGAAGCCGATGGATAAAAAGGCCTTGGATCAGGTTTCAGACATCAAGAACATTTTAACTCAAGGGTCCCTAATCCACGGGCAGTAGCCCATTTGAAACCAGGCCGCAGAAGCAGCGTGCAAATGTGTGCAGCTCCACTTGCGCGAGGGCAGGGACACACTTGCATGCTGTTTGCACAAAGGGAGCTGCGCGTGCTTGCACACTCAACCGCTGGGTATGCAGAACCATCCCCTCTCCCCCTCCCACTATGGGTCCACAAAGTTTAACTAGTTCAACTCATCTTGCGGTCCAACAACAAGACGATATCTGTAATAGATTTTTTTTTTTCGTGCCAATTATCAAGGCCAAGAAACAAAGCACTACCCTAAACTTCTGAGACTTCTTGCTTCATCAGAAACCTTTCAAAGACTCTCAACTAAAATTTAACAGACTCTAAGACCAACTAAGGACCAGTTTATTGACTAATCCTTTTCCCGATTATTATTATTATTTTACTCAAGAGTGGCTCAAGATTATCGGAGATGTTTTAAAAATAAAACAGTTAAGCACAGACATGACAAAGGCTAGCGCAGGTATGGAGAAAGTTAGCTGAGCAATGGTACAGAGTGACAAGAGATTCAAGATAGGAGGAAAAAACAGTGTTCTTTAGGTAACGTTAACAACAATCTATTCAGTTATGGAATTTGAATGAATGAATGAATGAATGAGCTGAAAGAGACCTTGGAGGTCTTGTAGTCCAGCTCCCTGCTCACGCAGGAGGTGATATTTCAGATACTAAGCGACGGTCTGGACTAATCTGTGTGTTTTTCAGCTCATCTTCCTTTGTACCATCACTATTCTATCACTATTGTTGTATGTACACTGAGAGCTTATGCACCAGAGACAAATTCCTTGTGTGTATAAATCACACTTGGCCAATAAAGAATTCTAATTCCCATTCCAATTCTACTAGAACATAAGGAAGGAAGTCATATCTGCACAATTGGGATTTGATGTTTCATGTAGGCAAATGCGTAGAATTGAAAAACATTCCCAAAAACAAATAACTTCCGGTACTGTTCTCAAGAAAATTTGCATCATTGTGCCCAAGCAGCAATAGCACTTAGACTTATATACCGCTTTACAATGCTTTACAGCCCTCTCTAAGCGGTTTAGAGAGTCGGCCTTTGGCCCCCAACAATCTGGGTCCTCATCTGACCCACCTCGGAAGGAGGGAAGGCTGAGACAACCTTGAGCCAGTCAAGGATCGAACTGCTGGTGGTTGGCAGAACTAGCCTGCAATACTGCAATCTAACCACTATGCCACCATGGCTCCTAAGTGACTCTATAGATAACAGCAATAGCAATTAGATTTATATACTGCTTCAGTGCTTTTACAGCCCTCTCTAAATGGTTTACAGAGTCAGCCTCTTGCCCCCAACAATCTGGGTCCACATTTTACCCACCTCAGAAGGATGGAAGGCTGAGTCAACCTTGACCCTGGTGAGATTCGAATTGCCGAACTGCAGCTAGCAGTCAGCAGAAGTAGCCTGCAGTATTGCACTCTAACCACTGCGCCACCTCGGCTCATAATAATCAGCCGATTGCAATAAATAAATACATATATGAATATAAGCCCATCCTTCTTACCATCTTCGTCGTTGGAGATAACTACAGTAGCCATGTTGCTTTTCCCAACGGTAGCCCCACTCCAGTGGTTGCCTTGGGGTTCACTCAGATATACCCGGAATCTCTCCTCCGGCTCAAAGGCAGAGTCATCGTTTATAATGATAGTGCAGTTCTTTACCTAAAATCAAGGATATCACAGTAAGGATTGGGAGGCAAGCTGCGGAATTCATTAATTTATAAAGCAAGACTCAGATACAAACTTCATTGCTTGTATCCTTACGATTTATATTGATATTGATTGTTTCCTGATTGCTTCGTTATTATCCTATGGTAAGTGTTGTATCTTATGATTCTCGATGAATGTATTTTTAATGTACACTGAGAGCACATGCACCAAAG
The DNA here is from genome assembly GCF_964273705.1 of Natrix helvetica. Classification (NCBI taxonomy): domain Eukaryota; kingdom Metazoa; phylum Chordata; class Lepidosauria; order Squamata; family Natricidae; genus Natrix; species Natrix helvetica. The sequence continues at coordinate 9,314,653 of NC_138558.1, read as the reverse complement.
ACAAATTCATTGTGTGTCCAATCACACTTGGCCAATAAAGAATTTTATGCTCATTCTATTCTATGCTATGTTATGCTATGCAGTTCTCATTCTATTCTATGCTATGCTATGCTCATTCTATGCTATGCTCTATGCTCATTCTATGCTATGCTATGCTATGCTATGCTATGCTTATTCTATTCTATTCTATTCTATTCTATTCCATTCTATGCTATGCTATGCCATTCTCATTCTATTCTATATACAGGTAGTCCTCAAGTTACAATCACAATTGAGCCCAAAATTTATGTTGGTAAGTGAGAAATTTGTTTTGCCCCATTTTACACCTTGTCATGTTTGTTAACTGAATCACCGCAGCTGTTAAATTAGTAACATGGTTGTTAACTGAATCTGTCCTTGACTTACAACCACAATTGAGACCAAAATTTCTGCTGTTAAATAAAGTATTTCTTAAGTGAGTTTTGCCCCATTTTATGACTTTTCTTGACTGAATTGTTAACTGAGTTCCTAGAGACGATAAATTAATAACCCGGTTGTTAAGTGAATCTGACTTCCCCACTGACTTTGCTTGTCAGAAGGTCGCAAAAGGGGATCACAGGACCCCGGGACACTGCAACCGTCATAAATACGAGTCAGTTGCCAAGCATTCGAATATAAAGCGTGTGACCATGGGGATGCTGCAACAGTTGTAAGTGTGAAAAATGGTCATGTCGCTTTTTTCAAAGTTGTAACTCTGAATGGTCACTAAATCAGTCGAGGGCTACTTGTATATCTGACTAAAGTTCCTTCCATTTTTGAGGTAGGAAACATAGACCCTAAAACACAATTCACAGGATAAAACTGCAAATAAATCTTCCAATCATCTACTGCCAAACCAGGGGTGGGCTTCAAAAATTTTAACAAGGGGTTCTCTGCCCAGTTGCTGGGTGAGCGTGGCCATGGTGGGCGTGGCCTAGTTAGCCTCCTGCACCACTGCCGGAGTGTGCATGTGTATTTTTCCCCTCCCCTGGCTCCGGAGGTTTTCTGTGAGCCTCCGGGAGGGCGAAAACAGCCTCTTCAGGCTCCGGAGGCCCTCTGGAGGCTGGAAACGGGCCCGAACTTCCGGCAGGCCCGTTTTAACCCCTCCCTGAGCTTCTGCACTTACCTGCATCCAAAATGGGCCGCGTGGGAACTCCTGAGAGGGGAGGGCGGGGCCAGCCAAGAGTGGGATTTGGGGGGTTCTCCAAACTGCATAGAATCTTAGCTACAAGTTTTCCCGAACCCCTGCGATCCCCCAGCAGCCCACCCCTGCGGGCCCAAACCATTCACCCCACAAGAGAAGTAACCCCCAGCTCTGCCAATGTATATGACACAACCCTGCCTACCTTCACAAATTGTGCCTCAGCCCCCCCCCCACCCCCAGTCCATCTGTCTCAGAGCAAGAAAATGAAATGCGTTTCAGTTGAGTCATAACCCACAACGTTCTGGCAGTCTTTCCATTTTGCATGTTTCTTCGTTCAGGAAGGAAAAAAATATATATATTACAAGTGTGACCTGACAGATTGCAGTAGTTTTGAAACGGGGCCAAGGGTTGATGGATTTCTCTCTCTCTCCGTCATGTTAAGTCCCTGTATTCACTCACCTTCTCCCCTTTCAAAAATGTGATGCGCGACTCTTCGGCGTTTCTCCTTTCCTCAAAATCCTCCATCACTCTTGCGGTCTGACTCTCTGTATGGCACCGGACTGAAGATTCGTAGCTTAAGTCTCCCGTACGGATAACGGGAACATGTAGGACGCGGTTCTTCTCTTTCACGGAGTAGACATCTTTACTGAACTTCATGTTTGGAACTGTAAAGGGGGTGGAGGAAGGAGACAAGAAGAAAGGCAGAGAAGGGGAAAGAGAAAGGGGGGAGGAGAAAGAAGAAGGAGGTGATGGAGGGGAAGGAGGAGGATATGCTGTTGGGGGTAAGACACCCCTAACACCCCTCAGGGTATGTGTTCTGTTAAGATACAGCCTGTTGTGCCTTAAAAACAGCTTCTACCGTACTGCCTTAAAATAGCTTCTACTGTACAACACAATGGAATTGCCGTGGTAACGGCTTCACAGTACTCCACAAGGGAGCTCCCTTTGGTAAGGGGGAAATCCGACATTAGTAATTTCGGCGACATTAGTAATTCATGGAAGGAGGATTGAGATAAATAAATACCCGGGCCGTGCCGAGTTATTAGCCAGTTAAGCATAAAAGCAGCCCTGGTGAACCAGGTGTGTCTGAGTTTTCCACTGGCATTCGTTTGGGATTTGCTCATCTACTTACCATCCTGGAAGGTGTCATTAATGGCCACCACTGCTTGGAAAGGACTGGCCAGCTCTGCTCCTTGAGGGGAACTCAAATAGACCACAAAGGTCTCCACCCCTTCAATCACTGGGGACTGTGCGTCGTCCAGAATAGTCAAGGTGCAATACTAATGGGAGGAGGGGGAGGGGGGGATAAGAGAAATAAAACAGCCAATTCTGTAAACATATGTAGGAAGTTGGCACCCACCCCTCTCCTAGAAGAATGAAATATCCTAGGAAATTTTAGAAAGGCAGAATATTTCCCTTAAGAAGAAAAGTAGAAACTCAAGAGAGGCAGAAACTCAGCTGCCCCCTCCTTTGTCTCTGGGCCATTAGGGGCCTGGGCCAGTCTGTTCTACATAACGAAGGTAGGGTTAGCCTTCTACCCATCTCACCACAGGGCACCTGGGAAGAAGCAATGCTCAACCAAAACACAGCCTAGAGAGTTGCCCCTGCATGGCCCCATGGGAATCTGACAACCAATCGGAATACAAGCCCCCAAGATCAAAGGCCAGAGAGGGCATAAAACCAGGGACTTTCAGCATCTTGCTCTTTTTTTCTTCTTCACCCAACATCTGGAAGCATTCCCTTTTTCCCCCAGGACCTCAAACCATGTGGTCCTCTCCACCATTAAAAACCATCTTTCCAAGCAGCCTCCATGTTTCCAGTGTTATTTTCCCCACATGAACCCAGAAGGACATTTCTTCCAATGCTTATATATGACATTTCTTCAATTTATACTGTATAGCCTGGTTTTGTTCTGTACAACTCAAGGCGGCGTACATGACTTTCATCTTCTATTTCTGCAAAACAACAGCCCTGTGAGGTGGGTTGGACTGAGAGAGAGAGAGAGTCATCTACCCTGCTTCCTTGTCTAAGGGAGGATGAGAACTCAGGATGACTATTTTCAATCTACCACTACACCAAACTGGCTCTCCATAATGTACTCAGACCCTAGTAGTTTTATAATAGAATAACAGAGTTGGAAGGGACCTAGAAGGTCTTCTAGTCCAATGCCCTGCTCAGGCAGGTGGCGCAGTGGTTAGAGTGCAGTACTGCAGGCTACTTCTGCTGACTGCCTGCAATTGGGCAGTTCAAATCTCACCAGGCTCAAGGTTGACTCAGCCTTCCATCCTTCCGGGGTGGGTAAAAGGAGGACCCAGATTGTTGGGGGCCAGAAGCTGACTCTGTAAACCGCTTAGAGAGGGCTGGAAGCGGTATACAAGTCTAAGCGCTATTGCTATACCATTTCAGACAAATGGTTGTCCAATCTCTTCTCAAAAACCTCCCGTGTTGGAGTACCCACAACTTCTGGGGGTCTCTTTAAGTCTGTAGCTCCTGGATTTGTGGCTGGTTTCCCATCCAGGGTCCAACCCTGCCTAATTTTCAGATCCTCCAATGCCACCCAGATGCCACCAACTCTAATGGCCCTACCTATTTTCTTTTTTAAAAAGCCTACCTCCTCTGTATAAACATATGTGAAAGGCAGTGAGGAAGAGAGGAAGAAAAGAGAAAGCCTTTTCAGAATATAGCAGCTGAATTTTGATGACCCTGCAATGGTCATGTAGGAAGTTGGCACCCACCCCTCTCCTAGGAAAATGAGATATTTTAGTAGATATTAAAAGGGCAGAATATTTCCCCTAAAAGGGAGGCAGAAACTCCCCCTTCCACCTTTGTCAATGGGCCATTAAGGCCTGAGCCAGTCTATTCTACATGACAAAGCTCTACCTCCTTCAGGCAGAGCCATAAGGAATCTCAAAGCCCTTTCATTACATCATCACCCAGCAAGAGTCAACCAAGCTTGGGATTCAGGACAGCCTCCACGTGGCCCCATGGGAGTCTGACAACCAATCAGAACACAAGCTCAAATTCAAAAGTCTAGAAAAGGCATAAATCTCTCTTTCACCCAGGTGCCTTTTTCCCCAGGACTTCAAACCCATGTGGTCCTTGTCCACCATTAAACCATCTTTCCACTCAGTCTCCATGTTTCCAGTGTCTTTCTTCCCACTCAGAACTGAACCCAGGTGGACATTTCTTCCAACTGTCATAAGCGTGAAAAGCAGTCATAAAGCCCTTTTTTTCAATGCCGTTATAACTTTGAATGGTCACTAAACGAATCGCTGTACGTAGAGGATCTGCCTGCATCTTAGTTTTATGAACAGGTGTCCTCTTTCATTTATACATCCCTGCTTTCCTCAGAGGATGAAGGAACAGCCAACTGCGCTAGATCTTGTTTTTCTCAGCCGTGGCAACTTTGAGGAGTGTGGACTTCAACTCCCAGAATTCCCTTGCGGAGGGGGAGGGATTAAACCAGTGGTGAAATTCAATTTTTGTTTACTACTGGTTCTGTGGGCGTGGCTTGGTGGGTGTGGTATGGCTTAGTGGCCGTGGCTTGGCGGGGGTGGCAGGGGAAGGATTCTGCAAAATCTCCATTCTTTCCCCACTCTGGGGCCATCCAGAGGTGATATTTTCCAGTTCCCCGAACTACTCAAAATTTCTGCTACCAGTTCTCTGAACTACTCAAAATTTCCACTACTGGTTTTCCAGAACCTGTCAGAACTTGCTGGATTTCACCCCTGGATTAAACTCACCAAGATTGAAAAACACTGCATGAAATGGATTGCAACATCTATTTGCTTGCATTTTCTAAAGAAATACCTCTGTATTTGGCCCTTAGCTTTTTAATTCTGGTCTACATAATAATGCTGGAGGAGGGAGATGTGAAACAAGTCCATTTCACTGTCATTGTCTTGGATAGCACCCAAGAACTATTGGCTGATGGTTACTGTTTCCTTTCCCAAGCAAGGTTTACCAGAATAATTTGGAATTGTACCAGAGTACATCAAAACACATTTGAAGATGCCTAATAACATCCTAGACATAAATTTTCAACTTCTACTCTCAAAATGACGTAATAGGGCTCTGCACACCAGAACAACTAGACACAAGGACAGTTTTGCCCCAAATGCCATCACTCTGCTAAACAAATTCCCACAACACTGTCAAACTATTCACTAAGACTGTATTATATTATTCCTCTCTTCCTTCCTAGTATCAATCTCTCCACACTTATGACTATAACCATGTTGCTTGTATTTTTACCATTTATATTGTTTTATTTGTTTCCTAGTATGATTTGATTGCTTATTAGTAACTATCACTAAGCGTTGAATCTTATGATTCTTGATGAATGTATTCTATTTTATTTTTCTTTATGTACAGTGAGAGCATATGCACCAAAAACAAATTCCTTGTGTGTCCAATCACACTTGGCCAATAAAGAATTCTCTCTCCCTCCCTCCCCTCCACCTCTTTCTCCCTCCCTCTCATATCTATCTATCTATCTATCTATCTATCTATCTATCTATCTATCTATCTATCTATCTATCATCTATCTATCTATCTATCTATCTATCTATCTATCTATCTATCTATCTATCTATCATCTATCTATCTATCTATCTAAAACAAAGGGAACTCCATTCGTTTGACAGTCCTAAATTAGTCCAGGTTTTTGCCATGTGATTTTAGCTTGTGCAAAATTTTCAACAGGCCATTCTGGAGAATTTTTTTATGATGTGCTCTGAAGACTAATCCTTCCATTACAATTAGAAAAAATAAAAACAGCCATACCTCTTCAGTTCTCCCTGGATGAAATTCAACCTTCTTGGAGCTGGGAATGTAATCAAATCCGGGAGTAGCAGATGGCGGATCTGATGTCCGAGTGGCGCACCAGACCGAAGTAGGAATGGAGAGATCAGACCCGTGCCTGGTAATTGGGATTTCGATAATCCCTAGCAGGGGAGGGAAAGGAGGATTTGAAAGCAATTAATTTCAAATGAAAACAGAGACGATTACCGCTGCGTGTACCCCATTTCCAAAAGACACGGCGGTCCTCACGTCTATGTGCTTTAAGGAAAACTATTCTGAAGTGAACATCGTTATGGGAGGGAACCAAACTGGATAAACACTTTGCATCACCCCGCAAACATCAACCAAACCTGGATCGGGATGCTCTGTACACAGTCACTCATGCCCACGTCCTTTCTCGCCTGGACTACTGCAATGCTCTCTACATGGGGCTGCCCTTGAAGAGCACCCGGAGGCTTCAGCTGGTCCAGAATGCGGCCGCGCGGGTTATCATGGGGGTACCTAGGTGCTCCCATGTCACACCCCTTTTAGGCAGCCTGCACTGGTTGCCGGTTGTTTTCTGGGTGCGATTCAAGGTACTAATTATGACCTTTAAAGCACTCCATGGCTTAGGCCCAGGGTACCTGCGAGACCACCTACTGCCACCAGTAGCCTCCCACCGTCCAGTGCGATCCCACAGCGTTGGCCTCCTCAGGGTGCCGTCGGCCAGACAGTGTTGGCTGGTGACCCCCAGGGGGAGAGCCTTCTCTGTGGGAGCGCCTTCCCTCTGGAATGAGCTGCCCCCGGAGCTTCGCATAATCCCCGACCTCTGGTCCTTCCAACGCGCCCTAAAAAGTTGGCTTTTCTAGCAAGCTGGCCTGGCCTGAACAAAATAAAATAAATGATTGATGTAATTGTTAATTTTAATCTAATTTTTAAAATGTTATTGTTAATATTAATTGGGTTTGGTTTTGGATACTCTAGCTAATTTCCTTTTAACTTTTGTAATATGTGGTTTTTTTTAATGTTGTACGCCGCCCTGAGTCCTTTGGGAGAAGGGCGGCATGTAAATCCAATAAACAAACAAACAAACAAACCTGGGACTCAGACAACATACAAAGTTAGCTATGAGCCCTACAACAGCCAACAGAATAATACATGTTCTTGCACAAGAACAGGAAGCTCAAATGCAAAGCCCAAGAGAAGGTTATAAATACCCCTCACTCTCAACTCCATGTGGTCAGCTACCCAGAACCACCCGTGCTTGATGGTTCTCCTTCACCATTAAACCATTTCCAATCAGCCTCCATGTTTCCAGTGTCTTCCTCCCGGCTTGGAATTGGACCAAGTGGATATTTCTTCCAACAGGGATAATAATACAACATGCCGCAAGACAGAAAGAATTCCCACTCTACTGGGTGACTTCAATGCTATAGTTGACCCGAAACGGGACTATAAAAGTGGAAAGAAGAGAAAAGGAGCTAGGAGAACTTTGCCAAGGTCATTCTTCCAAATGGTTGAAGAACTTAATCTGTATGATGTATGGCGAGAAAGATGTCCAGAGGGAAAGCAATATACCTTCTACTCGAATAGACACGAATCCTGGTCAAGGATAGATATGGTCTGGCTGCCGATGGAGTTAATTTCAGAAGTGAAGGAGATAGATATAGAACCCAATCTATGGGCTGACCACAATCCCATGAGGATTATTTGGAAAAAACAAAAGGGCAGTTATCGTTGGTTACTCAATAGATCAATTCTAAAAGATCAGGAATATATTAAAAGAGTTAACCAGGAATTAAGATTTTTCTTCAAAGAAAACGGGCCAGGAGATACATCCATACAAAACTTATGGGATACAACTAAGGCATTTATAAGAGGGGTCACAATATCAGCCACAGCCAGGAAGAAAAAAACTGAGAATCTAAAAATAAGAGAGCTGAAAGAAAGGTATAGAAATTTAGAGAGTGAACTGCAAAAGAAACCGCAGAACAGAAGTATAAAAGGAAATATGGAATTGATTAAACATGAATTGGTTATATTTGAAAAAGCAAAATTGGCACAATCTATAAAAAAAAGCAAAACAAAACTTCTTCGAGAATGCAAATAAACTGGGGCGGTGGCTATCCTATAGGTTGAGGAAGCAGAAGCAAGAGAATTGGATCAATAAACTACAAGAATTCCCACAATGAATACCTGCTTCCTCGCTAACGCTAAAAGCCGCACTTCCGAGCGACACCGTTGAAGCATCGTTGGGACCGCCGATCATAACTTTAGCGGAAGTGATGCTCCCAAGGCGAGCGTTCTCGGAGACATCAGTCAGAACAATTTCAAATTCTTCCTCCTCTTCGTACTCGCTGTCGTCCACCAGCTTCACGTCACAAGTTGTCATGGTGACACCAGGTCCCAAGACGATCCGGTTCTCATTGGACATCCCCCGGGACTTAAAGTCTGAGCCGGACTCCAGGGCATACATGCTGCTGCCTTGGGCACTTTGAGAGATGGTGTAGCAAATGGCGGAGACGATGCTGCTAGCATCTCCTACAATATATTGCAGGGAAAAAAAGATTATTTTCCGGCATTCAAAATGACCGACATCAACAGACATACATTTTGCAGGCATTCTTTTCCTAAAATGTCATGTTTTTTTATCTTGAAAGGGATAGTTATTTTATCCCGATTTTGGGTACGTTTATATGATATACTATCAGACATTAATATAATTGAGCGAGTCCAGAGGTATCTCACCAGAAGAGTCCTCCATTCCTCTGCTCATAATAGAATCCCTTATGCCACCAGGCTCGAAATTTTGGGCTTGGACAATCTGGAACTATGCTGCCTATGGTCTGTCCTAAGCATAGTACAGAAAATTGTCTGCTATAATGTCCTACATGTCAACGACTACCGTATTTTTTAGAGTATAAGACGAACCTTTTTCCTTCAAAAGGGAGGCTGAAAATCTGGGTGCATCTTATACACTGAATACAGCATTTTTGGCCTCCCGAAAGCCCTCCCCCTTCACCACAATGGCTGTGCATAGACTTTAGGAGGCTTTCAGAGTGCTCCTGGGGGCTGGGGAGGGCGGAAATGAGCAAAAAATGGGCGGTTTTTTGCTCAATTTTGCCCCCCTCCCATAGCACTTTATAAGCCTACTAAAGGCTATGCGTGGCCTTTTTTTGACAAAAAAACGGGCCTGTTTTCATGAAAAACAGACTGTTTTTTGCTCATTTGGGGGGGGGGCACCCCCCAGGATCACTCTACAAGCCTCCTAGAGGGTATCATGACCTTTTTTAAAAAAAACAAACGGGCCCGTTTTTGCAAAAAAACGAACCGTTTTGGGGAGATCTGCAGAGTGCAAAAACTTTTTTTTTCATTTGCCTCTTCAAAATCTTGGTGTGTCTTATACGGTACTTCAGCTTCAACCGCAATAATATGCAGTTGAAAATACGGTACTTCAGCTTCAACCGCAATAATATACAGTTGAAAATACGGTACTTCAGCTTCAACCGCAATAATATACAGTTGAAGCTGAAGTAGTCGTTGACATGGTAGGATGCTGTAGCGAATAATTTTGTGTACTATGCTTAGACAGGCTCCATTGTGATCATTCCTCAAGGACATACACCTGTTTCTGGTCTAGCATTTGTATTGTTAGCTTTTCCTAAATCGTTCATCCTTTTAGTGGATTCCTTACAAGTATTGTGTAACCCTGAACAGCCCGCTGAGAAATTTGATGGCCCACTTAAATTCTAATTTTATATTTGTTTGCATTTTGTTTTCATTTCTTCTGAACTGAATCAATCAATCAATCAATCAACTTTTATTTATAAACCGCGCCCTTTCTTAAACAGGACTCGGGGCGGTGTACAGTCATTATTAAAAACCATATACATATCAAAATATCAAAATAAAATACATATACATAAACATGGGACGGAGGAGGTAGAAAATATACTGTACCATATTTAATTAAAATACAAATAAAATTATAATTCCCTTAAAAATTCCACGATAAAATGTTTGCCAGGAGGTGAAAGATGGAGCTATAAATCGGCTAAGCCAGCTAATTGGAACAGGTGGGTGAATCACTATTGACTTTTCTTGTGACGCTAACAAAGTTCTGCGTATGTTCTTGATGTACATACATGACACGACATGCTGCTTCATGAGCCCTGTTATGCCTTTGAGTCACGTTGCATGAACGCACCCAGTGTTCCAAGGATACTCGGTGTTAAAAAACACAATAGGTGTTAAGAAACACAATGGGGCTCATGAAAGATTGCCTTTTCGCTGAGATAAGCTCCAATAAGCTCTTAAGAAAACGGAAGGGCCCGGTTTGAAAAGCAGTGAACCAAAGAGCTATAATCTGGACTCAAGCAATAGTTGTCAACCTTTTCATATTTATCCAAGTCCTACCTACATTCTTCAACCCAACCCAATTTCTCCTTGTTTTTTTACAGGGTGCAGCAATTTTTCTTTCTTCTTTCAAATAAGACACTCAAACCTAATTGCCTCTATCATTGGATCCCTTTCACCAGAAAAGAAGAGAACAAAGCTTGGAAATTTATGCAAAGGTATGGGTTTTTCTGTTGTGGCCTGCCGGCGACCAGGGGAGCTAGTAGCAGAGTCGGACAGTGAGGAGGTTGGGAAGGCACATGGGTCAGTCCTGGGGGCTGAGGAAAGCTCAGACGAGGGCTCTGCGTCGGAGGCAGAGAGGGAGATAGACAGCAGTGAGGCAGAGGAACAGCTGGAGCCTGTTCCCAGTGTATGCATGTGCAGAGCTGCTAGAAGACAAAAACAGCTAAGAAAGCAGCGTTGACTTGGGACTAAAGTCACACCTTGGAGGTGATTGCCCCCTCCCATAGGATATAGAAGAGGAGCAAACGAGGAGTGGGCTTTTTCAGGAAACAATTCGTTCCTTTGGTCGTTTCAAGAGTGGAAAGTTCTGTTTGCGACTATAAGAGACTCTGTGCCAAGTTTGGCCTTGCCCTGGGTTTGGAAACGAGTTATCTGGCAGCACTCCAAACGAGATAAGGTACGTGTGGATAAACATCCCTCTGAAAGACTGTTTACTAAGCCTTGCTGACTGTGAATGAGTGCAGAAAGAGTGCAGAGAAGAGCAACAAAGATGATTAGGGGACTGGAGACTAAAACATATGAAGAACGGTTGCAGGAACTGGGTATGTTTAGCTTAAGAGAAAGAAGGACTAGGGGAGACATGATAGCATTATTCCAATATCTCAGAGGTTGCCACAAAGAAGAGGGAGTCAAACTATTCTCCAAAGCACCTGAGGGTAGAACAAGAAGCAATGGGTGGAAACTAATCAAGGAGAGAAGCAACTTAGAACTGAGGAGAAATTTCCTGACAGTGAGAACAATTAATCAGTGGAACAGCTTGCCTCCAGAAGTTGTGAATGCCCCAACACTGGAAGTCTTTAAGAAGATGTTGGATAGCTATTTGTCTGAAACGGTATAGGGTTTCCTGCCTAGGCAGGGGGTTGGACTAGAAGACCTCCAAGGTCCCTTCCAACTCTACTATTGTATTATTGTATTGTATTGTATTGAATGAAAGGAATTCACCGTCGTGTAAATAAAAGAGGTTTTGCAGGGGCCAAGACTTTGCTTCTTGCTTTCTAAGGAAGTCAGAACATTCTCCTGCTGAGTATTGAGTTCCTTTTTAAAGGGACAATTCCATGCAAAGAAGGAGAAAAAAAGATGGGAATATTTAAAAAGAACCGTAGCTGTTCACACACCTCTGCTACAAGTATATTTTCTCCCACGAAGAGGAGAGAAATTGTTAATATTCCTTCAAAAGTCACAGACCAATTCGCTCACACAGAGAGGGACTTCTCCGGGTGCCGTCCGCCAAACAGTGTCGGGGGGCGACACCCAGGAGCAGAGCCTTCTCTGTGATGGGCCCAGCCCTGTGGAATGACCTCCCCCGTGACATCAGGATTACTTCCGATCTCCGCTCCTTCCGTGTACAGCTGAAGACCCACCTCTTTCAATTATCTGGCCTGGCTCAACCGTAATTTTTTTTCATATTCCTCCTGACTGTCTTTTTTAAATTTTAAATTTTTATTGTATATTGGGTTTTTATTAAACGGGGTATGTTAATGGTTTTAATTGTCTAAATGTTGTAATCTATTACCTCCTCCGTGCATGTATGTCTTTGTATATATGTATGTTTATATATGTCCTAGTGTACGCCGCCCCGAGTCCTGCCTGGAAAGGGAGCGGCTAATAAATTCAAATTTATTATTATTATTATTAGTTGTCCGACACAAGGAAACAAGCTCACCCAGTGAATAGATCAAAGTTAGTTCTTTATTGCTGCATGCCTATTTACAAGAATCTCACCTGACTGCCTGCATTCTCTTGGGAACGGTCAGTAAGGCTTCATGGACTCGGAGGGAAGTACCCCGCCCCCTGCATGCGTGGCAGAGACCCAAAAACCAGCTGGTCGGCGGGAGGCGCATGTACATGCGCAGTAGAGCTGGGCTGGGGCAACGCTGGCATGCTCACAGAAAGGGCTCTGTGTGCCACATGGTTTTATGTCAACCAACCTTTCCTTTCAATGGGGACCGAGAGGATGCCGGCACTCTCGATGGTGTGGTAGACCTTCTTGTCAAACTGCAGGGTGGGCTCATCTTCTGCATCATTAATGAAGACGTGGGTCACAGTGATGTTGCCCAGCAAGGCATAGGCTGGCATACTGAGCTCAACGATGAAGCTCTCTATGCCCTCAAAGATGCCGTCGTCATGGATAACTATGGTGCAGGTTTTGAGGTCTTCCCATTCATCGAACTGAACCTACATGGGAATGAAAAGCAACAGCAGGTGGAAACGGGTTTCCCGAAAAGTCAATGAATGCTCCGCCTTTACTAGGACTGACAAATTTGATCTGGACTCAGCATTACTTGTGAATCTCCGTAGACAGCGTCTACGGAGATTCTTAGTCATCCAAAGTCAAGGTTGTCCCAAAGGTAATTTTTCAAGAGGCAACTGGACTTTCTGGGTTTTTCTTTGAAGACGTTTCGCTTCTCATCCAAGAAGCTTCTTCAGCTCTGACTGGATGGTGGGGAATGGAAGGATTTCAACAGTTTCAAGAAGGCTCCACACCAAATTGCACCACTCAGATGACACAGATAAATCCCCAGGTGACCGTAACAACTTGCTAAAAGGATGCAAATCTCCTGCTGCTTGAGCAGGGGGCTGGACTAGAAGACTCCAAGGTCCCTTCCAGATTCTATTCTATTCTACTCTATTCTACTCTACTCTACTCTACCCTATTTTCTAATTCAACCTTAAGACCCGGAGACTTCAACTCCCAGAATTCCATGGCTGGCTGAAGAGTCTTAATGTTGCCAAGTTTGGAGACTCCTGCCCTAAACAGTCAGAATCTTCATCATGATCTTCAGTGATGGTTGTTGCCTCCACATCACTTCCTGACCATGCTAGAAGGGAGTCTGGCCCGTTCTCCCTTAAACTGAGACAGTCTTTCAAGCCTTCTTCGTTCTAGAACTTCTACTGGGCTACATCAGGAGTTCCCTGCACTCACCTGGCTAGCGTACTCAAGGTAATCCTGTTCTCCTCGTTGAGAACTTGAACCAGAGGTGGCCGTTCCTTGATCTGTACGGCACAGGACAATCGCATATTGTTTGAGGTTTCCTGTCCTCCTCACAGCTACACTGATAGAACCGGCCGTTTCGCTGATGTTATAGCTGAAAAGGAAGACGGACAGAATGGGTTTCCTTCAGATCAGAGGTCACCAACTGCTGGCCCATGGACCACTGGTGGTCGGCGAGGAAAGTTTAGCGGTCCGCAGAAAAATCTTTGCATTTTTTGATATTGCACTAAATCAGGGATCCTCAAACTACGGCCCCTGGGTCGGATACAGCCCGCCAAAGCAATTATTCCCGCTCGCTGATAGGATGGGGTCCTTCAGGCACTTAGCTTGGCAGCCTGTTTAGTCGCTCCAGCCCTTCCCTCCCTCCCTCCCTAGGAGTCCAGGCGCTTCAGTCAGCGGTGCACAAAACTTTGGCCAGGCTCCTCAAAAGACAGAGTTTGCTGGGGGGGGGGGGCATCTAGCACCCAGGCTGGCTACAAGACAAACATTCATTCTTGGCCGTTTTTGAGATTCCTAGCTGCAATGGACAGCAAAGGGTTGACCCCGGGGGCTTCTTTCCACTATTAGGCGGCCAAGATAAGTGCCTGAAGGATCCCATCCTGTCACTAATTCATATTACTGTGTTTGCCCGAAAATAAGACAGGGTCTTATTTTTTTGGACCCCTGAAAAAAGCACTTGGCCTTATTTTCGGAGAGGACTTATTATTTTTGAGGTGCAGGAGGCGGCGAGCGTGGTCACCTCATGGCTGCTGCTGTGTTGCAATATTTTGGGGGAGGGCTTATTTTGGGGGAGAGCTTATTTTAGCGCATGCGCTCAAAAGCCCCATTGGGCTTATTATCCAGGGAGGTCTTATTTTCGGGGAAACAGGTCCAAGGAATTTAAAATTATGAATTTAGTGGTCCCTGAGGTCCGAACGGTTGGTGACCCCTGCTTTAGATCAGAGCGTGGAAGCACCCCAAGGTTTGTGAATCGCGAAGAATGCATTGAAATGATTCCTTTTCAGTTTGTTATTTATGTTAGACTTACTTTAGGAGGCTTCTACTACGTGTTCTTCTAGTCTATTGTTCCCAGTAGCAAATTAAGGAGTTAACATGCAATTTGTAACAACTTAATTAACTTAAATGTGCTTGCTTTCTCCTCTTTTATTGAAAATGTGAAATCTGCCTTCATTGGGGTCAATTCAATCTAATCAAATCCGTTTCATTCAACTCCAGAAAGAAAGAAACAACAACAACAAAAAAGGAAAGTAAGAAGAGCAACAAATTCAACTTGGCAAAAACCCAGATACACCAAGCAGGTTAAATAAAGTCTCTTGGAGCAGATTATTAACAAATCACACATAAATATACCAGATGAAGCAAAAATGCTTTGTTCAACATAATGAATGTCTAGCCCCCCTTCTCCATCCATGGTCCACTTGCGTTTCTCTTCTACTACTTAAGATGTTTGCGGTTTCCTTGTCACTTTCTTTTCTAATTTAATGAAAAGAAGGACTAGGGGTGACATGATAGCAGTCTTCCAATATCTTGGTGGTTTCCACAAAGAAACTATTTTCCAAGGCACCCGAGGGCAGGACAAGAAGCAATGGGTGGAAACTAATCAAGGAGAGAAGCAACTTAGAACTAAAGAGAAATTTCCTGACAGTTAGAACAATTAACCAGTGGAACAATTTGCCTCCAGAAGTTGTAAATGCTCCAACACTGGAAGTTTTTAAGAAGATATTGGATAGCCATTTGCCTGAAACGGTGTAGGGTTTCCTGCCTGAGCAAGGGGGGTTAGACTAGAAGACCTCCAAGGTCCCTTCCAACTATGTTAATTTAGAATAATAGAGTTAAAAGTAACCTTTGAGGTCTTCTAGTCCAATCCCCTGCCTAGACAGGAAACCCTATACCGTTTCAGACAAATAGCTATCCAACATCTTCTGAAAGACTTCCAGTGTTGGAGCATTTACAACTTCTAGAGGCAAGTTGTTCCACTGATTAATTGTTCTGTCAGGAAGTTTCTCCTCAGTTCTAAGTTGCTTCTCTCCTTGATTAGTTTCCACCCATTGCTGCTTCTCCTATCCTCATGTTATTCTGTTATTTCCAGCATCTTTGCCTTCCAGCAACATCATGAAACAAATTATGTCACGTAATATTCCAGAAGTTTTTTTCCCCATTTTTCCCCCCAGGTGTTTATTTAAAATATTATTTTTTTCTGAAATAAGGTACGTTCAAACCCCCATCCGTAAGAAAGAAGGAACTTGCTAGATGAGGACTATAAACATGCTATGGCATCATAACAGTAAGAACTCCGTCAAATGGCAGAAGAATGACATTTCTGCATTGTTATTAAGAAAAAGCTGGTAAGTGGGGTACCTCATATGTTGAAAGCTGATAACAGACCACTGAATATGGAAGATATTATCAGTGACAATGCTGGGTTTGCTGTCCTTCACCAGAAATTGAAAACTATCTTCTGTCCTTTGAATATTCTCTTCATGTAGCACATACTGGATCAATCCCAAATTCACATCCTCTGTTAGATAAAGACTTCAACAAATTAATCCAGGAATTAAAGATCTCTCTTTTTTTTAACATTCCTTGGCAAACCACGATAATAGGCTCTTTGCTAATCTAATTTCTGGATGCGGAACAATCCCCGTTGCTCAAAAACGATTTCACCATATCTCGACCTATCAATGCAACATTATACAATGATCCATGCTGGGGAACACTATTCACTTCATCTAGAGCAGGTGTGGGATTCAGCCGGTTAGGACCAGTTCGGGCGAACGGGGTGCCAATTTTGTATGCGGTTTGCTGAATCGGTTGTTGCAAGGACCGGCTGGCCCCGCCCTCCCCTCCCCTCCCCGGAGTCTTCACGCGGCTCGTTCATCATGCCAGATAAGTACAGGGCCCGCACCGAGGCTCTGGGAGGGCTAAAAATGGGCCAACCGGAAATCTGCAAATGAGCCTGTTTCTGGCTTCCGGAGGGCCGCCAAAGTCCAGGGGGAAGACGTTTTTGCCCTCCCGGAAGCTCGGGAAAAGCCCCCGGAGCCTGGGGAAGGCAAAAAACAGGCCTCCCGGACATCCAGAAATGAGCCTGTTTCCGGCCTCTGGAGCCCAGGGGAGGCCGTTTTCGCCCTCCCGGAGGCTTGAGAGAAGCCTGGGGAGGGCAAAAATGCCTCTCCCCCGCCCCGCCATCATGAGGAACCCAAGTAGGCCATGCCCCCTATGGCCATGCCCTCCCAGCAACCGGGCAGAGAACTGGTTTTTCAATTCCACCCCTGATCTAGAACTTAACGGAGCCTCAACTGAAGATGGCCAAATAAATAAGTTTCTTAGGGGATGCAGCGTTCAATGAAATTGCAGACTTAAGCAAGCAACCCATAAAAACAAACTTTATTTTCTGCATCATTAGGAAAGGGAAAAATCAAACTGACCACATTTTAATTGTTTTCTAAGGATCTATCTGGCCATACTCAGAGTACTGGTCATTCAAAAAGATACTTTAGAACTTTAGAAGAAAACAAAAAAAAAAACCAGGAAGGTGGCACCGGACTGGAATCGCAGCACCATAGAAAAGCAAATACTGGGATTAGAAGACAGAATTGCGTAAAGTGAACCTTGATATAGAAGGGAAATTTCTCTCTTATTTTCTCTGAATCTAAGAATATTAGACATTCTCCATCAGTTTGAAGAGTTGGGAGTTTGAGGAGAAGTAAAAGGCAAAACATTAACTCTTTAATTAAAACTTCCTAATGGGATGTATACAGGGTGGGATTCAAATCATTTAACAACCGGTTCTCTGCCCTGGGTAGGCGTGGCTCGGTGGGCATGTGACTGTGTGGGCACAGCAATATATAGCAATAGTAATAGCACTTAAGACTTATATACCGCTTCGTAGTGGCTCTCTCTATGCGGTTTACAGAGTCAGCCTCTTGCCCCCAACAATCTGGGTCCATTTTAGCCACCTCGGAAGGAGGAAAGGCTGAGTCAACCGTGAGCCTGGCGAGAATCGAACTGCCGAACTGCAGCTAGCAGTCAGCTGAAGTAGCCTGCAGTACTGCATTCTAACCACTGCGCCACCTTGGCTCTTATCTATCTCACTCTCCGGCTCGCTCGCCCCGCCCATGCAGCCTGGCTGGTTCCCACGCCTCGCCCGCTCTACTCACCGTCCGAGAAGGTGTGCTGGAAGCCGCGCGCAGGAAATGGCTGTGTGTTTGAAGCCGCGCACAAGCACATTTTCAGTTCTGCACTAGGGGAACCGGTTGTTAAAGTATGTGAAGCCCACCTCTGACTACACTCGGTAAGAAGGCACAATACCCAAGAGCAAAAGCAACCGGGCTTATACCTTGCGTAAAGGTAGTCACCATCGTTCCTGGCTGCAATTTCTTCTCCACGTAACCATATTTGGGCCCCGTTGTTATTTCATAGATCAGGAGGCTGTCTTCTGTATCAGGGTCCATAGTCAGCAGCTCCTTCTTGGTGATGAGGTTTTTTGGCTAGAGGGAAGATCAGAAACCAGTGAAGGGGAGTTTGTAAACCCTGAGATTTAAAAACAAAATCCTACGACCACATTTCTTCCCCAACTGGTACCTCATACATGTTTTGGTTTACAAGTACCATAGTCCCTAGCCCCGTGATGGCGAACATATGGGACACGTGCCACAGGTGGCATGCAGAGCCCTCTCTGCAGGCAGGTGAGCCGTCACCCCAGTTCATCTCCACTACGCGTGCGTGCATCTCCCGCCGGCCGGCTGATTTTCGGGTCTCTGCTGCACATGCGGGGGAGGGGGGGAGTGCATGTGGGAGACATGTATCTTGCCTTTTTATGTATACTGAGAGCATATGCACCAGGGGTGGGTTCCTGCCAGTTCTAACCTCTTCTATACAAGAGGTTCCACAAATCTACAGTGCCGTTTAGAACCGGTTCCAGCTCCCTCCCCCCACCCATCCGCACATCATCAAGATGAAGAGCGAGAGGAGGAATTCTGGGAGTTGAAGTCCACAAGTCTTAAAGCTGTCAAGTTTGAACACCCCTGGGGGGTTTTTTCCTAAAGGGTTAGGGGTGCAAGGGTCTTGTAATTTGACAGCTTTAAGACTTGCGGGCTTCAAATGCCAGACTTTCTGAGCCAACATTTTGGTTGTTTAGCAAGAGCATTGTTAAGTGAGTTTCACCACATTTTACAAGTTGGCCAAGCGCACCCAGTCACATGGCTGGCAAGCCACTCCCACTTGGTAACTCCCACAAAGTAGGCCACACCTACAGAAGAGGTTCTAAAAAAATTTTGAAACCCACCACTGATATGCACTAAAGATAAATTCGTTGTATGTCCAATCACATTTGGCCAATAAAGAATCCTATTCTATTCTATTCTATTCTATTCTATTCTATTCTCTGCTATTCTATTCTATTCTATGCTCTGCTATTCTATTCTATTCTATTCTATGCTCTGCTATTCTATTCTATTCTATTCTATGCTCTGCTATTCTATTCTATTCTATTCTATTCTATTCTCTGCTATTCTATTCTATTCTATGCTCTGCTATTCTATTCTATTCTATTCTATGCTCTGCTCTGCTATTCTATTCTGCAGGCTACTTCTGCTGACTGCCTGCTGCCTGCAGTTTGGCAGTTCGACTCTCACCAGGCTCACGGTCGACTTAGCCTTCCATCCTTCCAAGGTGGGTAAAATGAGGACCCAGATTGTTGGGGGCAAGAGGCTGGCTCTATAAACTGCTTACAGAGGGCTATAAAGCCCCGTGAAGCAGTATATAAATGCTATTGCTATTGCTAAATAAGGAAGCAGCGGTGCCCAAGGCAGACTTCAGACTTTCCGAAAGCAATCTGTGCAAAAGTCTTTAAAAGTCCCTTGCATCCTCATTTGTCACTCTTCCCGCTGTTGAAGTGTGTGGTGCGCTTGAGCACCCGTACTCAGCTGGCAATTAAAATCTGTTTCCATTTCTCAGCCTCTTCACTGGTGATGGAAACACCACTTGATTAATCACAGCAATTAATCCATCAGAGCTTCCCACTTAAGGAATGCAAATGCCATTAGCCAGGAATAAGACATCATGGCCCACAGCCTAAAGAACGAGAGCATCAGGTGAGGCGTTATTAGGAACTTTAGCCTTGCGGTTTAAGATGGATTGCTTAGCTTAGCCACAACTGCTGATGTAACAAACAGCCAAGGCCTATTCCATTCATCACAGCAGCTGGCAGCAGTGACAGGAGGGGCATACTCACACACATACACCACTTTTGCTTGGAGAACTTCACTCAATCTTTGTGTGTGTGTGGTCAATGGTAGCCAGGAATATTTATTTATGCTGTGGTCCCAGAGCAGTGATGACAAAACCTTTGGGCCTCGCATGTCAAATATTCAGAAAAATGCTTAAGTTGACTTTGAGGAGTCCCTTGTGCTGTCAGGCCTGCAGTCCTCTTTTCTTTTGGGTCTTCGGCCTGCCACAATCTCTATTATTCTGCTATGCATTTTCTATTGTGGGAAAATGGGGAGGGGGGATTGCAAGGAGTCCCGTGCTATGTAGTCACAACAAAATTCTTTCTAGGAACCCAAGGTCGTCCTTTGTCTCTCTGCACCTCTGCACCTGACCGGAACTGGAGTGGGAGATTGGACCATGGGATGGACTGGTGGGTATGGGGCAAGATCTTGAACTTTCAACTGGGTGGGGAAAACCGAGACGCTTTCAGATTTGGGTTTTTCCCGGTTGTGCCAACGTGGCTCTCTTAATAAATTGGAACTTTGAGCAATACTTTGCCTTGGACTCTGATTTACTTTTGGATGCTATTTGGAACTCTGACACCTGCCACATTTCCAGCAAATATATGAAACCAGCTGAGTTTTAATCTATACAACCGTTTGGTGTGGTGGTTAAGGTGCTGCCCTAGAAAGCAGGAGAGTATGAGTTCTAGTTCTGCCCTAGAAAGCAGGAGACTGCGAGTTCTAGTTCTTTGCCTTGGACTCTGATTTACTTTTGGATGCTATTTGGAACCCTGATAGCTGCTCTCTGAGCTTACTTGTATTTTTGCAGACTTTTTATTACCCAACCTAGGTAACAGCATCAGTGCTAGTCTTCAACTAGCGTTGATGATGTTACCTAGTTGGGTAATATATATATTGCAAATTAAAAACAGCAGAGTTGCCTACTTTTGAAACGAATCAGACAGAAAAACTCACCTTGCCATTCATATATTCCAACCACTGAAGACCTAAGTTAGTGACAACTCTTGGAGTCCCATCTTCCACAGGGAGAATTTCTACTCTGAACCACTGGGGCATAGCAGTCACAATCTGCAAAAAAACAACAACAACAACCATATATATTCAGAAAAATTGTTTCTGCAACGGTATAGAATTTACCATACTGGACAAAAAGCCCTTCTGTTTTTTTGTGTCCCTATGTCAAGTCATTCAAAACAGGATTTCAAAATATACAGATGGGTTTTCACTTCTCTTAAGTTATCTAATATGTCAGGCAGCTGCTTAAATAAAATATGGAACCCGGGGATTTAAAAGCACAATGACTATATATGTATACTTTTTTGTTCTATTTTTTTTAAAGAAGGAGGAAGATACATGTTAAAATTAAATATGTATACTGAAAAGGAATTATAAATACCATCAACATAAAATGGAGCTTGCTCAGAAGCAGAAATACATCAAGCAAATGAGATGAAAGTGTGAAGTAGAGGAGAGAGGTAAGGGAAGAAGAGAGGAATAGGAGAGAGGGCGGGGGGGAGAGGAGGAGAGAAAGGAGGAGTGGAAAGGGAAGAGAGTAGAAGGAGAGAGGAAGGGGAAGTAGAGAAGAGAAGGACGACAGAGGAAAGAAAGGAGGTAGGGAGGGGGAGGAGAGAGGAAGAAGAAAGTAATGGATAAGGTACAAATATGGCAGCGATGGCGAACCTTTTTTGGCTCCCCCATTTTTACATACTTTTTTTGCCCTCCCCAGGCTCCAGAGGCTTTATAGGAGCCTGGGGAGGGTGAAAAGAGCCTCCCCCGCCCCCCGGAGGCCCTCCGGAGGCTTCAGGGACCTTCAGGACGGTCCCTGAAGCCTTCGGAGCGCTTAAAACCACCCTCCGAGCAAGCCGGACTTCCGGTTTGCTCGGAGGGACTTCCGGTTTGCTCGGAGGGTGGTTTTAAGCGTTCCGAAGGCTTCAGGGACCATCCGGACGGTCCATGAAGCCTTCGGAGTGCTCAAAAGGATCCTCCGAGGCTTCAGGGAAGCCTCCGGACAGTCCCTGAAGCCTTCGGAATGCTTAAAGCGACCCTCCGAGCAACCCAGAAGTCACTTCCGGTTTGCTCGGAGGGTGGTTTTAAGCGTTCCGAAGGCTTCAGGGAAGCCTCTGGACGGTCCCTGAAGCCTCCGGAGGGCCTCCGGGGGGACGGGGGGGCTCTTGTCACCCTCCCCAGGCTCCTATAAAGCCTCTGGAGCCTGGGGAGGGCGAAAAATGGCTTTTAAAAAGGTGAACTCAGCTGGCCAGCGCCTCGCGTGCCCTGAGAAATGGCTCCGCGTGCCACTTGTGGAACGCATGCCATAGGTTCGCCATCACTGAAATATGGTGTATGGAGAGCAGAAGAGCCAATAATTGTTTTTGGGAGTTGATGGTAAGATGAATTGATGTAAACATTTAATAATACAATGTGATGTTGGCTATGTAATAGTACACATGTGATTATATGTTATGAAAATGAAAAAATAAAAAAAAATGTTTTATATATATGTGTGTGTGTGTGTGTGTGTGTGTACGTACGTACGTGTGTGTGTACGTACGTGTGTGTGTACGTACGTACGTACGTATGTATTTGTGTTACAACCCCTGGTATGCCCAGGTTCAAATCCCAGTAAGGGTATGCCTAGCTGATGAGAGCTAAATAGCTTGAAATAGATCTATACTAGTCTCCCTTTATTTATTTATCAGCACAAATACAACACACACACACACACACACATATATATATAAAAGAAAAAAAAAGAAAATACGGAACTTATCTGCAATTTTATCAGGCCCAAAACCCAAAAGAAACATGGGGTGATTCTTCCAAGCAGATTTCCTATAATTTCAGTTTGATCTAATGGTTAAGGCATCAGGTTAGAAACCAGGAGATGGTGAGTTCTAATCCTGCCTTAGGTATGAGCGCCAGCTGGATGTTTATGGGGCCAGTTACTCACTCTCACTCTCTCTCAGTCCAACCCACCTCACAGGATTGTTGTGGGGAAAACAGAAGGAGGAGGAAGGAGCATTAGATTTGTTTGTCTTCTTGAGTTGCTTATAAAAGTAATAAAGGTGAGAAAACAGGGTATGGTAGGATAGAACAAAGCAGAGTAGAAGAACGGATCGAGGTAAGAAGAAAATAAAATACCGGTAATAGATATATGTGATGCAGAGCAGAACAGAACAGAAGAATGGGTAGCTATGACAAAGAGAATAATAGGTACTATATATGTGATGCAGAGCAGAATAGAACAACACAGAACAGAACAATGGATAGATGTGAGAAGAAAAGAGAATAATAGATATATGTTATATAGAGAAGAGCAGAGCGGAACAGAGCAGAGCAAAACAAGAAAATATTGCCAGACTAAAGCATTCTATCACCTATACAAGCATATTCTCAGAAAACTATTAGGAAGGGGCTGTCTTCACCCGCTTTCTCTCACCCAAACTATTTGAACTGAGCTTATTTATTTTTATTTATTATTCGTATTTATAGACCGCCCCTTCTCCCGAAAGGGACTGCCTCTTATTCCTCTAGAATCCCACCCCACTTCATCTCCTAGGGACCCAAATTAGTAAATTCCATCACATATTTACAGATATAAAAGACCGAGCCGCAGTAATTTACTACGAGAGCTGCCTTATGACCTCTCCTTTGTCTCTTTTCCACTGCATATCCATGTCAGGGAACAAAAGCCTTAACTGACTTGTTATCTTTCTGCACGCAAGGGCTAGGACAGAGAAAACTAAGGTTGGGATTCTTGGCCTACTATCCGAACGGCCACAAGCCGTACCGTGTACGCGAAAATCAATTCGGGGCGTAGAGACTTTGGTTTCCCTCCACTGACCTCTTTTTCCCCCTCCTTTGCCACCACAAAGAAGGGATTGGTTCCATCGGACACCGTGAAAGTGAAACGGTCTTCTAAAAAATGGCTTCCGTCGTGACTGTAACTGATTCGGTTCTGGAAGACGTCCTCCATGGAGAAGGCCTGGGCCTGCTGGTAACGGCCATCATGGGTGCGCTCCAGCTGGCCGTGGCGTGGGGGCTGCACAATGCTAAAGGTAACGGACTTGGCCTGCATACAGGACGAAATGTGTGAGGAGAAAACGAGAGGTCACGTCACACTATGATAGTGAATTGACAGAATCATAAAGATTCAGGAGATGGTCTGGTAAACTTTTAGCTTTAAGGTTCTCCAGTGTCTGGAAAGCAATTCTTCTAGAAACTTCTACAACAGGAGTATCAAACTCGCAGTCCACGGGCCAGATGTATCACGGATTGACATTCAGCTGGCCATGCCCAGGTCTCAACAAGGTCAAACACAACCCTGATGCGGCCATCAATGAAATCGTGTTTGACACCCCTGATCCAGAGGTGGCATTAAGCAGGTTCTGACCAGTTCTGGAGAACCAGTAGCGGAAATTTTGAGTAGTTTGGAGAACCGGTAAATACCACCTCTGGCTGGCCTCGCCCCCATCTACTCTCTGCCTCCTGAGTCCCAGCTGATCAGGAGGGAATGGGGATTTTGCAGTAACCTTCCCCTGGAGTGGGGAGGGAATGGAGATTTTACAGTACCCTTCCCCTGCCACGCCCACCAAGCCATGCCCACCAAGCCAAGCCACGCCCACCAAGCCACGCCCACCGAACCGGTAGTAAAAAAAAAACTGAGTCCCACCACTGCCCTGATCTAAGTCAGGGCATCAGTTCTGTCATGGTGTCTCTGCACGCAAAACCTAGATCTCATCACATCCAGTTCTCCGCAGCCTCCAGTCTTCCGTTTTCCATGCACAAGGAATTTATGAAACTCAGCACTTGAGGACATGCAGTTACTGCCTCAGATGTCTCCGAATAAGAATTTGATAATTTCATGGAAGTTTAATCTCTGAAAGGTCTATTCGTTCTGCCAGCTAGACAGAACCTCCTAGCCCAGAGGTAGCATATCTCAGGATATGAGATCAGCAGAGAGAAAGTGTTTATTTATTCATGAATATGTGCAGCAGCCTTCTGTTTATCCCTATTTCAAATCGTTTATGACGATAACAAAATTACAGGAAAATAATATAGCCATAGTGTAGTGATAAGCATTGAGATTGGCACGGGTTGTATTTGTTCTGACCGAGGCTTCCCAAGAGCATGAAGCAAATTCCTTGTCCTGACAAAAAACCCTTTTATTAATTTCCTGTGAATTCTGCTCATTCCCATCCGGCAAAGTCTTTCAAGGGAGGATTTACAGTCACAGACCTTATCTGGCTTGGAGAGCTGCCAGGCCGATATCTACAAAATTTGGCAAGGAGTCTCGGAGAGTCATGAACCAATTAAGCTAACTAATGGTCTCCTGCAAACTCCACTCCCCTTTCGCTCCCCTTTTATTTCCTCTGGGAGGGGCCATTCATCGTCCACCTGTGGCCTTACTCCCAAGTCGACCCTTATTCTTTAGCTGTTCCCTTCGTCTGGCAACTCTGCGCATGCGCACACTGGGAACAGGCTGCAGCTGTTCTTCTGCCCACTGATGTCTGACTCTGAAGGCAGCTGATAACTGGGGCATACGACTCTGACCCACTCTCTGCCTCCAACACAGAGCCCTCATCCGAGCCTTCCCCAGACCCCAGGACTCCTAGCCCATGTTCCTCCCCAACCTCCTCAGTGTCCGAGTCCGCTGCCAGCTCTGCTGGCCACTGGCAGGCCACAATAGCCATGGAAGCACTTTGGGTGACTTTGGAGCAGCCCAAAGCACCTCATATTTTTCTTGTTGCCAAAAACAGTGGACATGGAGGGCCCAACTCTCACCAATGAACTTTGCGTCATGTTCCTGGATGAAAAAGAGAACGCAGGTAGTCCTCTACTTACAGCAGTTCATTTAGTGACCGTTCAAAGTTACAACGGCACTGAAAAGAGTGATTATGACTGTTTTTCACACTTACAACCACTGCAGCAGCTCTCACGGTCACGTGATCAAAATCCAGATGCCTGGCAATTGGTTGATATTTATAATGGTTGCGGTGTCCCCATTTGCTTCTGACTTTCAACAAACGAAGTCAGTGGGCAAGCCAGAACCACTTAACAACCTTGTTACTAACAACTGCAGTGATTCACTGAACAACTGTGGCAAGAAATATCGTCAAATGGGGGAAAACTGACTTAACAAATGTCTCGCTTAACGACAGAAATGTTGGGTTCAGTTGTGATCGTAAGTCGAGCACTACCTATATAGGGCATGCACACAGAGCCATGGGGGCGCAGTGGCGAGAGTGCAGTACTGCAGGCTACTTCTGCTGACTGCCAGCTGACTGCAATTCGGCAATTCGAATCTCACCAGGCTCAAGGTTGACTCAGCCTTCTATCCTTCCGAGGTCGGTAAAATGAGGACCCAAATTGTTGGGGACAAGAGGCTGACTCTGTTAATTGCTTAGAGAGGGCTGTAAAACACTGTGAAGTGGTATATAAGTCTAAATGTTATTGCGATATGATTGTCTACTTCTAGATCAGGGGCAGACAATTATGGCCCTTTTCCCACCTGTGGACGTCAGCTCCCAGAATTCCTGAGCCAGCATAGTTGGCTCAGGGATCCTGGGAGTTGAAGTCCGTAGGCAGGAAAGGCCTCACAGTTGCCCATTTCCTGTTCTAAGGGAACATACCATTGGATGGAAACTACCATTTCCTTCCAAAGTCCTTCATGGAAGAAGAAGAACTCAAAGAGCTCGCCTTTCTTCACCTCTGTGTCCGCGTCGGTGGCTTTGAGATCAAATTCCGTGATGGTTTTCCTCACTCCTTCCTGCACAGTCATCCCCGCGGCCAGCACCACCGGCAAAGAATCGTCAACTGGGTTAATGGTGATTTCAAAATTGTGGGTCACCTGTGGATAGAAAGAACGGGATCTATTCTTTTTAAAAAAAACAACTTTATTTTTATTTTCCATCACCAATCTCACATCATTAATCTTACAGTCTTTGACCTAGTTACATGCGGGATCGCATCCTGCCCCACACATCCCTACGACCAATTCGCTCACACAGAGAGGGACTTCTCCGGGTGCCGTCCGCTAAACAGTGTCGGGGGGCGACACCCAGGAGCAGAGCCTTCTCTGTGATGGGCCCAGCCCTGTGGAATGACCTCCCCCGTGACATCAGGATTACTTCCGATCTCCGCTCCTTCCGTGTACAGCTGAAGACCCACCTCTTCCAACTATCTGGCCTGGCTCAACCGTAGTTCTATTCTTTTTCCTCCTGACAGTCCTTTTAAATTTTTAAATTGTGTTGTGTTATTATTAATGGGGTATTTTAATGGTTTTTTAACATTCTCTATGTGATGTAATTGTTACCTCCTCCGTGCATGTATGTCCTTGTATACGCATGTATTTGGATGTTTATATGTTTGCACATATGTTTTTATGTCTCATATGTTTTATTGTACGCCGCCCCGAGTCCTTGGTGGAGAGGGAGCGGCTAATAAATTCAAATTTATTATTATTATTATTTATTGTGTCATCCTATTTAACAGTCACATAATTTTTAGTCTATTTTTATGTTGCCTTTACATTTACATTTCAATTGCCATTTAATTCAGCTCCTCTCCTCTAATTCTACGTTTCCCCCCCGCCCCAAATTATTCAATTTTCTGTTTCTTTTTATCTATATTCATTTTCTATCTAGTGATAAAAACATTCTCATATCTTATAATACTCTGTTTCTTCCTTCTCTTTGATTGCCAAAGTTAATCTGTTCATTTCTGCACAATCTAAGATTTCTTTAATTACCTCTCCTCCTGAGATAATTTTTTTTGATTTTACAACTTGGTGCAAATACAATTCTAGCTGCAGTTTATTACATGAATAATTAAATATACATTTTCTTTACTATATTTCTCTGGTACAATACCTAACAAAAACAGTTCTGGCTTTAAATCAATATAATGCTGTATCATCCTTTCCAACCACAAGCTATTCTTGTGGGACGTTGCCTTTCCACAGGCAGAAAAAGAACCATTTTTGGGTGGGAAACCAATAGAAGTTGACTGACCTCCTGATGGGCATCCGAAACGGTGAAAGTGAACGTGTCAGCGTATTGTTCCGCCTCGCTTGTATGGATGTAGCGGAGGCTGTGGGAGTTAAGGTCTTCTTGTTGGAAGGAACTAATCCTTCTGCCTAGAAAACAGGAACAGGAGCAGAAGAATCGACCTGTGCTCTCAAATTCCAAGCGTTTCTTCCGGCTCAAAGAATTCCATCCCCGGAACCTTCCAAACTCGCTTTCAGAAATTCTCCCTTAGGATGCTTCGAAATGTGTCCGGCAGCCACATTTATCCCTTCATTTATTAATACCGTCATTAAAATGAGACACTCCAGGCCTCCTAACCTCTATCGCTAAATAAATCAGCACGATTCCCTGCGGAATTTCTCCACGGATTCCGCAAAATAGGAGCCTTTGTTCTCACTTTGCTCCAAAACCAGTAAATATTTGCAAACCTGGAAATGCCGTGTGCTCCAAGTGTCCCAGCTGGGGCTGTTTAATAATCCTGTAGAGGAGATCGCTAGATTCTCCGCTCTGCGTCTCGGCTGACAGCTCCAAAGGGGTGATTTTTTTCACTGAGTTTTCGTCCAGGGCTAGCCCGGTGTTGACAGTGACGGACAAAGGCAATGGGTCCCCTGGGAGAAGTGGAAATAAGAGGAAACATACAGAGTCAGATCCTAGATCCATCTTCTTTGTCATGGGGTGGACAAGTGGATGGATTTAGGAGGCTCACAATTGTCAATGGGAGGATCAAAGCACATTTCAGTATTTATTGTCTATGATTTAAGAAGAACTGAGTATAACAGAAAAACAGAGTTGAAAGGCAGGTCTCCTATCAAGCAGGAGACCCCATGCCATTGCAGACAAATGGTTGTCCAGTATCTTCTTAAAAACCTCCAGTGTTGGAGCACCACAACTTCTGGAGGCAACTTGTTCCACTGGTTAATTGTTCTAATTGCCATCAAATTCCTCCTTAGTTCTAGGTTGCTTCTCTCCTTGATTAATTTCCATCCATTGTTTCTTGTCCTGCCTTCTGGTGTTTTGGCGAACAGGTTGACCCTCCTCTTCTTTTGATAGCCGCTGATGACCCAACCCTCTGTGTACATAGTGTCTAAAAGTGCAGTCTCGCCATACATTTGTAACATTGAAGACAACAGGAACACAGATAGTGCTCAAGTTACAACTGAAGTTCGAAATTACAACTTACAACCTGGATTTTTGCTGAACACTGAAAGTCAACATTTTTGGCAAAAACATCACAAATTGCTCTCATGAACCACAGAAGCAAACGGCCATAAATAAATTTTCTCTCTGTTGCTACAAAGTTAAATTCAATGTTTTATTTCAGAAGCATAATTTAAAGAGACCTTTTTCTGGTGAAAAATAACAAAGAGATCAAACGGAACCGATGCTTGTATTAAAAGCATTTTTCAAAAAATAATTGGGGCACATTTTTTTTTGGCTAGAGAATCGATTTTAGGTGAGTACTTTAACCGGTTAATTAAGCTCTAATTTTCAAGTAATGTAGTTTTCAAATGCAATCAATTTTTCAGGAAAGCCAGAACAAGGGTGGATTTTGGTTGACTTCTCATTTAACACCTCAAAAGGAAATTCCCCTGAAATATAAACCTAATTCTATGACAAATTATATTGTGGTGAACTGTGAATTGTAATATTGGAATATCAATCTGTACCATTCAGGAGGCAGAAACTAAGATTCTCGACAGTTTCAAACCTCTATTATTCCAGAGCTAATAATGTGCCGCCCCTAAATTATCTTCGTAATTGATTCTAACCACCCTACTTCACAGCTGCAGGCTTTCCCAGAATTTCCTTGCTTCTGGCTAATTAAAGCCCTCCTCTGTCTTGCTAAAGGAAGGCAAAGCTGTGATATGGTTGTTGACTTACCTGTTACGTTAATTGAAAACTCCAAGTCTGCCATTCTGTTTCCCTCTCCATCTGCCACATCAAAAACAAAACAAAAAGTCCCAACTGCTTCTCCTTTCTCATGGCTGTATTGGACTTGTCCTGTTAGAAGGAAGTCAGAAGGGGGTGGGGGGGGGGGAAATAGAATACTTAGAACATCTGCAAGCAATCTTGTGCTAATTGTCTTTTTCTGGAGTATGTAGCCAAGTTCTCTGTGAGATGATAAATTCACCCAGAGAGGCTGACGTTGATGGTCCCTGGGGCTTGGCTGAATCTTCTTTTGATGCTGTCCTTCTACAAATCTATTTGGCTATTTAACGCATGTTGTGGCCCACCAGCAGACTCAGACAGGAGGTTGGGGGGAACATGGGCCAGTCCTGAAGTCTGGGGAAGGCTCTGTGTGGGACACAAAGATGGGGCCAGTGCTGTCTGACAGTTCTCAGCTGCCTTTGGAGTCGGAGATCAGTGGGGCAGAAGAACAGCTGGAGCCTGTTCCCGATGTGTGCATGCGTAGAGCTGCCAGGAGAAGGGAACAGCTAAGGAATAAGGGCCGACTTGGGAGTAAAGGCACAGGTGAACAGTGAATGACCCGTCCCATAGGGAATAAAGAGGAGCGAAAGGGGAGTGGAGTTTGCAGGAGACAATTAATTCAATTCCTTCGGGTGAAGATCTGTTCCTGACTTCTTGCCAGTAATTGCTGCTACAGAATGGCGTTTGGAAGATATCGGCCTGGCAGCTCTCCAAGCCTCATAAAGATCTGTAGTTATGAAATCTCTTGAAAGACTGTTGGCTGGGAGTTTGCGGGAGAGGAATTCCCTTTAAACTAAATAAAAGGCGTTTTATCGGGACAAGGAGTCGGCTGTGGTATAGAGTCTCCTGCTTGGGAGGGGGGGTTGGACTAGATGACCTACAATGTCCCTTCCAACTCTGTTAATCTGTATCTATCAACTAATACTCAAAAGACATGATGAAACTTGGCTTGTCAGAAGGTTGCAAAGGGGGAATCATATGACTTCAGGACACTGCCACCGTCATAAGTATGAACCAGCTGCCAAGCAGCCAAATCTTGATCACATGATCATGGGGATGGCTACAAAGTTTGTAACTGTGAAAAATGGTCATAAGTCACTTTTTTCACGTAATTTTCAACAGTCACTAAATGAACTGCTGTAAGACGAGGACTGCCTTGTATTCAACCGCCACCTTGGATAGTTAAAAGGCAACACTTTATTTTCATACTACGTAGTTATTTACAATATCTTACACAACTTCTCCCTGATTAATTTCTCGTCTCCGGAAATCAGGCCAAAAAAGTGTTTCTGGGGCAGCAAAGAATTTCGCGCAAGTGGAGCCCTCAACTTACAACCATTTGTTAAACGAACATTCAAAGTTATAACACCACTGAAAACACGACTTACGACCAGTCCTCACACTTAACAACCATTGCAGCATTCCCGTGGTCATGTGACCAAAATTTGGACACTTGGCAACTGGTATGTATTTATGACATTATGTGATTTTGTCTCCTTCCTATCTGCCTTCTGACAAGTCAATGGGGGGGGGGGGAGCATTTAATGAGTGTGATTCATTGAACAACTATAGTGTTTCACTTCGGCAGGGATTCACTTAACAACCAAAGGTCATAAGATTAGGCGCAAGTCACTTAACGATTGCCTTGCCTAATTCTGGTCCCAATGATAGTTGCAACTGTACCTGTACTGCTTAGTCACAATTTTATTGTGGTCAGAATCAGAATATCAGACTTGAGAGGGACCTTGGAGGTCTTCTAGTCCAACCCCGAGGCAGACGCAGATTACTGAATCATCTATACCAGTGATGGCTAACCTTTTTGTCACCGCGTGCCAAAAGCGGGGAGAGCGCGGGGGGTCATGCGCGCACATGCATGTGCGACCCCCTCATAGCCCCGCACTTTTGGTGCGTGATGGCACGGTGGGCCCATTTTTCATCCTCCCAAGACTCCAGAAGCTTTCTAGGAGCCTGGGAAGCCTCTTGAAGCCTCCGGAGGATGAAAAACGGCCCAACATGCAAACCGGACGTTCAGGAACGGACTTCCAGGCTGCCCGTAGGACCATTTTTCCTCCCTCCAGAGGCTTCCCTGAAGCCTCATTGCATCATCTCAGTTGCACCACACCCTCCAGGCTTCAACCAAACTTGACTTCAAGAGAAACATGACCCCTACAACAGCCAATACTGTTGTATAGGGAGGAGGAGCTTCCGGAGGGAATGGAGGACTGCCTCTGAGCTCCGCTAAATGCGGAGGGCTCTTTGACGGGCGGGATGCTGCCGACCCTCATTTCCAGTCGGGGATTTCTGGCGCCGAATATCCTGGCACCCTGCCCGGCTCCAAGCTGGCCCGTTGGGTCGGCCGGGCAGCCGGACAGGAGGAAGATAGCGCGCCAGTCGGCGCGGCATGGCGGCTGGCGTTTTAAGCCAGCATGGCGGCTGCCGTTTTTTGAGTCGGAGCGGCAGAGCAACGGAGCGCCAGCGCCAGCGGAGCAGCGCAGCGGTAAAGACCTGAGTGGAGGGGGCGGAGAAGGCTGGAGGAGGCGGAGGACGGCGGCGGTGGTCTGTGTGACTGTGTGACTGGGCGGATTTTGGCTTGAGTTATTTAGAAAGATGGTGGCAACCCAGGAGAGCCGAGCGGCCCAAATTACAATCTATGGATCGCTGAGCTCCAAGCTGGCCGGCGATTGTGCTTTTAGACCGGCGAGAGGGCCCTGGGAAGGAGTGCAAGGCCCGAGGGAGGCCCGTGAGATCCGAGGCGCCGAAGGGAAGAAGGGAAGGAGAGTGAGGCCTGAAGCGCCGGAGGAAGTAGAGAGCGGAAAGAACGGTGGAAGGGCTGCAGGGAGGCCGCAGGGAGGCCGATGCAGCCCTCCCGGGCCCAATAACAACGACTATGGGTTGCCAAATGGACGGAGGACTATTCACAATCATGGCAGGCCATAGAACGAAGGCTTGGAACATCAGAGGCCCATGCAGAAGGTCAGACCCAGTGCTTTGCTGTGCTCACCACTACCCCCCCCCCCACTCATTTACCACCTACCTACTATGGGCTATCTGCCCCACCGCCTATTATGACCTACCATCTATTACGAATTACTTCTTAGCTGCAATCTTTTATCCATCAACTGGCTATTTTATCTTATTTCCATCAGCCATCATTTCCATCCAGATGCGGACTATTTTCATCAGCCTATCCCCTTGCCTGGACTATCCTCTTGCCAGGACCATCCCCTTAGTGGGAATTGCGGCTGCTGATGCATATTAACATCTACAGCTCCCACTTGATGAACTTGGCCCTGTCCAATTATGTTATACACAAGGCTAGACCTGCTACAGCTACGAGAGTCCCCCCTCTCACAGTTATGGCCTCCTGCCCTTTCGAGGGCCCACCTTGAGGACGGGTTCATTAACCCAGAGAGGTGGAGGAAGCGCTCGTTGAGGGGTTTTTTAATTAATTGTTTTTTAAAAATTGTAAGGGGTTACAGGGATGGGGGGGGGGGACAAGACAGGAGGGATGGAAGAGCCAGGCACCTAGGTGTGGTCGAAGGAGGAGGGAGCGGAGTGGGGGAGGAGAGGGAAGATAGCATTCCTGTGCAGGGCTCCTTGATACCAACGGTCGTGGGGAGGGGCAGGTGCGAGGACAGATTAAGAGCGCGTAGTCGGTTGGGAGACCGGGGTTTTTGGTCATTCCCGGTCGTTTGTACCAACCCCTGCATACTAGGTGGTCAGGATCTACAGACCCAAGGCCTGAGACTGCTGTTATGCAACGCGAGGTCCGTTGTTAATAAGGCCCCCCTCATCCACGATCTAATTTTG
The DNA here is from genome assembly GCF_964273705.1 of Natrix helvetica. NCBI lineage: Eukaryota > Metazoa > Chordata > Lepidosauria > Squamata > Natricidae > Natrix > Natrix helvetica. The sequence goes on along the minus strand of NC_138558.1, from coordinate 9,281,086 downwards.
GAGGGGGAGCCGGACCTCGCAGGAATAACCGAGACCTGGTTGGGCCACGAGGGAGGTTTACCCCTCGTGGAAATGTGCCCGCCAGGTTATCGAGCATTTCACCAGACTCGGGCCCAGGGAAGGGGCGGTGGGGTAGCAGTGATTATCCGGGAAGACTTGGAGCCGAGAGAGTTCACCGTGCCACAGACATCCGGGTGTGAGTCCCTTGTCGTGAGATGGGGCCCAGGGAGGCAGTTGGGCCTGCTGATAGTATACCTGGCTCCTCGCTATACATCAGCGGCCCTGCCTGAACTCCTCGAGCTGATCTCATCGGTGGCGGTTGAGACCCCCAAACTTTTAGTGATGGGGGATTTTAATCTGCCGTCGATGGGAGAAGCGTCTGAGGGGGTTCGGGAGTTCATGGCTTCCATGACAGCCATGGACCTGACCCAGTTAATTCAGGGCCCTACTCACGAGGGAGGCCACACGCTGGACCTTGTCTTTGTCTCTGGCCAGTGGACGAGTGATCTGGGAATAGGGGATCCAGCTATTATTCCCCTGTCATGGTCAGATCACTCACTTCTCCGGCTTGACTTCCCTGGTGCTACCCCCCGCTGCGGGGAGGCGGAACCGGAAGGTATTAGATGGTTCCGCCCCAAGCGCCTGATGGAACCAGATAGGTTCCAGACGGAGCTTGGGCCACCTCCTGTGGACCTGACCCGCCCCCGAGTGGAGGACCTGGTAGTCGCATGGAATAGTGCGACTACCGGGGCCCTAGACCGGGTGGCGCCTTTGCGGCCTCTCCTGCGGCGACGAACCACCCTGGCCCCTTGGTTCACCGAGGAGCTAAGGGTGATGAAACGCCACAAGAAACGCCTAGAGAGTCGTTGGAGATCCTCCCGTTCCGAATTTGACCGAGCACAGGCACGAGCCTACTTGAGGACGTACCTTGTGGCATTAAGAGCGGCCAAACGTCAATATTGCGCCGCTCTTATTGCGTCCGCAGATAACCGCCCTGCCGCCCTGTTTCGGGTGACTCGCTCCCTCTTGTTTGAGAGACCGCGGGAAGCCCCTTTACAGGGCAGAGCAGAGGAGTTTGGGAAATATCTACAGGACAAAGTCGCTCAAATCCGGATGGGATGGGCCCCTTTCAGTGGTCCAGTAGAGACGCCCGTGGCGAGTCTTGAGGGACCGCTTTGGGAGGAGTTTGACTCGGTTGCCATCGAGGATTTGGACAGGTTGCGTGGACGTCTGCGACCTACCACATGTTTATTGGACCCGTGTCCCTCCTGGCTTGTACTGGCATCCTGGGAGGTTACGCGCGACTGGCTCCTGAGCCTAGTGAACGCTTCGTTGGGTGAGGGGTTTCTACCGGCCGCCTTGAAAGAGGCGGTGGTGAGGCCCCTGCTCAAGAAGCCTTCCCTGGACCCAACGGATCTAGTCAATTATCGTCCAGTCTCCAACCTTCCTTTTTTAGCGAAGGTTGTAGAGAGTGTGGTGGCACAACAGTTCCCACGTCACCTGGAGGAAAATGATTATCTAGACCCGCGCCAGTCCGGCTTCCGACCCGGGCACAGCACGGAGACGGCCTTGGTCGCATTGGTTGATGATCTCTGGAGGGCCAGAGATAGGGGTTGTTCCTCTATCCTGGTCCTATTAGATCTCTCGGCGGCGTTCGATACCATCGACCATGGTATCCTGTTGCACCGGCTAGAGGGGCTGGGAGTCAGGGGCACCGTTTTACGGTGGTTTGGCTCCTACCTCTCGGACCGGACGCAACGTGTGTTGGCAGGGGAGCAGAGATCGACCCGGAGGCCACTCACATGTGGAGTGCCACAGGGATCGGTGCTCTCGCCTCTCCTGTTCAACACATACATGAAACCGCTGGGCGAGATCATCCGTGGTTTTGGGGTGGGATATCATCTGTATGCTGATGATACTCAGCTATACATTTCCACCCCGAACCACCCCAATGAGGCCGTGGAAATGATGTCCCGGTGTTTGGAGGCCGTACGGGTCTGGATGGATGGCAACCGACTAAAACTCAACCCTTCCAAGACGGAGTGGCTGTGGCTTCCGGCCTCCCGGTTCAACCAGTTGCTTCCATCTCTGGCCATCGGGGGCGTGCAACTGGCCCCCATGGAACAGGTGCGCAATTTGGGCGTCCTCCTAGATGCCCGGCTGCCCATGGATGACCATGTAACAGCCGTGGCAAGGGGGGCGTTCCACCAGGTTCGCCTGATGCGCCAATTGCGCCCCTTATTGGACCGGGATGCCCTACGCACAGTCACCCATGCGCTAGTGACGTCTCGCCTGGACTACTGCAATGCTCTCTACATGGGGCTTCCCTTGAGATGCACTCGGAGACTACAGTTGGTCCAGAACGCGGCCGCGTGGGTGATTATGGGGAGGACTAGATACTCCCCTGTAACACCTCTCCTGCGCGAGCTGCACTGGCTTCCTGTGGTCTACCGAGTGCGTTTCAAGGTTTTGATTATGATCTTTAAAGCGCTTCATGGCACAGGACCTAGTTTACATGCAGGATCGCATCCTGCCCCATACATCCCTACGACCAATCTGCTCACACAGAGAGGGACTTCTCCGGGTGCCGTCCGCTAAACAGTGTCGGGGGGCGACACCCAGGAGCAGAGCCTTCTCTGTGATGGGCCCAGCCCTGTGGAATGACCTCCCCCGTGATATCAGGATTAATTCCGATCTCCGCTCCTTCCGTGTACAGCTGAAGACCCACCTCTTTCAATTATCTGGCCTGGCTCAACTGTAATTTTTCTTACTCCTCCTGACTGTCCTTTTAAATTGTTTAATTTTAAATTGTGTTTTTTACAATTGGGGTATTTTAATGGTGATTTTTAACTGTCTAAATGTGATGTAATTTGTTGCCTCCTCCGTGCATGTATGTCTTTGTATATATGTATGTTTATGTGTTTGTACATATGTTTTATGTTTTATATGCTCTATTGTACGCCGCCCCGAGTCCTGTTTGGAAAGGGAGCGGCTAATAAATTCAAATGTATTATTATTATTATTAATACAATACATGCTCTTGCACAGGAATGGGAAGCTCAAGTTCAGAGCCCAGAGAGGGTATAAATAGCCCTCATTCTCGACTCCATGTGGTCAGCTGGCCAGGACCTCAAAACCATGTGATCCTGTCCATCAATAATCCATCTTTCCAATCAGCCTCCCCTGTTATCTAGTGTCTTTCTCCCCGCTTGGAACTGAACTAGATGGATATTTCTTCAACAGTAGTATTACAAGAATCAAATCCTTTTCAAAACAGATCACGTCGTGTTTGCGCCACAGTATAAATCCAAAAAGCTGAGAAAAATCTGTGGCCTGCTATGCTATGCAACTCAACTCAGAGATAAGTACCAACATTTTACCTGTAAGAACAGAGAGCATCTCACCTTTGTTTATATCTGCCTGGGTAAAACTTTTGGCTGGTCCCCGAGCAGAGATCTGTATCAAAGAATCTCTCTCATGCAGGTGCAACAATCCATAGGTTGGGTCCTTCTTCATGATGTATTTGATGGACAGGTCATCTGAATCAGGATCTGTGGCTCTTAAATGCTGGCTTGTAATGACTGCCACAGACCCTAAAGGGTGGGAACAAACAGACACAAACAATATTAAGCTTCTTGCTTAATTATCCTGGGAATGAAAGCATACTTGCTTATTCCTCATCATCTTCTTTTAACGACCCTCCCTAATCCCTTGCGGGGTGGAGTATAGGCAACTGAATGGAGCTAGCGGAGTGTTTACTGGCCGGATGCCCTTCTTGTCGCCAATGAGGAGTTTTGTTCGGCAGATATATTCTCATTGTGCCCGGAGAGAGAAATAGCTGCCTCTACCTTGGCTCGAACTCACAGCCTCCTGATTGTGAGGCAAGAGCTCCACCTCTGCGCCACCGCACCACTCCTAGAGCATACTTGCTTGATGATTGATTGATTTTCTTCAAGTCTGTGTCAGCTCCTGGGGTTTGCCTGGATTAATCCCTGCAATTACCTTGTCAGGTTTTTAGAAGGAGGTGCCATATACCAGACTTTTTTTATTTCCCTCCCACAAAATCAGAGATAATTCTGACACACGTTTGGGAATATTTGTTCTAACTCGGTTAGAGGGAAGGCTTCCAAATCAATTTTGCTTGCCTGTTGGGTTTTTTGTTTTTTGTTTTCCTCCACGGGGATCTTCTGAAATCACACAGCCTCACAAAGGTGTCTGTAACACTGATTTGACACCGTGGTTGAAGGAAGACTTCTTTTCAGGCTTCTCAGGGCAAATGTTAATACCGAAGCTTAGGGGGAAAAATCAAGACAACCCTCCAACTTGGGCGGCCTATGCAAAATGATGTTTTGCAAGCAACCAGATAGATTCCCCTCCCACCCACCCCAACCCCCCACCCCCCAATACAATTCAAGAAATACGTGGAGCAAATGCCGGCGGAGAAAGGAGAGAACTAAAAATGCATTTGCTTTTCTCTGGAGAATAGGATAAGAGCTTGTGGAGAGGGAGCGGCTAACAAATTAAATTTATTATTATTATTATTATTATTATTATTATTATTATTATTATTATTATTATTATTATTATTATTATTATTATTATTAAAGTCACATACATTGGATGCTCTAAGGCAGGGATGGCTAACCTTTTTGTCGTTGTGTGCTGAACGCATAATGCAATGCATGTGTGACACCCACCACCACCACCCACCCCACCCACCACCACGCATGCACGCATGGCCCCCGCGCATATACATGTGACACTCCCCCGGCACCCCATTTTGGCCCTAGTAGGCATCCCTGAAGCCTCCTGGGACCAAAAATGGGCCATGAGGAGGGAGGGCGCCACATCGCCCTCCATGCCCCGTTTTGGGCCTAGCAGGCCTCCCTGCAGCCTCCTGGGGCCAAAAATGGACTATGGGGAGGGAGAGCGCCACACCGCCCTCTGTGGCCCGTTTTGGGCCTAGCAGGCCTCCCTGCAGCCTCCTGGGGCCAAAAATGGGCTATGGGGAGGGAGGGCGCCACACCGCCCTCTGTGGCCCGTTTTGGGCCTAGCAGGCCTCCCTGCAGCCTCCTGGGGCCAAAAATGGGCTATGGGGAGGGAGGGCGCCACACCGCCCTCTGTGGTCCGTTTTGGGCCTAGCAGGCCTCCCTGCAGCCTCCTGGGGCCAAAAATGGGCTATGGGGAGGGAGGGCGCCACACCGCCCTCTGTGGCCCGTTTTGGGCCTAGCAGGCCTCCCTGAAGCCTCCTGAGACCAAAAATGGGCTATGGGGAGGGAGGGCGCCACACCGCCCTCTGTGGCCCGTTTTGGGCCTAGCAGGCCTCCCTGCAGCTTCCAGGGGCCAAAAATGAGCCATGGGGAGGGAGGGCGCCACACCGCCCTCTGTGGTCCGTTTTGGGCCTAGCAGGCCTCCCTGCAGCTTCCAGGGGCCAAAAATGAGCCATGGGGAGGGAGGGCGCCACACCGCCCTCTGTGGCCCGTTTTGGGCCTAGCAGGCCTCCCTGCAGCTTCCAGGGGCCAAAAATGAGCCATGGGGAGGGAGGGCGCCACACCGCCCTCTGTGGCCCGTTTTGGGCCTAGCAGGCCTCCCTGCAGCTTCCAGGGGCCAAAAATGAGCCATGGGGAGGGAGGGCGCCACACCGCCCTCTGTGGCCCGTTTTGGGCCTAGCAGGCCTGCCTGCAGCTTCCAGGGGCCAAAAATGAGCCATGGGGAGGGAGGGCGCCACACCGCCCTCTGTGGCCCGTTTTGGGCCTAGCAGGCCTCCCTGAAGCCTCCTGGGGCCAAAAATGGGCTATGGGGAGGGAGGGTGCCACACTGCCCTCTGTGGCCTGTTTTGGGCCTAGCAGGCCTCCCTGCAGCCTCCTGGGACTAAAAATGAGCCGTGGGGGTGCACGCCACACACCCCTGCACTCTCCACACACCCCTGTGCATGCACACCGCCCCCCATGCATGCGTGGCAGAGACCCAAAAACCAGCTGGCCGGTGGGAGGCGTGCACATGCATGCGGTGGGCTGGGGTGACGGCTTGCTTGCCCGCAGAGAGGGCTCTGCGTGCCACCTGTGGCACGTATGCCATAGGTTTGCCAACCCGGCTCTAAAGGCATGAGGCTATGGAATTCTGGGAGTTGGAAGTCCATGTATCTTAAAATTTCCAAGGCTGAGAAACATTGCTCCAGGGACAGTATTCAGTGACTGGCCATTCTGAATTAGAAATAATGAATGCCAATTGGTCGAAGTTCTCTATCCTCGACTATCGGTTCATTTCAATTATTTATAGTCTCTGGGAGTTCCCCAGCTAACCTCCATAGAAACAATGCCACACTCAGTGCCTCTGAGATCTCCAGACGGTGGGGACAATTTAGAATAATATGGGTAGGTGGGCTTCCAAGAAATATAAAAGCTGAAGATCTAACAGACAGACCTTCGGGAAATTCGGCTACTCAAGAATTTTAATAAGGGGACTTCAGAAAATCATATTCAGATTTTTATTTTTTATTTTACCAGCAAGGAGTTGTAGGCCTTTGTTCACGACTAATCGGAGAAGGTCCATCCTGGGTGAGGCTACCGCGAACTCCACTTTCCCTGTCTCAATGTGGAGACCGTCTGAGAGTGAAAATTGGAACTCGTCCCTTTGGGCTACCAAGCTGTTCAGTTTGTAAACGATCAGTTCCTCCAGGACCTCCTGGTAGGTGAAAGTGGATCCCTCCGAGAGAGCTTGTCCATTCTCCAGAGAATGCAGAGGAGATTCCCTTCTATATAGGTATCCTGAGGGAAAGTCAAGAATTATGAATTAGTTCCTCACCAGTCGTTTTCTCTCCAATGCATTAATACCTTAATTCGACTCCTAACATACTTATTCTTCACAGCATCTTTTACGAGCGTTTAAGAATCCTTTACCACAGAATAATTTCCCACAGAAAAAGGGACCCGGGGGCTCGGTGGCTAAGACGCTGAGCTTGTTGATCAGAAAGGCCGGCAGTTCAGCGGTTTGAATCCCTAGCGCCGCATAACAGAGTGAGCTCCCGTTACTTGTCCCAGCTTCTGCCAACCTAGCAGTTCGAAAGCACATTAAAAATGCAGGTAGAAAAATAGGAACCACCTTTGGTGGGAAGGTAACAGCATTCCGTGCGCCTTCGGCGTTTAGTCATGCTGGCCACACGACCACGGAGACGTCTATGGACAGCGCTGGCTCTTCGGCTTTGAAAAAGAGATGAGCACTGCCCCCTAAAGTCAGGAACAAGTAGCCCATATGTGCGAGGGGAATCTTTACCTTTACCACAGAATAAGGACAGTGGCAATATGAGAATGCACAACTACAGATAGTCCTTGACTTACAACAGTTCATTTAGTGTCCGTTCAAACTTACAACGGCATTGGAAAAAAAGTGACTTATGAGCGTCTCACACACATGACTATTGCAGCATCCCCGCGATCAATTTTTTTCAAAATTCAGATGTTTGGCAACTCGTTCATATTCATGTCGGTTGCAGTGTCCCAAGGTTATGGGATCCCCCTTCTTTGTGATCTTCTGACAATCAAAGTCAACGGGGATGCAATAAGCAAGTTATGAGCTCTGGTGGCGCAGTGGTTAGAGTGCAGTACTGCAGGCTACTTCTGCTGCCTGCCTTTTGGCAGTTCGAATCTCACCAGGCTCAAGATTGACTCAGCCTCCCATCCTTCCGGGGTGGGTAAAATGAGGACCCAGATTTTGGGGGCAAGAGGCTGACTCTGTAAAAACTCCTTAGAGAGGAATGTAAACCACTGTGAAGTGGTATATATATGTCTAAATGCTATTGCTATTACTATTAAGTTAACGATTGCAGTGAGTCACTTTGTTGTGGCTGAACGGCGGCCAGTGGAGCTGGCCACAGAGTCAGACAGTGAGGAGGTTGGGGAAGAGCATGGGCCAGTCCTAGAGGCTGGGGAAGGCTCAGACGAGGGCTCTGCGTCGGAGGCAGAGACGGGGCCGAGTCCATCTGGCAGTGATCAGCTGCCTTCAGAGCTAGACAGCAGTTGAGGCAGAAGAACAGCTGGAGCCTGTTCCCAGTGTGCGCATGTGCTGAGCTGCCAGAAGAAAAGAACAACTCAGAAATCAGGGTAGACTTGGGAGTAAAGTCACAGGTGAATGGCCCCTCCCATAGGAAATAAAAGGGGAGCAAAAGGGGAGTGGGCTTTTCCAAGAAACAATTTGTTAGTTCATTCGTTAATTTGTTTCAGGAGTGTGAAGATATGTCCATGAATCTCTGAGACTCTGTGCCAAGTCTTTCCTTGCACAGCATCTCATTTGGAAAATATTTACATGGCAGCTTTCCAAGATAGATAAGGTCTGTGGTCATAAATATTCCTTTGAAAGACTGTTTGCCGGGCCTTGCTGAATGTGAATGAGAGGAATTCACGTGCATTTAATAAAAGGGGTTTTGTCGGGACCAGGACTCTGCCTCGTGCTTTTTGTGGAAGCCTAGGTCAGAACACACTTAACAACTGTGGCAAGAAAGGTCGTAAAATGAGGCAAAAACCCACTGAACAAATGTCTCACTTAGCAATATAAATTTTGGGCTCAATTGTGGTTATAAGTCAAGGACCGCATGGATGTTTTGCTGTCATACATACTGTATAAAAAAAATAATAACTGAGAGATTTCTATATAAATCTGATGGCTAATGCTATTTCTTCAGCGTTACTAGAATAATTTGTCTCACCGTGAATGGGAGCCTTGGTGACTGTGAAAACCAGAAAGTCATTTGAAGTGTCCAAGTCCTTTAGCCGCAAGGAGGAATTCCGAATCACTACGCCTTCGTTTTCGCGCACGCTGACAGGGGTCACCTTTACCTGAGGGGGCTCATCATTCAAGCGCTACGAGGAACAGAAGGAAAATCACGAGGGGAAAAATTGAGTTCAACAACCGGGGTTTTTTTTGAAACGGAAGAGGAAAAGCCACGAGAAGCTACAAAATCTAGAAATAAGATTATGGCAATGGGAAGAGTCCGATGGCTTGAGAGCAGCATTCGTAACAAATATGAATACATTCTGAAACAGAAATCTAACTGAAAGCATTTAATGCACGAAGGTATTTCAATGAAATCAACCGGAAAGCTGCATTTGTATTTTCCTGGTAGACGCTGTGTATTTGCAATAATGTGTACAGAAGCTAGGACTACTCCTGGTTAATGTGGTTGTGTATGGTATGTATGTAAAGGTGCATGTGTATATACAGAGGGAGGGAGGGAGAGGGAGGGAGGGAGAATGTGTGTGTGTGAAAGAGAGACAGGGAGTGGGGAGAGGGATGGAGGGAAAGAAAGAAATAGAGAGAATGTGTGTGTGAGACAAAGTGAGAAAGAGAGTGAGACAGAATGTGTGTGTGAGAGAGAGAGGGAGGGAAAGAGAGAAAGAGAGAATGTGTGTGTGTGAGAGAGAGAGAGAGTGAGGGGGAGAGAGTGAGGGACTGTGTGTGAGAGAGGGAGGGAGGGAGGGAAAGAGAAAGACTGAGAGAATGTGTGTGTGTGTGTGTGAGAGAGAGAGAGAGAGAGAGAAGGAGGGAGGGAAAGAGAAAGAGTGAGAGAATGTGTGTGTGTGAGAGAGACAGAGAGGGGGGAATGTGTCTGTGTGTATATGTGAGAGAGAGAGGGAGGGAGGGAAAGAGAGAAAGAGTGAGAGTATGTGTGTGTGTGTGAGAGAGAGAGAGAAGGAGGGAGGCAAAGAGAGAAAGTGTGTGTGTGTGTGAGAGAGAGAGGGACAGAGAGGGGTAGAGGGGGGAATGTGTCTGTGTGTGTATGTGAGAGAGAGAAAGGGAAGGAGGGAGAAAGAGTGAGTGTGTGTGTGTGTGTGTGTGTGAGAGAGAGAGAGAGAGAGAGAGAGAGAGAATGTGTATGTGCGTGTGTGAGACAGGGGGGAGGGAGAGAGACTTGGTTCACATTGTGTGATAATGTGATTTCCTGAGTTTAACTTACTGACTTCTTGACAATTAATCAGCCTCAATAACAATTGTGGTTTCTGCTTTGGATTAGGTGTGAAGTCATTTTTGCCTTGCTCAACAAACACAAGTTTAGCAATTTGCTTGAACCCAGACACTATTTCTGCTGTCACAATAGTTTTGCAAATTAAAAACTACACGCCGAATTCAATTACCTTAATAGTAATGTTGACACTGCTGATTTCTGATTGGCTGAAGCCATCACTGATATAAAAACTAAAGCTGTCCATCGATGGCTCAATACTTTCATGGACGTTCTGAAAATAATAAATACGGTTCTCCAACACATCTTGAAGCGAGAAAGAAAAATCAGAACTTTCAACGTTTCCAAAACTGAGACGTCTGCCTGCAACGAAAGTGATATTTATATGGAGTACGTTTCTTTTTCAAGCAAATCATTTTGCTTTTTTTCTTAAGCAGTGACTTGATTCTTTGTCGAGTTTTTGCACATGTAGCAAATCAAGAATTGCATTATTAGTCAGATTTGTTTGCCGCCCACTTCACTTTGATTTTATTAAGCTTACCATCAGAGGTGGGAAAAGCCAAATTAATGGAGGAAGCCAGATTCGCTCAGTGACTGCATGATTTAGTTAACAATGGCAACGATCTGACTAACGGCGGTGGCAAGAATGGTTGTGAAATGGGGCTTAAACTCGCTTTAACAGCTGCCTTGCTTAGCAGTGGAAAAATCGGGTTCTGTCAGAGTATCAATATTCATAGGCTGGAATAGATCAGCCAATGAATAGGCACAGCCAATGGGTCAGCCAATGAGCTGTTTTGGAAACAGAAACTTAATACAATACAATACAATGCAATAGCAGAGTTGGAAGGGACCTTGGAGGTCTTCTAGTCCAACCCCCTGCCTAGGCAGGAAACCCTATACCGTTTCAAACAGATGGCTATCCAACATCTTCTTAAAGACTTCCAGTGTTGGGGCATTCACAACTTCTGGAGGCAATTCTGTTCCAATGATTAATTGTTCTAACTGTCAGGAAATTTCTCCTCAGTTCTAAGTTGCTTCTCTCCTTATTAGTTTCCACCCATTGCTTCTTGTTCTACACTCAGGTGCCTTGGAAAAAAGTTTGACTCCCTCTTCTTTGTGACAATCCCTGAGATATTGGAAGACTGCTATCATGTCTCCCCTAGTCCTTCTTTCTACTAAACTAAACATACCCAGTTCCTGCAACCGTTCCTCATATGTTTTAGTCTCCAGTCCCCTAATCATCTTTGTTGCTCTTCTCTGCACTCTTTCTAGAGTCTCCACATCTTTTTTACATCGTGGCGACCAAAACTGAATGCAGTATTCCAAGTGTGGCCTTACCAAGGCATTATAAAGTGGTATTAACTCTTCACATGATCTTGATTCTATTCTTCTGTTGATGCAGCCTAGAACTGTGTTGGCTTTTTTGGCAGCTGCTGCCCACGGCTGGCTCATATTTAAATGGTTGTCCACTAGGACTCCAAGATCCCTTTCACAGTTACTACTACTGAGCAAGGTATCACCTATACTGTACCTGTGCATTTCGTTTTTCTTGCCTAAATGTAGAACCTTAAGCTTGGAGTCTGGGCGTGGCTTAGCTGAGAACTGAAACTGAAACTAGTCTGTAAAGCTGTGAGCTCTGAGCCTGCTGCTCTGAGAAGTAAACTAGTCTAAACCTGTCTGTCTGCTCTGAACTCTGAGATGAAATTGTTTTCTCCTGCTTTTCTCCTGCTTGTAATTTCTACCACGTTGAAAGAATCTGCTCTTGGTATTGTACATTTATTTGTCTGTTATTATGTATATAAAGAAGTTAATGACTCCTGCTGAATCAGTTATCCGTGTATGCCTTCAGGATTTGATTTTTCTGCAACAGGTTCCATTGTAGTCGTAAGTCGAGGACCATATGAAATCGCTCTTTACCTGTCCTGGTATTTTCAATGTACCCATATTTTGGAAGACTTGTGATTTTTACAACCAGGCCTTCTTCAGCAAGGCCACCTTCAAGCCCAAGGGTGTGGTGAGGCTGGAGTGGTGTTCGCCCCCCTTCTTCTACCTGGACACAAAAACAACATTCTGTTCCATCTGGAAATTTGACTTTGAGCAATCCTTACAAAAAGCTTCTATTTTGCAAACAAACAACCAATCTCTTAATATTTGTGATCTGAAATACTTCGTATGGGGTCATCCCCATCATATATAATAGCAATAGCCCTTAGACTTATATACCGCTTTACAGTGCTTTATAGCCCTCTCTAAGCGGTTTAGTCAGTGTATTGCCCAGAGGTGGGCTGCTCCCGGTTTGGATCAGATTGGGCAAACTGGTAGTAGCAGCAGCGGGAGGATCCGGCCACAAGGCTTCTATGCACATGTGCAGAAACGTCGCACATGCACGAGCACGCCCAAACTAGTAGTAAAAAAATTGACAACCCACCTCTGGTATTTCCCCCAACAATCTGGGTCCTCATTTTACCCACCCCGGAAGGATGGAAGGCTGAGTCAACCTTGAGCCTGGTGAGAGTTGAACTGCCAAATTGCAGGCAGCCGGCAGAAGTAGCCTGCAATACTGCACTCTAACCACTGCGCCACCATGGCTCATAAAGTGTGGTAAATAATAATTTTTATCCCCAAAGTCAATACTTATGACCGTTGCAACGTCCCCTCGGTTACATAATTAAATGTTTGGCAATTGGCACGTATTTATAACGGTTGCAGTGTCCCGAAGTCATGTGATCACCTTTTGAGACCTTCAAAGTTTCAAAGGGGAAGTCAGTTTCATTTAACAACCGCGTTAGTAACTTAAGAACTGCAATGATTCCCTTAACAACTGTGGCAAGAAAGGTCGGAAAATGGGGCAAAACTCACTTCACAACTGTCTTGCTTAGCAATGGAAATCCTGTGCTCAATTGTGGGCCATAAGTCAAGGACTATATATACCACATAATTCAGCGTTGAATCGCACAGGTTGCTGACGTACCGTAATTTGGTCAGAAAAGGTAACAACCGGAGGCACACTTTGGGCTGCTGTGATAGTAACAGTGAACATCTGGCTATTGAGCTGGTTGTTGTCCGCATCGAACACGGAGAAGTAGAAGACATCTGTGATTGGCTGATCGAAAACCGTTTCAAGCTCGGTGAAATATCTGCAGGATTTAAAAAGTGGAAGACGTTGAGCTGGGGCGTTAGGTAGGCAGGGACGCCAAAGTCAGCAATCGACAAACAATTTAATCTCCTCTAATTGCATCTTGTTTGCCTCGGGGAATAAACCCACCTGCTTGCATTTTCATGTTACTGGGAGAGATGTTAACAGCTAGGGGGGAAAAATAGTTAACAAGGGAGACTACATTTTATTTCTTTTTAATCAATCCGGTGCCCTTTCAATCTGCCAGATGGAAGCTGTTGACAGCACAGGATGGGGAACGTTTAATAACAACGCAACTAGGAGGTGGGGAGCAACATGGAAAAAGCGGATGAAATTAAAAGTCGGGGCGTGTTCTGACCCCATCCTCTTGTATACCAAGACACTCCGAAACAAAGTCTCTGCAAGATGGTTTATTACATACAGTTTCAACCTTGGCAGCAATCCAGCCTGCCGAGGTCCAGATAACAAAATTGGCAGCAATCCAGCCTGCCAAGGTACTACACAGATCTGAGAGCGTCTCCAACTCTAATGATCAGTTGATTCCTGCAAAACAACTGTCGGAAAGTCCCTTCCTTAAATAGCCTTGAGAGGAGCCTGATTACGATCACCTGCATCCAATCATCTCTTGTAAGTGCGTAGCTGGTTTCTACGTCTATCAGCTCTCCGTTGCTGAGCATCCAGAAACCATTCCCTTGTTTCCTCCCCACTGCTCCAAGGCATGACGTCAGGAGCACACTCCCTTGTCTCCTCCCCACTGGCCCAAGGCTCAGGCGCCTCCTGGTGGCCAACCAGCCCCTCTGCGCCCTGCTCAGAGTCGGAACCCTGTCCAGGGTCCTCTACATCCTCCAGGGCTGACTCATAGGGACCCTCGCTGTCGGAGTCTGATGGCAGCTCCAACGGCTCCTGCTGGGCCACAACAGGGCGAGATGGAAGAAATGTCACTGGGATGGATCCAAACCGTGAAGCAGAGATGTGCAGGAAATGGGCGAAATGTTTCCTTCTGGGCTTAAAACGAAGCCCTAATGGAGAATCTCAAAAGTATATTCAACTGTTTCACGTATTAACCACAGCTAGAATTGTATTTGCACAACATTGGAAAAGTATAGAGATCCCTATTGATGAGAAGGCGATACGGAAAATATTAGAATGTGCAGAAATGAACAGATTAATATTAGCAATGAAGGAGAAAGAGCAAACTGAATGTTATATGTTTTGGGAAGTATTTTACAAATGGTTGGAGGGAAAAAAAGGAGTTTGAAAAAAGCTAAAAAAATAAGTACGGTAGAAATGCACTTAGATAGAGATATAAATAAGATGAAAACTGTTAGTATGTGTATGATGAGAATAATGATGTTTAATGTTGATGTGATATTATTACTAGAAGATATTTAGAAGAAAAATGGAGAGTTCCATAACGTTTAAACGCTCAATATATTGTAATACTAAACTTAGAGAAATAAAGTTAAAATGAATGTGAAAGATGTGGCAAAAGAGGAACGATTGATGCACAGAGATGTTTGTACCCAGACACACTGCATAAGGAAAGAGGGAATGTTTTTTTTGTAATTAAAAAATAATTATACTTTTTTTTTTAAAAAAGAAGTATATTAAACTGCAGGAAAAATGGATTCCTGACCCACTTCCTTGAAGGCCACCCAATATCACCAGGTCTGGATAGAAACTCATGGTCCTTGCTAAAAAACACATCCCTAAGATAAAATCAAAGGAAAGCATCCAAATCATGAACGGTCCTTTCTTCGTGACCCCAAAAGCGCAGAATATAATGGTGGCATTGCTTTTTAAAAAAAAAAAAAAAAAATTTATTCGTAAGACAACTTTTTTGAAAAACAGTGCATTGTCAGAGTATACCATTTACAAATAAAAAAGACCCCCCAAAAAAGAGCGGGGTTAAACATTGGCATACAAGCTAATAACAGCAATAATGAGATAGTAACTATAGTAATCATGTAACCAAAAAGCTTGTAGCTAGGTTTCTTCTTACATTAAAGTATTGCAATTATTTACTTTCTTATTTTCAGTACTAACATTTATGATCTTACTTTTCTCTCATTCCTACAGGTGAAGCTCGAAAAATTAGAACATCGTGCAAAAGTTCATTTATTTCAGTAATGCAACTTAAAAGGTGAAACTAATATATGAGATAAGACTCATTACATGCAAAGCAAGATAGTTCAAGCCGTGATTTGTCATAATTGTATGATTATGGCGTACAGCTCATGAAAACCCCAAATCCACAATCTCAGAAAATTAGAACATTACATGCAATTAATAAAACAAGGATTATACATAGAACAATATCGGACCTCTGAAAAGTATAAGCATGCATATGGAGTCAGTACTTGGTTTGGGCCCCCTTTTGCAGCAATTACTGCCTCAATGCGGCGTGACATGGAAGCTATCAGCCGGTGGCACTGCTGAGGTGTTATGGAAGACCAGGATGCTTCAATAGCGGCCTTCAGCTCTTCTGCATTGTTCCTCCTTATGGAGGGTGTCAATGATGGTTTTCTGCACAACTGTCAGGTCAGCAGTCTTTCCCATGATTGTGATTCCTGCTGAACCAGATTGAGAGACCATTTAAAGGCTCAGGAAGCCTTTGCAGATGTTATGGCTTAATTAGCTGATTAGAGTGGGACACTTTGAACCTAGAATATTGCACCTTTTCACAATATTCTCATTTTCTGAGATGGTGGATTTGGGGTTTTCATGAGCTGTGAGCCATAATCATCACAATTATGACAAATCACGGCTTGAACTACCTTGCTTTGCATGTAATGAGTCTTATCTCATATATTAGTTTCACCTTTTAAGTCGCATTACTGAAATAAGTGAACTTTTGCACGATATTCTAATTTTTCGAGTTTCACCTGTACTTCTTGCTTCTTATTTTTATTTATTTTTTTATTTATTTTATTCTTCGCATTTCTAGACCGCCCCCTCTCCCAAAAAGGACTCGTAGAATTCGTAGAATTTATTCCAAATCATAGACTATTCTGTATCTTCTTCATCTTTAATTTTAAAGGTTAATCTAACCATTTTGGCACAGTCAAAAACTTTTTCGAATTACAGCCACTGCTACTACCAGTTTGCCTGATACAAACTCCTAGGTTGGCAGAAGCTGGCACAAGTAACGGGAGCTCACTGCGTTACGCGGCGCTAGGGATTTGAACTGCCGAACTGCCAACCTTTCTGATCGGCAAGCTCAGTGTCTTAGCCACTGAGCCACCACAGCTCTTAAAAGTAATAAGTAATAAAAGTAATAAGGACAGGCTAAAAAAATATTGAATCACTCGTACTGGAAGTCCATGCCTTTCCTGGAAATCCATGCTTTCCTGTTCTGTATGAAGGTCACTGATTTCAATTATTTTTGGGGGGAAAAAACCCTTTACATTTGCCTCCAGCATTAAATGATATATCAGAGAATCTCAGAAGAAGAATAGCTTGGGGGGAAACTCTGAAAACTGGAACCTTTTTCATATCTCTGCCTAATCTTTTTTTTTCCCCAGCCCTTAAGGTCAGGACTCTGTTTTAAAGAAAACAATTTCTTAAGAGCTGATGTCTTCTCTTTCAGGAAAATATATATTTTTTTCATTTCTATAGTTCGTGCTCCCCTGTTTCATTCGTTCCAATCTTCACTCACCCCCTGGCAGAAAATGCAATAAAACCTTGGCTTGTAACCTGCATATTTTAATTGCCAACCCACAAAACTATTCAAAAGAAAGAGTGTTAGACACTGGTGAAATTCAATTTTTTTTTTACTATTGGTTCTGTGGGTGTGGCTTGGTGGGCGTGGCAGGGAAAGGATACTGCCAAATCTCCATTCCCGCCCCACTCCTGGGGCCAGCCAGAGTTGGTATTTGCTGGTTCTCTGAACTACTCAAAATTTCCGCTACCGGTACTCCAGAACCTGTCAGAAGCTGCTGAATTTCACCCGTTTCTACGGCTGTTTTTTTTTGAAGAAGGCTACACAACACACAGGGAAACAAGCTTTGTGACCTTCACATCATACAGAGGGAAACAAGCTTTGTGACCTTCACATCATACAGAGGGAAACAAGCTTTGTGATGTTTCACTGGAGAAAATTCTTGGGCGCAAACACTTACCTGATTCTTTGATGGTTAATGTCTTCCATTGTGAAATTATAGACCTCCGAAGACTCATCCGATTGTCGTCCAAAGGCCGTCCGCATAAGACTGCCGTACATAGGAAGAGAAATTAGCTGAATCCTTATCTCAGAATCTGGGGAATTGTTATCCTACGGGCAGAAGTGAGATTAATAAAGAAACAGTCATATCCATTTATTTATCCAATAAATAAATATATTATATTATATTATATTATTATATATATTATATTATTATATTATTATATTATTAAGATAATCGTTGAACAAAATATGAAGGATGTCATGGGGTTTGTTTTTTTGGGGGTCATCACATTACAAAAAAGATATTCAGACTCTGGAAAAAGTGCAAGGAAGAGAAACTAAGAGGACTAAAACCAGTGGTGGGTTATGACCGGTACGCCCCGGTACAGGCGTACTGGTGCCTGCCGGGAGTACCAGGTCCCATTCCGGTACGGTGCTCCAGAAGGCCGACCCACCGGCCCGTGCTCCTTACTGGTATTTGAGCTCTTTGGGGCTTCCGCGCATGGAGCGTACGGTGCCTGTGCGATGCTCCGCCGAGCAGCTGGAGCATTGCGGAGGCGTTGCAGGCAGTAAGTATGCATGCGTGCACTGCGCGAGTGTGTGCGCGTTCAAATGGTGGACACCAGGCCCCGTTGCACCGTACCGGTTGCACTGGGAACCAGAACCCACCACTGAGTAAAACCTATGAAGAACGGTTGCAGGGTTTGAGTATGGCTAGTCTAAAGAAAAGAAGGACTAGGGCCGGGATAGCGAACCTATGGCCCGTGTGCCACAGGTGGCACGAGAAGCCATTTGTCAGGGCACGCGAGGCATGAGTGCGCTGGCCAGCTGAGTTCAGCCTTTTTTAAAGCCATTTTTCGCCCTCCCCATGCTCCAGAGGCTTTATAGGAGCCTGGGGAGGGTGAAAAGAGCCTCCCCCGCCCCACCCCGGAGGCCCTCCGGAGGCTTCAGGAGCTTCCCTGAAGCCTCCGGAGGACTAAAAACGACCCTACGAGCAAACCGGAAGTGACTTCCGGTTTGCTCGTAGGGTCCTTTTCTGTCCTCCAGAGCCTTCAGGGAAGCTCCTGAAGGTCCCTGAAGGCTCCAGAGCGCAAAAAAACAGCCCTATGGGCAAACCAGACGTTCGGGAATGGACTTCCAGTTTGCTCATAGGGTCAGTTTAAGCCCTCCAGAGGCCTCAGGGACCTTCAGGAGGCTTCAGAGCCTCCGGAGGATCCTTTTTTGCCCTCCGGAGGCTTCAGGGAAGCCTCCTGAAGGTCCCTGAAGCGTTCGGAGGGTCTCCGGGGGGGGGAGGCTGTTTTCTCCCTCCCCAGGCTCCTATAAAGCCTCTGGAGCCTGGGGAGGGCGAAAAAAGCATGCAAAAAATGGAGGGAGCACCTCTCATGTGTGCATGCGCACTGGGGGTGTCGCACGTTGCATTATGGGTGCTGCATGCCTGCGCACGAACTCCCTATGCTCCCCCCCTTTATGGCACGTGAGCCAAAAAAGGTTTGCCATCGCTGGACTATGGGGGGACATGATAGCAATCTTCTAGTATTTGAGAGTCTGCCCCAAAGAAGAGGGGGTCAACTTATTTTCCAAAGCACCAGAAGGGCAGGACAAGAAACAATGGATGGAAACTAATCAAGGAGAGAAGCAACCTGGAATCAAGGAGAAACTTCCTAACAGTGAGGACAATTAACCAGTGGAAAACCCATCAGAGGTTTTGGGTGCTTCATCACCGGAAGTTTTTAAGAAGAGACTGGATAGTCCCTTGCCCCAGGTCCCTTCCAACTCTACTCTGATTGATTCTTTGGCTGGTTGCTTGGTTGGTTGAAAAGAAGAGTTCTACCTTTAGTATGTTTGAAAGCTGTAAAGGAAGTTCTTGATTTATGACTGGTCATTTATAACCAAGTTCCAAAATTCCAAGAGCTGACCGCCACCCCATGTGGTCACCTAGTCACATCTGGGCACTTGGCAACTGGTTTGTATTCATAGCTGTTTGCAGCTTCCTACAGCTACATGATCACAAATTGTGACCTCTTTTTTTTGGGTCATTTTCCAGAGTTTACTTCCCGTTTCGAGAAAGAAAGGCCCGCTGGCTATACAGGTAGTCCTCGACTTACAACAGTTCATTTAGTGATGGTTCCATATTACAACGTTGACTCGTGACCATTTTTCACACTTACAACCGTTACAGCCTCCCCATGGTCACCTGATCCAAATATAGATGCTTGGCGACTGACTCATATTTATGACGGTTGCAATGTCCCGGGCTCATGTGATACCTTTTGGTGAAATTCTGACAAGCAAAGTCAACGGAGAAGTCGGATTCACTTAACAACCATGTTAGGGATGTATTAGCAACGGTAACAAGAGAGGTCATAAAATGGAGCAAAACTCACTTAACAAGAGTCTCAACAATAGAAATTTTGGGCTCAAAATTTGATCATAAGTGGAGGACTACCTGCAATGGGTTCACTTAACAACCACCACATTCATTTAACAACTGTGGCATTTGCTTAACAAACATCACAAAAAAGGTTTTAAAATCAGATATGGCCGTGCGGTTTCCCCTTAACAACTAGCATGATTTACAACCGTAATATTTTTGCCACAACTATGGTTATAAGTCACAGGGTACCTGCAATGTACATAAATTGAAAACAAATGTTCCTATGATGTTATTCTGTACTATTCTGTTTAAATTCTGTTGCACTGATTTTAAAGTGAAAGAAGAAGAAAATATGCAAAGTATTAGATATTGCAATCCTAATTCAATAAAAAAAAGTGTTAATCAGTTGAGTCAATATATTAATTGGCCTGGTGAGCCAATTGATTGCAGGAGAGCTGTGATTTTTTTTTTGAGGAATTCTGGGAGTTGAAGTTCACAAGTCTTAAAGTTGCCAAGGTTGAAGATCTCTAGTCCAAACAGATAACCTTACATTTTCTATCTCCTTAGCTCTATGATTGTTTCGAACCCACCAAAGATACCCCTATATTAAGATACAGATTACACTTGAGAGATAGTATAAAAAAAGATCAAATGCTTACAATATAGGCAAAGTGGGATCGAGTGATGATCACAGAGTTTTTACCAGCCACAGTGATACTCAGCGTGCAGCTAGGATCCAACCTTGGCCCGTTAATGTCCACTGGAGAAACTTCCACCTTGAGCAAAATCACATCTTTGGTAGTGCCATCAGTGACTGAAATTTCCATACTGTCGTCTCCTGAGGATGAGCCATCGTGAAGATAATGCAAGGCATTCCTGGTGACTTCCTCATAGGTGAAGCTATCGCCTTCCCAGAAAGACATGGTAAAATCAGAATTTTCTCCTTGACGTAACATGAAGATGAACTCCTCTAAGTAAACACAGAAACGTGTCTCGACCCAAGTACAGACATCTCTGTGAGTTTACCAAATATTGACTCTGTCAGTGTATATTCATGAACTGGAATAGGGCTTAGTAACAAGGCCAGCCAATGGGAGCTGAAACAGTTTGGAGCCTGGGTGTGGCTTAGCTCTGCAGCTCTGAGCCTGTGCTGAGCTCTTAAATTGTCTGCTGCTCTGAACTGAAACTGTTCCCTTCTCTCTTCTGCTTGTGTTTTGATTGTATTTATTACCACGTTGGGGGAAAAAAACCTGCTTTGGGTAGTGTATATTTACTTATGTCTTGTTATGAATATAAAGAATTTTTGAATCCTGCTGAATTGTCTGATTGTGTGTTAACTGATGCTAACAACCATGACCACTTTGTGACAGACTTGCTGTTCCTCATTACGGTCATTAATATTGTGGCCAGCCAGTGGCCTGCAGAGCTGGCAGTAGATTCGGACAGTGAGGAGGTTGGGGAGGAACCTGGGCCAGTCCTGGAGTCTGGGGAAGGCTCTGATGAGGGCTCTGTGTCGGAGGCAGAGAGGGGGCCAGGGCCATCTGACATCAGCTGCTTTCAGAGGCAGACATCAGTGAGGCAGACAAACAGCTGGAGCCTGTTCCCAGTGTGTGCATGCGCAGAGTTACCAGACAAAGGGAACAGCTAAAGAACAGGGGTCAATTTGGGAGTAAGGCCACAGGTGGAAGATGAATGCCCCCCCCCAGGAAATAAAAGAGGAGTGAAAGGGGAGCGGAGTTTGCAGGAGACAATTAGTTATCTTAATTGGTTTGTGACTCTCCGAGGCTCCTTGCCAAGTTTTGCAGATATCGGTCTGTCAGCTCTCCAAGCCAGATAAGGTCTGTGACTGTAAATCCTCCCTCGAAAGACTTTGCTGGATGTGTCTGAGCAGAATTCACAGTCAATTAATAAAAGGATTTTTTGTCAGGACCAGGAGTTTGCTTCATGCTCTTGGGAAGCCTCGGTCAGAACAATTAAGTGAGGGCTACCGGTAAGCATTTGTGTTGCACTTCAGTGGATTTTTGCTTCTTCTTAACAGGCGTGTCTTTTGACCTAAAAGGTGACGGACAAAACAGCACGAGAAACTTCCTCCAAGCTTACCTGTTGCCATGTAGACCGGGAATCCAGAACCATGTCTGAGAAGAGCTCCATGGTGAGGAGGTTCTACCACTTCGAAGAAGAGATCCTCAGCAGCAATGTGCCTGTCACTCAGGGTCAGCTTTATTCCTTAACCACCCAAATATAGAGAGGGAGGAAGCAAAGTATATTTAGATGTTTAGCCTCTGATCGCCAAGGGAAATGCAATTTATTAGCAGGTCAGAGCAGAGCGTAGATAGGGGAGTCAGTGGCATTTCGAGTATTGACATATTAAAAAACCTTGGGTCATAACCAGGAGGTTATGGGATCCTAGCGGTTTAACAACCAGTTCGCTCAGCACGTGCTTTGCATTCACTGCACACATTTGCGCAGATTACAGAAAATTCACCTTCGGCATTACTGCTAGCGAATGAAACAGCTGAGGCGCGGCAATCCACTCTGCCAAGCCAATCACCTGGGCTTCGGAAAAGGAAATATAGATGAGTATAGCGCAGGGGCGGCTGCAATGGTAGGTTCCAGCCGGTACGGTCATACCGGTAGTCGTCGGGAGCAGTGGCCATTGTACCGGTAGGGTGGCTCATTTGGCTCACCCACCTGCCCGCGTTCCATACCTGTTTTTGAAGCAACTGCACCAATTTCGCATGCGCGCGCAGCGTGCGGCGCCGGCGTGACCTCCGATGGGCAGCTGGGTCGGTGGAGTGCATGTGCATGAACAGACCACGAGCAACGTACCAGTAGTGACGATAAGAGCAACCCACCACTGGGGCGGCTGGGCGGGCCCACTTCAAAGTCAGAGCGAACTGGTTCGCTCCCAGCTGACATCAGAGCTACCGGTTTGTCCGAGAACCGGTAGAATCCCACCCCTGGTCATAACGTTGATCAAAACGACTTGTATGCTGTTGAGCGATAATAGCACAGGTAGTCCTCAACGTACAACCACTCGCTTAATGGCTTTGAAGTTAGGACAGATCTCCCAAAAGGTGTTAAGTCCCAGGGAAATCAGGAGACTCAGGCAGTTCAAATGAGTATAATTGATTTCCTGCAAGCTTAAGCTCTCGACAAGAATCTGAACTACTGACAGATAAGGGGAATGAGCGGGAGATAAGAAAAGCATAAAAGGTGGGATGGACTTAGATTACTTGCAGGCACGTAGGGACTTGTGAACTGGTGACGCGTTTGACCCTTCTTCTCCTATCAAAGATACATATAACCTGCTTCTAAAATCCAACAGCTGCCTACCCACCCCCCACAACCATGGGACATTTCAGGTGCTATGAAACTAGCTCATATTTCTGGCTCTTTGCAACCTCCCATAGTCATCTGGCTGCCATTCATGGTGGTTTTTACAACTGGCATTTACTTCTGGTTTTAGCAAATCAGGGGTTTGCTTAAAAACCGCAATGTTCGCTTAAAGACCACCACCAAAAACAACAGGTTGCAAAATGGGGTCGGTCATGAGGAGTGATGCGCTTTGCAATCACCCTGACTTAAGACCATAAAATGGGAATGTATCATTACAGTCATTAAATGGAAGACTACCTGTAGAAGGGCAGATTTCCTAATAACAGAGTTGGAAAGTGTCAGGTACCTTGGAGGTCTTCTAGTCCAACCCCCTGGCTCAAGCAGGAGAGCATATACCATTCCAGATAAATGGCTGTCCTTCTTAAAAACCTCCAGAGCAGCCACATCTTCTGAACTCGTTCCATTCATTAATTGTTCTAACTGTCAGGAAATCTCTCCTTATATCTACGTTGGTCTTATCCTTGCTTTGTTTCCATCCATTGCTTCTTGTCCTGCCTTCTGATGCTTTGGAGTTGGCCCTATCTTCTTTGTAGCAGCCCCTTACATATGGGAAGACTGTCTCCCCTAGTCCTCGTTCCTGCAACCGTTCTTCATATGTTTTGGCCTCCAGCCCCCTCATCATCCTTGTTGCTCTTCTCTGCACTCTTTCTAGAGTCTCAACATCTTTTTTTAATTTCAAAATCATTATATACACATGTGAAGTTGGATTCATTGCTTGATTATTCCCTTGGGAAACTAAAGAGGGTCGCATTGGTTGATATATTTCTCTTTCAATATCACCTTCCTGTGTCAGCCTAAAATAAAAACTACCGTAGGTAAGAGCTAGATCCCCCATTATGCTTCCACGTGAAACAGTTCAAACTCACAGGGATCCCAGAGTTACCGTATTTTTGGGAGTATTAAGACGCACCAAGATTTTGAAGAGGCAAATTAAAAAAAAATTATTTGCACTCTGCAACCTCCCCAAAACGGCCTGTTTTTCGCCAAAATGGGCCCATTTCCCCCCCCCAAAAAAGGGCATGAATAGCCTTTAGGAGGCTTGTAGAATGCTCCTGGGAGCTGGGGGAGGGCAAAATTGAGCAAAAAACGCCCCATTTTCTGCTCATTTCTGCCCTCCCCAGCTCCCAGGAGCACTCTGAAAGCCTCCTAAAGGCTCTGCACGGCCATTTTGGTGAAGGGGGCGGGGTTTCTGGAGGCAAAAAAAATGCTGTATTCAGCGTATATGACGCACCCTCTTTTTTGAGGGAAAAAGGTGCATCTTATACTCCGGAAAATATGATATGTTTTCAGATGGATTTCCTCAATTATATTCTACATCTTCCTCTCTTCGCTGATGTCCACAGCAAAGTGGGTTCCCAGACCCTTTAATTCCTCTACTGAACATCCGGTTCCTGGACTGGTGCCAAGTAATTTATGGGAAATCCCCTAATTGAACTGCTACCGTTATGTATTATAAATATAGCATAGTGTGTACCTGAAGCCCATTGATGAACTAGTCTCCCCCCCCCCCCCCCTTACCAATAGCAGCTCTGCCTCCTTGGCTGACCTCGAGCACCGGAGCGGTCATCTGGAACAAGGGAGGCTCTATATCCGTGGAAAGTAGGTGGATGGTAAACGGCATCTCGGGACTTATATGTTCCCCATCCGACACTGAAAGAAAGGACTGGAGTGAGTACCGTATTTTTCGGACTATAAGACGCACCGGACTATAAGATGCATGATTATACTTATAGAGCTAAAAAAAAATGTATACAAATTTTGCATTCTGCAGGCCTCCCAAACCCTCTGCACGCCTCATTTTTTTTGGGGGGGGGGGGGGAAAGCATGCAGAGCTTTGGGAGGCTCATAGAGTGCTCCGGGGGGGGGGGGGGAACGAGCAAAAAACAGGCCTTTTTTGCTCATTTTCCCTCCCCAGCCCCAAGGAGCACTTTGCAAGCCTCCCAAACCTTCTGCACGTCCATTTTTGCAAAGGGGGTGGGGTTTTGGGAGGCCAAAAATGCTGTATTCAGAGTATAAGACACACCCAGATTTTCACCCTCTTTTTTGGGCGGGGGGGGGGAGAAAAGGTACATCTTATACTCCGAAAACTACAGTATGTTGCATAAAAGAATCAGGCTTAAAATGATTCCTTCCTTAGGTGGATGCGAAAGATTGGCTGAACTCTAAAATGTTGGTGTTTTGGCCTCTTGGTCACCGGCCCTTCCAGCAGCTGAATCAGAGGAGGACTAGGAGTGGGAGTTGGGGTCAGCATCAAGGCAACCTGAGCACTCCGAAGGGGAAGAGGGAATGGAGTGGACGAAG
The DNA here is from genome assembly GCF_964273705.1 of Natrix helvetica. Classification (NCBI taxonomy): domain Eukaryota; kingdom Metazoa; phylum Chordata; class Lepidosauria; order Squamata; family Natricidae; genus Natrix; species Natrix helvetica. Next base: position 9,255,756 of record NC_138558.1, on the reverse strand, counting down.
AGAGACAGAGGCGGAGCCTGGGCCGTCCATCAGCCCTCAGAAGGAGAGTCAACAGCCCCCAGGTCTGGAGGTGGCTGATGAGGAAGAGGAGGAACCGCTTGGTCCAGTGCCTAACGCGCAGATGCGCAGAGGCCACTGATAGTTGCAAGTTCCTTCCTTGTTTAGCTGATCCTTCTTTAGGGAGCAACCCCTGCTTCGGTCTTGCAAGGCCATTCTCACATCCCATTACACCAAATAACATTAAAGGGGCTCTAAGCAAGACCGCCCAGAGCAACATTTCCAGGTTTAGCTGATTAGGTTCTAAGCCTGCCTTAGGTATGAAAGCCAGCTGGGTGACTTTGGGCCAATTGCCAGGAGAGGGTGAGTTCTAGTTCTATTTTAGGCATGAAAGGCACCTGGGTGACTTTCGGCCGACCACCAGGGGATGGTGAGTTCTAGTTCCACTTAGGTATGAAAGCCAGTTGGGTGACTTTGGGCCAACCACTAGGAGATGGTGAGTTCTAGTTCCACTTAGGTATGAAAGCCAGCTGGGTGACTTTGGGCCAACCACTAGGAGATGGTGAGTTCTAGTTCCATGTAGGTATGAAAGCCAGGGTGACTTTGGGCCAATTGCCAGGAGAGGGTGAGTTCTAGTTCCACTTAAGTATGAAAGCCAGCTGAGTGACTTTGGGCAGTCACTCTCTTTCAGCAAAATTCACCCCTCTTATTTTGTGGGGAAAATAAAAAAAGGAAAGAACATTGGGCATTTTCGCTGCCTTGAGTGATTTATAAAAATAATAAAGGTGGGATAAAAAATAAATTTAATATTATCTAGTCGGGTGATGAGATATCTGCCAACAAATAACCAAGCTTAGAAAGCACCAAGGAGTCCGCAGTGTTTGATCTATCACCAAGACTCCTATTTCAACACTACATCTCCTGTTTATTAGGTGGTCCTAAGGTCTTCAAAACAGATAGAACGAAATATAAATACACACTTTGAGTGATGTGCAAGCAATATCCACATACCTGTAAAACGAAAGCTAATCGATTCTGGAAGACCTAAAGAAGATGAAAAGATTAGGAAAGCACACCTGTTTGCAGCAGGTAGAATCGCACAAAAGAAAACAAAACGGATCCACTACACAGGTGTGATGTCACAAAGAATTTGTAGAAGGGGAAAGGACACAAGGCCAGCTGCATTTGGAAATACTGACTGCGTTCTCAGTGGATGCGAGACCACTGTTTTTAAGATAATGAAGACAGAAAAATGAGTTTTCTATTCGGGTGAAGATTTCAAAATGTGTTTTATTTTGAAGCAAAATGCGGTAGGCTTCCATGAGCAGGAGTGTCAAACTCAAGGCCCACGGGCCAGATCCGGCCGACGATGAGGTCGGATCCGGTCGGCGGGGGCCTCCTGGTCTACCCAATGCGAAGAGGAAACATGTCAGCAGTTTGGGGAGTGGCATCATGCTAGCCATGCCCACCGTCAGCCACACCCACCCAGTCAGTCACGCCCACTCAATTGGTCACGCCCACCCCATCCCTTTCAAGGTCAACCACATTCCTGATGCAGCCCTCAATGAAATCGTGTTTGACACCCCTGAGTTAGAGGAAGTCCTAAAATTAGAAATTCTCCAGTCCTCTGCATCTCCAACAATGTTTCTCAGTCCAGTGGTGGAACACGAGTGTGGCCATTCATACTTCCAAATTCAGTGTTTACTGCCTGATTCACTGGGGGGGGGGGGACAGAAATCATTCCCAAAAATGTTGAGATGTTGACTTTTAAGCTCCAGTTAAAAGTCCTTGAAAAATTAGAAGTTGGATGAAGAGTCCCTAAAAAAACCAGTTCCTATGCTTCCTCGGGTTTTTTAAGGTAATTAATCGGCCTCTTCATCAAACATCCTTTTGTGCCTTTTCTCTCTCTTGCTTCCAACTGAGATTTTCACAACTGATTTTTTTTTTTGATCAAGAGAAACTTTTTTAGAACTGGGCTTTGGAATTTCAAGGCCTTTTGGACTTCACCCCTGATAACCCTGATAATCCGGTCCTACGTATTAGAGTAAGGTGACCCATTTGGACTGTCAATAAAAAAGACCGCCAATTAACACTGGTGGTCCTCGACTTACAACAGTAAGTTTAGTAACCGTTCAAAGTTACAACGGCACTGAAAAATGCGACTTACGACCATTTTTTAACTTACGGCCTGTTGCGGCGTCACATGATCAAAATTCGGACACTTGGCATCTGAATGTATATACTGTATCTTCCTTTTTCTGGTTATTTGGCTATAACCTTTCATAGAATGATTATAATTGAACAAACTTTGTTGCATTACATTCTTGATGAAATTATCTTTCCATTGATATATAGTTTTATGGTACTACTGCAAAGAAAGTGGTGTTGTTAGCCATCAAACCTATATGCTTTTCCCAAAAGATTTCCACATTTTTGGCCACTTCTGTATAGGGTTTCCTGCCTAAGCAGGGAGATGGACTAGAAGACCTCTAAGGTCCCTTCCAACTCAACTCTTCTCTTCCCTTCCCATTCTATATTTTCTGTTCTGCTCTACTTCTATTCCATTCCATTCTCCTGTTCTGTTCTGTTCTGTTCCACTACACTCCATTCTTCCCTTCCCTTCTCTTCTTCCCACCATTCCATTCCATTCTATGGTGGGAAGACGGGAGATAAAATGCAACTCTGGTCCAAGCATTTTTGCAGTCCTTGGGGATCTTATTTAAAAATAATTTTAACAACATGGGGGGAAAACCCTCTTTTTAAGTCCCCGAGGCCTGTTTATAGCAACGGCTGACACAAAATACATCTTTAAAATATGAAAAAAAAGGAGTACTTTTGAAAAATGCCCGTCTTTCAGCTTTTGGCAGCTCGTTTCCTTCCCGCTCTCATTCATTTTGATGGATTATCCACCCTGTGTTTCAGTGCTGGCAGGCTAAACACAGCAGGTAAGGCACGCGAAGTTCCTACTGGAGGATGGCTTTGTAGGTTTGTTCCTTTTGAAGATGTAGAAATAGCAGCTTCTTGGACCGTAACGCATCTAAGGCAGAAGTGGTATTCAGCCGGTTCGGACTGGTTCCCCCAAACTGGTAGTGGAAATCGCGGGTGCCCACCCCGCCCGCCCCAGCTCTATGGTATCCCATTTAGGCACTCTTTTTAGCCAAAGCGCATGCGCGGAAAGCTGAGTGCATGTGCAGATATGGGCCCGCTCACATTTGTGAACCGGTAGGGAAAGTAAGTGACTACCACCCCTGATCTAAGGTGTAACATCTAAGCAATGCCTAACGGTGCAAGCAATTTGATGGGCACCCAGGGAAATTCATGAGCTGATGTTAATTCATGAACTGATACTAATCTGATGATTAGCGGTGTAATTGCTGTAAAATTTCATTGTGAAACATGCACACGGCCCCACAAATCACTGAGGGCCATATATTAGACGGAACGGGGGAAATTACAAGCGGGTTGCACTACAAGGCGGAATTAATATTCACCCAACAAACTGGAATGGATTGCACCGTCATGAAGATGCTGGTGTTTTAACTATTCTTCACCATTTCCTTTTGTGGAGTCCTAAATATGAGGATATTGGCCTTGGCATGACCTTTGCTACCTAACAGACGGGCAAAGAGAAGCATCATACAATACAATAGCAGAGTTGGAAGGGACCTTGGTGGTCTTCTAGTCCAACCCCCTGCCTAGGCAGGAAACCCTATACCGTTTCAGACAAATGGCTATCCAACATCTTCTTAAAGACTTCCAGTGTTGGGGCATTCACAACTTCTGGAGGCAAGCTGTTCCATTGATTAATCGTTCTAATTGTCAGGAAGTTTCTCCTTAGTTCTAAGTTGCTTCTGTCCTTGATTAGTTTCCACCCATTGCTTCTTGTTCTGCCCTCAGGTGCCTTGGAGAATAGTTTGACTCCCTCTTCTTTGTGGCAACCCCTGAGATATTGGAAGACTGCTATCATGTCTCCCCTAGTCCTTCTTTCTATTAAACGAGACATATCCAGTTCCTGCAACCGTTCTTCATATGTTTTAGCCTCCAGTCCCCTAATCCTCTTCGTTGCTCTTCTCATGTTAGGCACTCACCAAGCATCCCTGAAAAATGTATCTAAATGACATTTCTGCCATCAGTCTAACATTGTTAACACTCTAACATAAGACTACGGTAAAGGCCGTAACATTTCTTGGCACCCAAAGGTGAGACAGAACACAACGGATGGAAAGTAAGGAAGGAGAGAAGCAATATGGAACTAAGGAGAAAGTTCTTAATGGTGAGAGCAAAAATGTTAGCCTTATGGCCTTTTCAACATTGTAGCGTAAGACTAATGCAAGGCTAAAATGACGTAACATTTCTTGCACCAAAAAACAAGACACGAAATGATGGACGGGAGCTAGCCAAGGAGAGGAGCATACCCGAAATAAGGAGAAAATCCCTAACGGTAAGAGTAATCAACCAGTGGAATGACTTGCCTCCAGAAATCATGGGAGCTCCATCCTTGGACGTTTTCAAAAAGACACTGGACAGCCATTTGTCTGAAATGGGAGAAGGCCTCCTGCTTGAACAGGGAGTTGGACTAGAAGACCTCCAAGGTCCCTTCCAACTCTGTTATTCTATGTTCTATATCTCTGGGGCAAACGCGTAACATATCCCCATGTCATTTACCCTGATTATAACGCTTTGTTTTAAGAAGGAAAAACATATCTTTTCTGGCAGAAGCTTTTTTAAATGTCCTAGCTCCTTAGTTGGCATTTGACCCCGCGTTCTTCCATGTCCTTCATTGGTTTTCTTATGGCTGGGATCTTAGACCCTTCAAATATTGTTAACATCTGTTGCTCAACCTTTGAACCATTGTCTAGATCAGCGATGTCAAACCATCAGCGCTGTGGTTGACGTCGGAGGACAGTGGGGGCGTGGCCAACTGGGTGGGCGTGACCAACTTGATGCCAGTCATTGGGCATAGCTGACTGAGTAGTGTGGCCAGCTTGACGCCACTCCCCAAACTGCTGTCATGTAGACCAAGCCAAGACCAGGCTGGCCCGATGTTTCCTCTTCACATGTGGGCCCGCCGGGATGGGGCAAACCAGGCTGAAGCGACGCGGACCACCCCCTTACATTTTCCAGAACAGCTCCACGGGCTGGTTCCAACCACATCCCTTGTGTTTGACACCCCTGGTCTTGTGTTTGACACCCCCTGGGCTAGATCAATGTTTCTCAACCTCAAAAAGATGTGTGGCCTTCAACTCCCAGAATTCCCCAACCAGCATGTTGACCTCCACTCGTCTTAAAAGTTGCTGAGAAACCCCTCTTTTTTTTTTTAGAGAATGTTAGGGAGTTATGGATGGGAATCTATGAATGAGTGCTAGTCAGTGGGTTAAATTCTTACCAGCAAAGGAGAATTCCATCAGCTCCTTAATATGCGATCCAGCACTAGGTGGACGATAGACAATCTTGCCATTGTTGATGTCAGTTTGGGTAAAAGAGGCTACCGGGAAGAACGGTTTGTCCCTGTGCTCTACCATGCCTGTTTCAATGGAGAGAGAGTTTATTTATTTCTTAGATAATCTCAATTTCTATATATAAAAATGGCTGTGTGTATTTGTTCCAGCATAACTCTGGAACGTCTTGAGCAATTTCAGCCAAACGTGGTGCACAGATGACTTACTCTCTGGAAAAAAAATACTGTGGGGGTAAGACACCCCTAACACCCCTCGTGGTGTGTGTTCTATTAAGATACAGCCTGTTGTGCCTTAAAATGGCTTCTACTGTACTGTCGTAAAATAGCTTCTACTGTGCAGCGCAGTGGAGTTGTCATGGTAACAGCTTTATAGTACTCCACAAGGGGGCTCCCTCTGGTAAGGGGGAAAATCCAACATTAGAAATTACGTTTCGTCCAGAAATTCTCCCCTTATAAATAAATACCCGGGTAACTCCGGGTTATCAGCTAGTAGACTATACACAATCTATAATTGTTAGGTAAATAAGTACAGTAATCAAATATTATACATGAATTCTAACACAGATGCTTTCCATAAGACTGCAGTTATGTTCTTCCATCAGCAGCATGTTCCATGTTCTGTGCTGCTGATGGGTCCACAACTTCACAGTGGCTTCGTCCACAACACTTAAACCCACATTGGCTTAGTAATTATTGAACCTTCAACCAGCCATTCCATCTTGCTTAACACTCGTTGGTAAGTGTGGCTGGCTAGTTTCTGATTAAGCAATCCGGATTTCTGTAGATTTTATATGGGGCTAATCAAAACTCAAGGCTTGCGGTGCTCATGGCCACCAAAATCTCTATCATGGAGCGTGTAAATATGAGTCTTTGGAACTTGTAAAGTTTGCTTCAAACATGATACAGACAACATGCCCTGCGATTCTTCCCCAATTCAGTTTTTAATCCCAGCCACAGGATTCTCTTCCATTCAGTATCTGACATTCGACAGTTCTGCAGAAACCACCTACAGTCCTCAATTCACCACCCTGAGAAGCGCAAAAAGGAGGTACGTGAATTTAAATGTGCACTCTATTTCCCAGTTGTGAAGGGTAACCATTTTGCTTCATCCAAGCCTCTCTGATTAAGATGGAGGCAGACATTTGGCAATAGGAAGAACACTTACATACCCCTTCATCGGGCACCCAAAATCCGGGTCCTCATTTTACCGACCTCGGAAGGATGGAAGGCTGAGTTCAACCTTGAGCAGGTCAGAATCGAACTGCTGGCAGAGGCAGAGTTAGCCCGCAATGCTGCATTCTAACCACTGCGCCACCAGGCCTCCTAGCAATAGCACTGACTTATATACCACTTCATAGTGCTTTAGTTTATAGCACTCTCCGAGTTGTTTACAGAGTATTGCCCACAACAATTTGGGTCCTCATTTTACCGACCTCGGAAGGATGGAAGGCTGAGTCAACCTTGAGCCTGTCAGAATCGAACTGCTGGCAGAGGCAGAGTTAGCCTGCCATGCTGCATTCTAACCACTACACCACCACGGCTCTTTCGACACTTCAGCTTTGACCAAAGAAAGTTCAATGATTTCCCCAAAACTTCTTAATTTATAAATAATTTATAAATGTCTTCAGTATCCTTCAACTGACCCTCCCCGCTGCCTGGTTACCAACCTATTGGTTTCAGTTGTAAAAAGAATCACATTAAAATATATATATATGTGAAATGATCATGCCTTGATTTGGAGGCAAGGGTACAGTCACGTTGTACGTGATTTCTTCACTTGGAGTCTGCGCGTTGACAAAAGACAGTTGATGGGGTTGAATAGGGGTCACACGATCTTCTAGTGCCTGAAAGATAGATATTTAGAGAGATAAAGGTGTACTTATACACCGTCTTGCCTTTTTTTTTTACTACCTTCGTCCTATAGATGGCGCTGGTCCATTTGCATCGCACTTGTGTTGGATCGGATTGACTTCTGGGTTGAAAGGGTCAGAAGGTGAGATCACTGTTGACTGGGGGATGCCCAGTTGGGGCCACCTTTCATATCCCCAGCAGGAGCTGGAGCGAAGGATCGGGGCTCACCCCTCCCCACAGCAGCACTAGGGTCTCGGACGTGAGATTGATGCCTGTCAACCCAGCATCCTAACCACATGAGCTACAATACTCCTCAGTTGATCCATTAAATATACGAAGCTTGTGTAATCTGTTATATACACAAAGTCTGTATAATTCTCTAATAAAAGCATATAGTGCAGCTCTTGTTGTGGCCCGCCAGCAGAGCTGGTAGCAGATTCAGACAGTGAGGAGGTTGGGGAGGAACATGGGCCAGTCCTGGAGTCTAGGGAAGGCTCTGATGAGGGCTTTGTGTCGGAGGCAGAGAGGGGGCCAGGGCCGTATGCCAGCTATCAGCTGCCTTCAGAGTCAGACATCAGTGAGGCAGAGGAACAGCTGGGGCCTGTTCCCAGTGTGTGCATGCGCAGAGTTGCCAGACGAAGGGAACAGCTAAAGAACAGGGGTTGACTTGGGTGTAAGGCCACAGGTGGACGATGAATGGCCCCTCCCAGAGGAAATAAAAGAGGAGCGAAAGGGGAGTGGAGTTTGCAGGAGACAATTAGTTCGCTTTATTGGTTTGTGACTCTCTGAGACCCCTTGCCAAGTTTTGCAGATATTGGCCTGGCAGCTCTCCAAGCCAGATAAGGTCTGTGACTGTAAATCCTTCCTCGAAAGACTTTGCTGGATGTGAATGAGAAGAATTTAAAGTCAATTAATAAAAGTGTTTGTTTGTCGGGACAAGGAGTTTGTTTCAGGCTCTCGGGAAGCCTCGGTCAGAACAGTTCTATTATTAGTGACCCCCAATAAAGAAACATGCCTTCTTTGAGAAATATAATTCTGGACTTACCGTCATGTGAAAAGCAGACCTGGCGGAGGACGCAGATGACGCCAAGTGAGGCGGTAAGATAGCAATGTTGAACAGGTGGGTCTCGAGATGCGTCTGTGGGAAACCTGCACCAGAAACCTGCAAATATGACATTACACAAAGGAAACAGAGGCAGTGAGACTTTTGTGCATCGTGGCAGATAGGTTCCTAGTGCAGTTGTGAGATTACTGGAACAGAGGGATTACAGATCACAGAGATTACAGAGAATCTTCAATTTACAATCATTTATTTAACAATCATTTGAACTTACAACAGCTTTGGGAAAAGTGACTTATGACCTGTATTCACACTTACAACTGTTGCACCACCTTGTGGTCACATTTATGACTGGTTGCTGTTAGGAATGTAAGCTAACAGTTGGGTTAGCAATATATAAATCAGGATGGTAGTACTGTAGCTTTAAGTACTGCTGTAATGTGATTGGTTGCTGTTACCTCAAGCAGCCATAAGAGGGAGCCAGAATGACAGTTAGCTCTCTGTTAGATGCTGATCGGTGTATTTTGAGGTACTGTGTTTTTGCTACTGTTAGCTGCTTTGTGTACTAAACTGATTATTTGATACTGGACTGTGTTCGAAGGATCATTCCTTAACTGAGAACATTGATAAATGACTGACTGAACTGTGTATGACTTGGACTGTAAATTGGACTCTGAATACCTCTATATTTCCAAATAATAAACTACTATATTTTATACTATTCGATGTCCCTGTATGCTGGTTTGTGTGTGTTATTCCATACCACTCTCATTATGCTTCTCTGCACACTCACTCTCCTAACGGGGAGCTTACTTACTTAACAGTTGCAACATCCTGCGCTGACGTGATTCCCGATATACGGCCTTTCCCCCCACCCACCCCCAATTTCCAGCAAAAAAAAAAAAAAGAGAGAGAGAATTTGGATTCACATAACAAAAATTAAAGGATTATAAAATAAGACCGAATTAAAGCACTTGTTATTCTTAACGATGGTGTAACTTGTTGATGAGACAGGTCGGCAGTTCAGCAGTTCGAATCCTTAGCACCGCATAATGGAGTGAGCTCCCGTTACTTGTCCCAGCTTCTGCCAACCTAGCAGTTCGAAAACATGTAAAAATGCAAGTAGAACAATAGGGACCACCTTTGGTGGGAAGGTCACAGAGTTCCGTGCACCTTCTGTGTTTAGTCATGCCGGCCACATGACCACGGAGACATCTTTGGATAGCGCTGGGTCTTCGGCTTTGAAACGGAGAGGACAACCTCCCCCTAGAGTCAGGAACGACTAGCACATAGGTACGAGGGGAACCTTTACCTTTACCTAACATACCTGGAAGCGGAATGAGTCACTCTCCGTCTCAGCTCCAGAGTGCCTGTACCAAATGACACCTTCGTTGATGTCCTGTTGGGTGAAGGTGGTCGTTGGGGTGGCTCTACCTTCACTGGCCAAAGGTTGCCATCCTAATCCAGAATCATCGGCGGGCATGGGGACCAGAAACACCACTTCACCTAGGAAAGCCCAGAGAAAAGAGACAGGAGGATACTTAGAGGTGGTGAAAGTTAGCAGTTTTCAAAATTATGGTACTTTTGACAGACCACTAAAATTATGACCTTGAGATGTGAAGGATCCTAATAGCAATAGCTATAGCAATTAGACTTATATAACGCTTTACAGTGTTTTATAGCCCTCTCGAAATTGTTTATAGAGTCAGCTTCTTGCCCCCCAACAATCTTGGTCTTCATTTTACCCACCTCGGAAGGATGAGTCAACCTTGAGCCTGATGAGACTCGAACTGCCAAATTGCAGTCAGCCGGCAATCAGCAGAAGTAGCCTGCAGTACTGCACTCTCACCACTGCGCCACCACAGCTCCTAAGTAAGTCTACAGATAACAGCAATAGCGCTTAGACTTATATATCGCTTCACAGTGTTTTTACAGCCCTCTCTAAGTGGTTGACAGAGTCAGCCTCTTGTCCCCAACAATCTGGGTTTTCGTTTTACCCACCGTGGAAGGACGGAAGGCTGAGTCAATTTTGAATCTGGTGAGATTCAAACTGCCAAATTGCAGGCAGCCAGAAGTAGCCTGCAGTACTGCACTCTAACCACTGCGCCACCTAATGCAGGTGGTTCTCAACTTACGACCACAATTGGGGCCAGGATTTCCATTGTGAATCAAGGTAGTTGTTAAGTGAGGCACAACTGATTTTGCTACCGTTTCTTTGCCATGGCTGTTAAGCAAATCACTGCAGTTACTAAACAAATCATACACTTATCCAGTCATCCACAAATCCAGAAAGCACACCCAGGTAACTGATTCATTCTCTCTCTCTCTCTCTCTCTCTCTCTCTCTCTCTCTCTCTCTCTCTCTCTCTCTGTATGTGTGTGTGTGAGTTGAGAGCTTAATACAGACAAAGAGAACCTCCTCTATACAGGACAGTTAAGCTAAGCCTAAGCCACGCCCAGGCTCCTTGCTGCCTCAGCTCCCAACAGCCCTCATTGGCTGACTTAGTTGCTATGCCTATCCATTGGCTGACCTTTGTTACCATGTCCTATTCCAGCCAGTCCCCAATGGCTGACCTGTTGCTATGTCCTATTCCGGTTCATGAATATTCTGACAGTTGTAAGGGCGGATTGTCAGTGGCTTTTTTTTTTGTGTCATTGTAATTTTGAATGGTCCTAAATCGAGGATTACCTGCACAGGTAGTCCTCGACTTACGACCACAGTTGAGTCCCAAAATTTCCATTGAGACATTTGTTGAGCGAGTTTTGCCCCATTTAACCACCTTGCTTTCCACATTTGTTAAGTGAATCGCTCCACTTGTCAAGTTAGTAACCTGGCTATGAAGTGAATGGCGTCCCCATTGACTTTGCTTGTCAGAAGATCGCAAAAGAGGATTGCCTGACCCAGGGACACTGCAATCGTCATAAATTTTAGTCAATTGCCAAGCGTCTGAATTTTGCTCACGTGACCATCGGGGTGCTGCAACGGTCGTAAGTGTGAAAAATAAGCAGAAGTCACTTTTTACACTGCTGTTTTAACTTCAAACGGTCACTAAACGAACTGTTGTAAGTCTAGGACTACCTATATTTAAAGGATATCCCAACTTTGGGTCACCTTTGCTTCCCATATTGGAAAGTTTTAAAAACTTCTGCTTCAGCCAGGGCTTTGGACAGTTACTCCTCTGTTGTAAAACCCTCTCGGTTGTGAATCTTCAACACCAGATTTTCCCGAAGAAGAATGTCCTGTTTCAAGGAAGACACTTTTCCCTGGTAGCATCTACTACAAGTAAGATAGCTTTCAACCTCCAAAAGTCATCTTTTGTTTCCTTATTTAGGTGTTGTGGCCCGCCAGCGGACAGTGGAGCTGGTGCCAGATTCAGACAGTGAAGAGGTTGGGGAGGAACATGGCCAGGAGTCCTGGAGTCTGGGGAAGGCTCGGATGAGGGCTCTGTGTTAGAGGCAGAGATGGGGCCAGGGCCGTCCGACAGTTATCGGCTGCCTTCAAAGTCGGAGATCAGTGGGGCAGAAGAACAGCTGGAGCCTCTTCCCAATGTGGGCATGCACAGAGCTGCCAGGAACAGTTAAGGAACAAGGGCCGACTCAGGAGTAAAGGCGCAGGTGGACGGTGAATGACCCCTCCCATAGGGAATAAAGAGGAGCAAAAGGGGAGTGGAGTTTGCAGGAGACAATTAGTTCACTTAATTAGTGTGAAGATTTGTTCGTGACTCTCAGAGACTCCTTGCCAAATATTTTCTTGTACAGCCGTTGCGCTTGGAAGTTATCGGCCTGGCAGCTCTCCAAGCCTGATAAGGTCTGTGGTTGTCAATTCACCCTTGAAAGACTGTTTGCCGGGACTTTGCTGGATGTGAATGAGAGGAATTCACATTCGCTCAATAAAAAGGGGTTTTGTCAGGACAAGGAGTCTGCTTTGTGATTTTGGGAAGCCTAGGTCAGGACATTAGGTTTTTTTTCTCAGTACATTCCACTGCAAATCGCCCAAAAGAAGAATCTGATGCATCTTAGAAGCTTTATAAAACCGGATTGTTTTTAGAGGCATTTGGACCGCTCTCAACAGTCATTCAGATCAAAACAGCAGCAGTCGTAGTGAGCTTCTGTATTCATGTCCCTGCCTCCAGAAGTCCTCTGGGCTAAAATGGGATACAGTCGTTCCTGCCTTTAATCTGTTTTGACACCAGAGTTACTGATTCTATTACCATGACAGTCTGGATATGGCTGTTTTGTCTCTATGACAAATCAGTTCCCGGAGGGGGCAAAGACCGAACGCCTGAGTTACATACAATGCATACATCTCAATTAAATAACCTCACACACCAAGCTGATCTGTCATGTCATTGATAACTCTTCCTCTTTATGTTTCTCTCCAACTTTTTCATTCATGCCACAGCCACTAAATTGGGCTTTGAGGGTTTAAAGCAGGGGTGTCCAAACTTGGGAACTTTAAGACTTGCTGGCTGGGGAATTCTGGGAGTTGAAGTCCACAAGTCTTAAAGTTCCCAAGTTTGGACACCCCTGATTTAAAGAAACATCGAGTCTGAGCAATAAGTATTGGGGGTTGGTTCCAAGCAATTGGTAAGGTTTGGTTCCTAGCTGAGGAAACCTAAGAGCAGAAACTCAAGTTATAGTCAAGACAACTTGGAAACTGATGAAGGAAATCATCAATTCAATTATTGATTCAATTATTGGAGGTGGACCCTATGAGAGGCTGTATGCAAAGAAATTTAATTTTAATGTATGCCGATTAACGTACTTTCAAAGTGACAATAAAGTTATTATGTCAGGCCTGCAGTCATATTCCTGTTAGGATCTTTGGCCTGCCACACTCTCTATTATTTTACTATACTGTTTCATTAGTGGGGTAATTGGGAATAGTAAGGAGTATAATTGTAGAATGGGTTGTTGTCAAAATAAAACATTCCTTTCTAGAAGCTCAAGGTCATTCTTTGTCTCCGCACCTCTGCACCTGACCGGACCTAGATGGGTGGAAATGCCAATTGTCTTTTAAATTCGGTTTGGTTTTTTGGATATGGATTTAAATTTTTTTTTTTACTTTTGGGATGTGTGTTTTTTAATGTTGTACACCGCCCTGAGTCCTTTTGGAGAAGGATGGCATATAAATCCAAACAAACAAACAAACAATGTGGCAGTGGAAGATTGGACCATGCGATGGACTTGTGGGTGTGGGGGCAAGGTCATGAATTTTCAATTGGGTGGAAACCCCAGGAAGCTTTCAGATTCGGGTTTCCACAGACTGTACCAACATGTCTCTCTTATTAAATTGGAACTTTGATGAAAGCTATGCCTTGGACTCTGGATGATATTTGGAATGCTGACATATTATTCTATTCTATTCTATTCTATTCTATTCTATTCTATTCTATTCCATACCATTCCATTCCATATTTACTCTACTCTACGCTGTTCTGTATCCTCTTCTCTCTTCTCTTCTATTCACATCCCATTATTATGATTTACATTCATTAAGGTGGAGTTTCTTGGAACTTGTTTGAATCTCTTTTCCCCACAGTGTCAAACGAAAAGGCTAATTGCCCTGATTCCAGACATGTCTAGTATTGCAGTACATGAAGCTCTTACAACCACTCATGAAATGACCATTCAAAGTTCTGGAACGGTCATTCTCTTATGCAAAGGCATACAATTTTAATGGAATAGTTCAATGTAATTCATTTATTTAATATTTATTTCATTTTTTCACTTATAAAGGATATGTGTGTCTATCACCAGACTTTCAAACAGTTTAATATAGAAGCCTAGCTGTCTTCATGGTATTCTAAGAACAGGCATGGGAGGCAAGATGTGTGAAATTTGGTGACTACTTCATATTTACCTACTGAGCATTTGCTATATAACGCTAAGTTTCATGCAGATAACAGGCAAAGTTGCAGGAACTGGGTATGTCTAGTTGAATGAAAAGAAGGACTAGGGGAGACATGATAGCAGTGTTCCAATATCTCAGGGGCTGCCACAAAGAAGAGGGAGTCAAGCTATTCTTCAAAGCATCTGAAGGCAGGACAAGAAGCAACGAATAGAAACTATTTTGTTTTGCCTACAAGACACCAGCGATCTCTATTTCCCCCTACCTATCCCTCAGCACCACTCTAGCAACGCTGAAGCTTCCAAGATGGCCTCAGTCAGCCCAGCTTCAAAGTCGACAGTAGTAGTATCGGTACTTAAAATCACAATCCCGCTTTACACACTGCAGCAACCGTACAGCTCAGCTTCCTACAGTCTTCCTGGCTGTTTTATAAGCCTAGAATGGATCTCTTGGGAATGGCCCAGTCATTCAGCCTTCATTCTCTTCTTTGACCGAGGCCATCAAAACAGTCTGAGGACCGATCTTAGCATTAAATGGGATCCTGGATGCAACTGTTTTCTTTCCGGCAATGCTTTATGAGGATCTGCCGGTGCTATTTCCAGTGCTTCGCCCGACTTCTGTGCTTTAAAGCTGATTTGAGACTGACGGTCTGCAAGCTGTTGGAAGCCATCATTGGTTTATGTGGATCATTCCAGCCTCTGCCTTACCGAGGAGCAAAAGGCAATTCTTTCTCTCTACAGGAAGGATTCCTGTGCGCAGAGAACTACAGCCACCCGTGCATTTATTTTTAACTACCTGTTAACATCAGACCAACAATCGAGAAGCACCGTATTTTTCGGAGTATAAGATGCACCAAGGTTTTGAAGAGGCAAATTAAAAAAAAAAAAGTTTTTGCACTCTGCAGACCTCCCAAAAACCTCCCTCCTCTCAAAAAAAGCCATAAGTAGCCTTTAGGAGGCTTGTAGAGTGCTTCTGCGGGGTGGAGGTGGGCCAAAAACAAGCAAAAAACGGCCCATTTTTTGTCAAAAAAATTGCATGCATAGCCTTTAGGAGGCTTATAGAGTGCTCCTGGGGGCTGCGGGGGGCAAAATTTCTGCCCTCCCCAGCCCCCAAGAGCACTCTGAAAGCCTCCTACAGGCTCTACATGGCCATTTTGGTGAAGGGAGCAGGGTTTCAGGAGGCAGAAATACTGTATGCAGCGTATAAGACGCACCCAGATTTTCATACTCTTTTTTGAGGGAAAAAGGTGCGTCTTATACTCCGAAAAATACGGTAAGCAATACCCCAATCGAGGTACTGTCAAAAAAGCTAACGGTAAACAGTCCAACCAAAGAGACACCAAAACCAACATGGACACCAACGGGACAAGCCTCTAGAACAGTAATGGCTAACCTTTCTGTCATCGCAGGTTGAAAGCGAATCCACATGTGTGCCCACACCCATAATGCAATGCGCGTGCAACCCCCTGTGGCCCACCCCCTGTACATGCACGTGACCACCCCACACTCCCCCACGCATGCGCCCACAACACACACACCGTGCCCTGTTTTGGGCCTAGCCGGCCTCCCTGCAGCCTCCGGGGTCCAAAAACGGGTGTAGGGGGGTGAGCACCCCCATGCATCCATCGTGCATGCACACACATCTCCCGCATGTGCCCCCACCCGCCTCCATGCATGGCAGAGACCCGAAAATCACCTGGCCGGCAGGAGATGCACGCACGCGTGGTGGAGCTGAGCTGGGGCAATGTCTCGCATGCATAAAGAGAGGGCTCTGCGTGCCACCTGTGACGTACGTGTGACAGGTTTGCCATCACGGCTCTTGAACAAGGGTGTCCAACTCAAGGTCCGGGGGCCGGATCTGGCCCATGGGGTGCTTAAACCTGCCCTAGAAACAGGGAAGGACCAGCCTGCAGTGTCTCTGCTAGTAAAAATGGACATCGGGAGGGCCGCAGAGCTCTGTTTTCATTGGCAGAGGGTTGCAGCCTGTTTTCACTGGCAGAGTGCTCGGGCAATCACAGGCTAACACGAGTGATGTTGAGCTGGCCACACTCACCCTAGTCATGCCCACCCTCATCACGCCCACCTTGGCCCCCAGAAGTCAAACACAACCCTGATGTGGCCCTCAATGAAACTGAGTTTGACACCCCTGCTCTAGAATATAAACAGAGATCAAAACCCACTCCCTACTACCACTGATGACATTACCTAGCTGGGTGACGAAATGTCTTCAAGAAAATAACCAAGCTCAGACAGCACCAAGGACGCCTCAGAATACTATTGCGTGAGTGTGCACGTTCTGAGGCGGGTTTAAGAATTGTACCATCCAGGGTTGCAAAAATGAGCAGGATATCCTCATGCTGCCCTCCTCTTTATTATTTTTATTTTACTTAATTTTTTTTAAAAAAAGCTTTATGGAGTTAGGTCGCAACAAAATTTTCCTCAAGTAAACTGCAGTTCTTTTTGTCATCAGTAGGGGGAGCAAGAGCACTAGAGTAGTGTTACAGCTAATGTTATAGCTCCCTCTACTGATAAAGAAAAGCATTGCTTTTAAAAAAACAAACAAACAAGGAAAGGTTAAGAAATGTCACCAGACAAAGAGGCTGAGAACTTAAGGCATTTAAGTTAACTTAACTCACCTTCCTGAACAAGCAAGCAAACAAACAAGGCTCAGAAATGTCCCACCCAGCAAAAAGGTTCTGGGGAGTACAGAAAAGGAACTTAAGCCCCATAATCTGTAATTTTTGACACCCCTTGCTTTACTGAGTTTGTGTAGGTCCAAGGATATTCTCATTAATAAAAATAATCGAGGAGGGTTACGCTTTGCTTTCTTACGTGCCAACTTCAATTTTCCTTTAATTGGATTCCTTTAATTAAAGGAAATCTTTTAGATTAGATAAGCTAGCAGCCACAGAGGTATCCATTAGCAACCGTCTGACTAGACTTAGCATCTAAAAAAAAAAAAAAGCCAAATTAAATTACCCTAGGAGAGGCCACATTTCTAGGATTCCCTCCAGGTAGATGTTTGATTTCTTTAAATGAGGTTAATTTTGTTTCTCCCATAGAGACTTTCAGCCTCTGATTCCTGGGGATTATAAAAGTTGTACGACCAGTATATAAACAATACTCATTAGGAAAGGTGATACTGTTCAGTCATATACTGTTTCCAGACTGATCTTGGGCAAATCTGACTTTACAAAATTGTTACAAAGACTGTGATGTCTGTGTGATGTCCGTAGTGTGTGTGACAAGTAACGGGAGCTCACCCCGTTATGCGGTGCTAGGGATTCAAACTGCCGACCTTTCTGATCGACAAGCTCAGTGTCTTAGCCACTGAGCCACCGTGTCCCGATCTTTGTATTAAGGATGTTTTATTGTGCCGCTTTGTACTGTGATTTTTATTTTTATTTATTACACCCGCAGACTCTTTATTGGATGGTTTACGGAGGTATCGGAAAATGCGAAGAGTCTCTTTTCCTATTGCAGTGGCTATAAATAGAGCCAATTAATAAAGAGGTTGGGGCATTTTACTTTAGCCCCCAACATCTACCACTCTCAACTCAAATGAGGTAGGCAGAGATACAAAAAAAAAAACCCCCTATTGATGGACTTAATTGTCCTTGTTGAAAGACTTCGAAATATCTTCTGGGTATTGAGCGAGACTGAAAATGAGAGAAATGGATACGGAAGATTACACAGAAACATTTCAGCTTTCTGTGCTTCCCTAATGTTGATTTAATTTTAGGTCTAGAGAGACCGTATTATACAAATCTATCAATTTCTGGTAATTTCTGAGATGATGGGAGTAAGGTGACTTATCATCCTTCCCATCCTGAAGGAACAATTTCTGGGTTTTGTCATCAGTTTGGGGCTGAATAGATCTTTGAGAAGATACCACCAGAGAAGATTTACCTTTTGTGGCCCGCCAGTGGCCAGCAGAGCTGGTAGCAGAGTGGGACAGTGAGAAGGTTGGGGAGGAACATGGGTCTGTTCTGAAGGCTGAGGAAAGCTCAGACAAGGGCTCTGCGTCGGAGGCAAGAGAGGGAGCTAGACAGCAGTGTGGCAGAGGAACAGCTGGAGCCTGTTCCCAGTGTGTGCATGCACAGAACTGCTGGAAGTCAAGAACAACTAAGAAAGGTGGATGACTTAAGAGTAAAGCCACACCTTGGAAGTGATTGGCCCCTCCCATAGGAAACAAAAGAGGAGCGAACGGGGAGAAGCTTTTGCAGGAAACAATTAGTTCCTTTGGTTGTTTCAAGAGTGGAAAGTTCTGTTTGTGACTATAAGAGACTCTGTGCCAACTTTGGCGTTGTCCTGTGCTTGGAAACTAGTTATTTGGCAGCTCGCCAAACGAGATAAGATTCGTGTTGATAAACATTCCTCTGAAAGACTGTTTGCCAAGCCTCGTGGACGGTGAATGAAAGGAATTCACAGTCGTGTAAATAAAAGGTATTTGGCCAGGACCAAGACTCTGCTTCTTGCTATTTAAGGAAGTCTGGGTCAGAACAGTACCTTCAGAAAGAAGAAAAGGTACAAATAATAAGGAGTCCCTGCGGATTTTACTATAGGGGGCAGTATTCATCTGTTTCAAGGCCATTGAGCTGTCCGAAGACATTTCTGTGGTCATGTGGCCAGCATGATGTAATTGAGGGCTTTTACCTTCCCACTGAAGTGGTACCTATTCATCTACTTGCATTAGCATGCTTTCAAACTACTAGGTTGGCAGGAGCTGAGGCGAGGAAGGGAGCTCACCCCATCACATGGAGCTCGGGTCTCTAACCCGAGTGTCGACTTTGAGCCCAGTATCTTAACCACTGAGCCACCAAGCTCCCCCTGCAAGTAATAAGAACTCTCTGAAAATAAAATACAGGTATTCCTTGACTGATAACCATTCGTTAAGTTAAAGGGGCACTGAAAAAAAGAAGACTTACAACCGGTCTTTGCATTTACAACCGGTCTTTGCATTTACAACCGCTGCAATCTTCCCAGAGTCACAGGATCAAAATTTGGAGGCTTGGCAATCAGCAGTTATTTACAACAATTAGAGCGCCCTAGTGTCACGTGACTGCCATCTGAGACCTTCCCATCCAGTTTCCGACAAGCAAAATAAACGGGGAAAGCTAGATTTCCTGAACAACTTAATGATTCACTTAACAACTGCAGTGATCTGCAGTAAAAAAAAATAGGTTGTAAAATGAGGCACGGCTCACTTACCTTGCTTCAGCATGGAAATTACTGGTTCCAACTAAGGTCTTAAGTTAAGGGCCACCTGCGTCTTGTCGTCTGCATCAGGGGTGTCAAACTCAAGGCCCAGGAGCCGGATGCGGCCCGCGGAGTGCTTAGATCTGACCCACAGGGCTGCCCTGGAAATAGGACCGGCCCACGGTGCCTCTGCCAGCGAAAATGGAGCTCAAGAGCCCATTTTCCCTGGCAGAGTGCTCGGGCCACCACAGGCACCCCCGACATGAGTGAGATCGAGCTGACCACGCCCCCCCCCCCGAGGTCAAACACAACCCTGATGCGGCCCTCAATGAAATCGAGTTTGACACTTCTGATTTACATTAATCTTTCTAACGCAAATTAACAAGCAGAGCGACCGCCGACAACACCTCGTCTTGACAATACAAAAGATGTTTTCAATAACACCCTTTTTAAAGCAGCATTCTCTGCACACTCTGCATTTTAAGTATTAAAGTATTTTATCAGCTGCAAACAAATATACATCAAACACTGAAGAGCTTAGCCTGTATGGAATACCATTACATCTAATACTTGTGTTTCTAGCCCGTTTCCTGGGAACTGCAAAGTCTAATCACGTAGTGTTAGTTTGTTTTTCTTAAATCTGGAAGACTTCTTTGTGACTTCAATGAAAAACGTGCAGACCCTGCCTGAAGAAATGTTCTTTTCCAAGGCACACAGCGACACAAGGGCACGCGTATGTTTGAATATAGGTAGGAACTTTCTATCATTATAATTATAGGCAATATAGTCTTTCCAGAAAGTGCGTATAGTCAAGGCTATGGTTTTCCCAGTTGCAATGTGTGGCTATGAAAAGTTGGACCATAAGACCACTGGACTGCAAGGCGATCAAACCGGTCAGTCCTAGAGGAGATCAATCCTGACTGCTCTTTAGAAGGACAGATCCTGAAGATGAAACTCAAATACTTTGGCCACCTAATGAGAAGGAAGGACTCCCTGGAGAAGAGCCTAATGCTGGGAAAGATGGAGGGCAAAAGAAGAAGGGGACAGTTGTAGTGCCTGGGGTTATGTCATCACTTTTTGCATGTCAGGGTTCCAAAGGATGCCCTAATTAAACCGTGAGCCAATACATGGAACATACTATCATCTATGGTGGACCTGTGTGGAGGCTAAAATGTTTTGGAAAAAGATCCAAAAGTGGCTGGAGGCAATAACGGGATTTAAAATAGATTGGAAACCGGAAATTTTCTTATTAGGATAACTGCCTACAAAATACAAAAAAGAAATCCAGTACTTAATATTGCATATAATAACGGCGGCAAGGATTGCCTATGCCCAGAAATGGAAAAACAAGCTAACCCCAAGCGAAGAGGAAATAATAAGAAAGGTGATGGACTGTGCCGAAATGGACAAATTAACTAAAGAAATCCAGGGAAAAGAAGAATCAGAATTCTATCAGATATGGGATAAATGGTATAGGTGGATGGAGGAAAGAAATAGGGATCCTAGGCGATAAATAAACAGAATGTGGTAGCTCTCATAGAAGGTTGTCAGTGTTAAAATGTTTAGCCATTGAATAATATAAATACGAATGTCTCTTGATAAAAGTACTCTCAGAACAAATGTAGCTAAAGGACAATGTGGGTATCGTTTTTGATTTAAAATGCACAATTTAATGTGAATGAAGTATAAAGAATGATTGTAGTAATGCACGGAACTCAAATGTAACCAATTGACATGCTAGCTGGCAGTCGTATTGAAGAGTGTTTTGTGTGTGTGTTATTTGTCTAATTAAAACAATAAAAAAAATATTAAAAAATAAAATAAAAATAAACCGTGAGCCTCAAGCCAAACTTCAAAATAAATCCAGTTATTTATTAGGAGCAACATGTCGGCATGTACCCAAGTGAAGCCAACTCTGACCCCACAACCTAATTATGGCCCTATTTCCCCCCTCCCCCCAGGGTGTGTCATAAATCACATTTTCCAATGGAGCACTTTCAGGCTGTAGAGATCATGTCCCTCCGGCTACTGCAGGTAACCTGGGAGACAGCCTTGAGAAAGATATGCATGGAATGTGCTTTTGTTTGTGGCTGCTGTGCTGCTTCATGAGTTCCCCATCCCCCTTGCCTATGGCAACTCGAGAGCAGCTCAGAGATGCTTTGAGAGTTGACATTGCGATCCTCTGAAAAGCAAAGTCAAAAGGGAAGCCTTAATAACTCAAGAAGTTCCATACCCCCCAACTTACCATATTGTGGCTTGTCCCTAATGGTATAGATGATAGCAGAATCACTGGCCCCGAACATCTCGGCCTGCAGATTTTTTTGGGTGATTTGCAACATGCCTCCCTCTGGGACCCAGACAGTAGAGCTGATCACCAGGCGGGGAATGCCACTGCTCTGCAAAGAAGATCGAACACGCATAAAGTCATTAAATGAAGCTATGAATGGGGAGGCGAGGTTGGAAGATAAGAATAGCCCGAGCCTTTTGAGTATTTGTGGGGCAGATCTTAAGGTGACATCTTCAAACAAGGCACCTGCTGAATTTCCAAAGGGGTTGAAATTTATACCATCACCCATAGACCAATGGAATGCTCTAACGGTGGCATTGGTTTATATGAACTTGTCAGGTGCAAGAAATCAGAAGGCAGGATAGAGTTCAAAAGCACTACAATTTTATTTAATGTTATACTCTGTGGGAAATCCCCACCCCCAAGAAAATAAAATATTTCGGGGAATATTAAAAGAGGCAGAATATTATATTTCCCCAAAGGGAAAAAAAAATCTTAACAAAGGCAGTAAGCAGCCTCAACAGCAGATGCCTGAAGTCTTTAGAGATGGATATTTTGTGCCTATTAAGAAATCGGGCCAATCTATTCATAAACAAAACATCTTTAGCTCCAGTTGATGGGATTAAGGACAGTACAGGACCTTCAGGATGTAATAGGATCAACCCACTACATACATACATACATACATACATACATACATACATACATACATACATAATCTGTCTCTTTCTCCTCATTTGCATGTGATGCAGCTACTGAGGATCCAATACATGTAATAAAAATGCCACTTTTTTGAAAATATCCCAAAGGTGCTTTTTCAAATGACAACTAGACTTTCTTTTTTTTTCTTTTGCTTGAAGACATTTTGCTCCTCTCATCCAGAAGCTTCTTCGGTTCTCCAGAAGGGAAAAGCAAAGAAAGTCCATTTGCCTTTTGAAATAAAGCACCTCTGGGACAACCATGACCTGGATGATTGAGAATCTCTACATACTTCGAAAATATCCATTTTCCATTGTTTCGTTGTCAAACTTCGAGAGCCAGGAATTCAGAGTTTAACTC
This sequence comes from Natrix helvetica, assembly GCF_964273705.1. Taxonomy (NCBI): domain Eukaryota; kingdom Metazoa; phylum Chordata; class Lepidosauria; order Squamata; family Natricidae; genus Natrix; species Natrix helvetica. The sequence goes on along the minus strand of NC_138558.1, from coordinate 9,232,996 downwards.
TGTACTTTGTGACTTATTCAATCAAATTAAGCAAACGCTGTGGACCCAATGAAGTGGTCCATGAGATTTTCCAACAGCTCTTTGTGAAAGGCAGCCAGAGCAAAGAGGCTATTTTAAGTTACAACTCGGCGCAAATCTGCAAAACAGGGATGCAGAGTAAATCCATTAAACCCCTGTCCTTGACCATTATTATTATAATGAATTTTGCTGTGCTTCTAATTGCTAAGAGAAGCCTAACGAGCTCATGGGGAACATTTCTGGATGCTCTTTAAGACTTGGGATGGTAGGTCAATGAGCTCATTAAAGTAGATTGTTTTACTCGGCAAAAAATAGGGAACCGATTCAGAAATCGATTGTTCCTAAAATCAATGCTGTACAATCAGTCCACGGTTACCTTATTCTATTACGGATAAAATCAGAGAGATTTGAAATGTCTTGGAACAATTAAGGAAACTTTCGTAGGGGAAAATCAGTCAGAACCGGGGTGATGGTGGAGTTAAATGTGTCATCAGCTTAGAGTCCTTACATTGCCACAAACAATCAGCCCCTCTTGAATTCTGTTGACCCTTATCTGCAGTGGTAGGATTCAACCTGCTTAACAACTGTTTCGCTGAAAATGTGAGTGTGAGTGGCTTCCGTGCATGCGTGTGCTTCCATGCATGCACATGCACACGGCTTCTGCACATGTGTGACTTCCGCCACACGGCAAGGGTCAACTGAGCAGCCTTTTGGGGCCTGCTCCGCATCATCTCTGCTCTCCAGGGCAGCGGCTGCTTCTCTCCGCTGCTGCTCTTGCTGGGAGAAAGAGCGTCTCTTGTGCAATTTAGCAACTGTGAGCCGCCGCTTTTCTCTAAGTCCCATCTGGAAAGCGCGCAGCACAGAGAAGCAGCATAGGGCGGGGCGGGGGGTGGGGTTAGCCAATGGTTGATTTTACCGGTTCTCCAAACTGTGCAAAATCATAACAAACAGTTCGCCTGAACCAGGCTGAACAGGCTGAATCCCACTCCTGCTTATTGGTGCCATTTCAGATTTGAATGTTAGTTGAGTAGTTTCTTGTGCATAGGGTTGAACAATTAATCCTTCTGAATTTTAATTTAATGCTGGACATTAATCTCATTTAATTCCACCTCCTAGCACATCCTGCTCTTATTTTACATATTCCTAAGTATATGCATTTTTTTAAAAAAAGAGGAATGACTGCCTTAGACTTCACAATATTTTTCTCCTAGACTTATCTGCAGTTCATTGTTTTAAAGGGTCACAGTCCCTTTTTTTTAGGTACCTGTCTGTAATCAAATATACATCCCGTTATTCCTTTTCCAATACATTTTCAGGATGTTTGGAAACAAAATTGCTAGAGTGGTTCAGCAGAGCTCCTTCCCCAGTTCTTAGGAGCTAAAATCCCCCTCCCACCCCACAAAGCATCACTTTCCCATGGCTCAAAAAAAAAAAAAATACTTTTCTGCAGTTAACATCTTTGATCAACAGCAATTAAAAAGCGACGAAATAAAAAGGAATAGCCTGCTTAAATCAGTTGTGCAGCAAACTGGGGATAACGGATGAGACTGCTTTTCAGAAACAACTCAGTGACGTAACATACACAGCATGTTGGAGAAGAAGATGGTGTGAGGAAACCCCACGCAGATTTGCTGCTTAGATAATATTTAATTCGGGGAGAATAGGAAATACAGGTAGTCCTGGATTTAGGATCACAATTGAGGCCAAAATTTTCCATTGCTAAGCAAGACAGTAGTTAATAGCAATAGTACTTAAAATTATATATCGCCTCAGTGTTTAGAGTACTCTTGTTATGCCTGCCACAGCTAGCAACAGATTCGGACAGTGAGGCGGTTGGGGAGGAACATGGGCCAGTCCTGGAGTCTGGAGAAGGCTCGGACGAGGGCTCTGTATTGGAGGCAGAGAGGGGGTCAGAGCCGTATGCCAGTTATCAGCTGCCTTCAGAGTCAGACATCAACGAAGCAAACAAACAGCTGGAGCCTGTCCCCAGTGTGCGCATGCGCAGAGTTGCCAGACGAAGGGAACAGCTAAAGAACAAGGGTCGACTTGAGAGTAAGGCCACAGGTGGATGATGAATGGCCCCTCCCAGAGGAAATAAAAGAGAAGCGAAAGGGGAGTGGAGTTTGCAGGAGACCATTAGTTCGCTTAATTGGTTCGTGACTCTCCAAGACGCCTTGCCAAGTCTTGCAGAGATCGGCCTGGAAGCTCTCCAAGCCAGATAAGGTCTGTGACTGTAAATCCTCCCTTGAAAGACTTTGCTGGATGTGAATGAGCAGAAATCACAGTAAATAAAATGAAAGGGTTAAAAGAGCAATACAAGTATGAGTTAAAGGTTGTCCCATTTTTCAAGCAAGGATACATTTCCTTCACACTAGAGTGTCCTCAGAAAAATTCCAAGCTGGCAGTTGCCTAACTCCAACTACAAGTAAAAGCTGCAGGGGGGTATCTGTCAATTTAAAAAGTAATATCCCTATCACAGCATCAGCTGAGAATAATAATATTCATGCAGCTCTGTTAAAGCTACCACAACTGAACTGTAAAAGAACCAAGTGACCACTAGATGGCCACAGAGAGATACAAAAAAATTGCTAATTCTTTTCCGCCACCTAGGGGTTTTTCAGAATGTCACAGGTCAGATGTGACAACCCTATCTAAAAACCTCATTTTTTGATGACAGTCAGAGGTGATATTCAGCCAGTTCGGACGAACCGGTAGCTCTGACGATCAGGTGGCCCCGCCCACCCGCCATCATGTCCTTTATTTCCTGCTTTCTATATCATCTCAATCTGAATTAATAGTCCCATGGAAATTTCTTTGAAAATCTTAGTCTTTTGCAAAATAAAAGGTTCTGGGAATTTATGCAATTTTGTGTCCTTCATTTCATCTTCTGTAATTGGCTTGTTAAGCAATTCCTTTTGTTGATCTGTAAATTTCATAATCTAGTGTTGTATCCAAATACTCTATAATCTTTTACAAACTTGGCATCTGTTTTCTATACAATTGAGAATAGTATTTAGCAAACTGATTTACCATCTCTTCTGAAGCTGAAATATAATTCTTTCTGTCTGGAGTGATAGTTGTATTTCTTTTTGGCATTTTAATGTGTTTTATTGTGAACTATTCAGAAAATTTTGACTATTGGGTGGCTTATTTTTTTAAAAAAATAATCACATAGTTGATAGGCCAACAATTTGTGTGGCTCATTATTTTTCTTGAAATACTTCTGCTTAAGAAAATTCATCTTCTTCTAAGATTCATTTACTTCCAAATGATATGCTTGATAATGAATTGTCTTAATTTTTGTTTCTTTATTTAGCATTCGATTCTGTTGCTGCTTCAACTCTATACTTCTGTTCTTCTGAATGTTATTTGAAAAATAGATCACTACTTACACTACAATCAGCTCCTCTTATTTTCCCTCTAGGAAGAGATTTTTTTTTTTAAAAAAAAATGACTTCTCTGCTGTTTTAAAAAAAAAAATCCTAGGAGGTTGACCGGAAAGAGACAAATTATTTTTTCAATTGTTTCTTTGAATTGAAGAATAAGATTTTTGATCCTTTGCAAATCGAATGGTTCCCCCCTCCCCCCAAAAAATCTGGATAAATCTACTTCATAAATAGATACATAGCTAAATGTAAACTTTCTGTTTTTTGTTGCTTTCTGTTCAATACCAAATAAATAATCTCATAATGCGTTACTGGATTTTCGTACTGCAAATAAAGAAACAACAGAAGTTGAATTAGTTTGGTAGAAGCACTTTAACTCAAATTGGCACTTCAATTTGATATTTGCTTGAACGAATAATAAAAGTGTTCAAACTCGCCTTTTTCAGAGCCATTCCTGAGTGCACTTTTAAATTGGATTATAAATCTGTGTTAAATGAACGCTGTGGTATCTTTAAGTGTAAATGTCTGGGATATATCTACTGTTCAAAAAGTTGTACGCAAAAGGAGGAAAAACAAGAACGTTCTGTTACGTCCTCATACATCTGAGAAAAATAAAGACATAAGCAATATGTCTTCAAAAGAGACAATCAACAAGCCAAAAAGGGAACAAAAAAGACCAAAACGTCCCATCCAGCCATCGATACCCAGATGAGCGTTGATTAACTTCAAGATTAATCCTCAAATAAAGACATGCGAAGTAATTGGCAGCATTTTGGTGCTTTCTATTTTTTTTTTGTACTGTAGGAAGTTAGCACCCACCCCTCTCCTAGAAAAATGAAATGTTCCCTGGGAAATATTGAAAATATTGAAAAGAAATTGGACAACCATTTGTCTGAAAAGGTACGGGGTTTCCTGCTTGAGCAGAGGGTTGGACTAGAAGACCGCCCAGGTCCCTTCCAACTCTGTTATTCTGTTAGGAGTTTCAAAAGACCTATAAATAGCTGATTAAAACTGTGAGATAAATGTAAAAGAATTTTCATCGTCTCTTGCTCAAACATTACTTTCATGAAAGGTAACGTGGTAAGATTGATTGGCAGGGATAATGATTCCTATAGACGGCAAGATTTAACATTTAATCAAACAAAGATGAAATCTTTTGAGACTCCCTGCTAGGAATAGTCTGAAACACCTCATTACTTTCAATATCTTCAAATAAGTAGTGGAGTCACTCAAAAGGAGCTCAAAACGTTAAGATGGCAAATGGAGAGGTTTTATCATATCTTAAAACCTTATAAAACAAAACTCGGAACATCTGCTAGGGCTCCTGCCTAATTGCTATTAAAATCCAATTCACAAACCGAAGAAGAAGAGAAGGGCTGGAGGATTAAAGGAATGCAGAATCAAAATAGGATAATTAATGCATAAGTATGACACTATCAATGAAAGATACATAACTAATTCTCCACAAGGTGATGCGAAGGTCTTGTCAGCGTTGACTATCCTACAATATTTATGTGTATGATTAAGAATCATGTATATCCTTTATGAATAACAGGCGCCATGGTTATAGCACGGTGTGTGTGTGTGTGTGTGTGTGTGTGTGTGTGTGTGTGTAAACTGGGCGACTTTAAGACTTGTGGACTTCAACTCCCAGAATTCACGAAGTTGAAGCCCAAAAGTCTTAAAGGCAGGGGTGAGATTCAGCCGTTCGCCGAAACGGTTGTTGCAAAGACCGCCTGCCCCTGCCTGCCCTGCCCCTCCCAGTAGTCTCCACGCGGCCCATTCATCATACCAGATAAGTGCAGGGCTCGCTGGAGGCTCTGGGAGGGCAAAAAAGAGGCTCCCGGAAGTCTGGAAAGGGCCTGTTTCCAGTCTCTGGAGGGCCTCCGGAGTCCAGGGAAGGCCGTTTTCGCCCTCCTGGAACAAGTGGCTGTCCAGTCTCTTCTTAAAAACCTACAGTGGTGAAGCACCCACAAGTTCTGGAGGCAAGTTGTCCTCACTGTTAAGAAGTTTCTCCTTAATTCCAGGTTGCTTCTCTCCTGGATTAGTTTCCATCCATTGTTTCTTGTCCTGCCCTTTGGTGCTTTGGAGAATAATTTGACCCCCTCTTCTTGGTGGCAACCCCTGAAGTACTGGAAGACTGTTATCGTGTCCCCCCATGTCCTTCTTTTCCCTGGACTAGCCAAACCCAAATCCTGCAACTGTTCTTCATATGTCTTAGTCTCCAGACCTCAAATTATCTTAGTTGCTCTTCTCTGCACTTACAATACAGTACAATAGCAGAGTTGGGAGGGACCTTGGAGGTCTTCTAGTCCAACCCCCTGCCTAGGCAGGAAACCTATACCATTTCAGACAAATGGCTATCCAACATCTTCTTAAAGACTTCCAGTGTTGGGGCATTCACAACTTCTGGAGGCAACTTCTGTTCCACTGATTAATTGTTCTAACTGTCAGGAAATTTCTCCTCAGTTCTAAGTTGCTTCTCTCCTTGATTAGTTTCCACCCATTGCTTCTTGTTCTACCCTCAGGTGCCTTGGAGAATAGTTTGACTCCCTCTTCTTTGTGGCAACCCCTGAGATCTTGGAACAATGCTATCATGTCTCCCCTAGTCCTTCTTTTCATTAAACTAGACATACCCAGTTCCAGCAACCGTTCTTCATATGTTTTAGCCTCCAGTCCCCTAATCATCTTTGTTGCTCTTCTCTGCACTCTTTCTAGAGTCTCCACATCTTTTCTACATCGTGGCGACCAGAACAGAATGCAGTATTCCAAGTGTGGCCTTACCAAGGCATTATAAAGTGGTATTAACACTTCACGTGATCTTGATTCTATCCCTCTGTTGATGCAGCCTAGGACTGTGTTGTCTTTTTGGCAGCTGCTGCACACGGCTGGCTCCTATTTAAATGGTTGTCCACTAGGACTCCAAGATCCCTTTCACAGTTGCTACTACTGAGCAAGGTACCACCTATACTGTACATGTGCATTTCATTTTTCTTGCCTAAATGCAGAACCTTACTCTTTTCACCATTGAATTTCATTTTATTAGATAGTACCCAATGTTCAAGTTTGTCAAGATCCTTCTGTATCTTAAGCTTGTCTTCTGGAGTGTTGGCTATTCCTGCCAGCTAGGTGTCTTCTGCAAATTTGATGACTTCCCCATTTCTTCCCTCATCCAAATAATCCAATCACTTTTTCCAGTGTTTGTCCTAGGATTGACTCACACCTCCACAAATACATAGCCACATCATTGCAAGACAATATATCTGTGTCATAAAATTCTGGGAGGCATTTGCTCCTCTTAATGGACATCTTAATCAAAGCCCTACATTGTTTATACCCCTTGGTGTTTTATCCACTCTGTGGATTCATCACTCAAGCGTGGTAGCTAAAAAGTACATGCTTCACTCATCTCCCATTCACGTGTAAAGCACACTATTATTTCCACGAAGCACGAGAGAACCAACATTTTTTTCCTGTTTACATTATTATTTTCTAAGTCACTTCTGTTTCTCCTCCCCTTCCACTCCTTTCTTAGGATAAGGATAACTCATTCTTGTTATACAGGTAGTCCTCAACTTACGACACACAATTGAGCCCAAAATGTACGTTGCTCAGTGAGAAATTTGTTAAGTGAATTCTGCCCCCTTTTATGACCTTACTTGCCATAATTGTTAAGTGAATTGCTGCAGTTACAAAGTTAGTAACATGGTTGTTAAGTGAATCCGGCTTCCCCACTGACTTTGCTTGTAATAAAGTCGCAAAATGAGATCACATGACACACACCCTCCCGGGGGACAATGTAACCGTCATAAATATGTGTCCGTTGCCAAGCATCCGAATTTGGATTGGGGGACTTTGGGGATGCTGCAATGGTCATAAATGTGAAAAAAGTCACTTTTTTCAGTGCCGCTGTAACTTTGAACGGTCACTAAATGAACTGCTGTAACTCGATGACTACCTGTATTCCGCCATTAATACTATTAAATATATTTATACTTTCCTTTTGCTAATTAAAGGGGTGCCTCAGTGTCTAAGATGCTGAGCTTGTCGATCAGAAAGGTCAGCAGTTTGGCAGTTTGAATCCCTGGCGCCACATAACGAAGTGAGCTCCCATTACTTGTCCCAGCTTCTGCCAACCTAGCAGTTTGAAAGCACGTAAAAAATGCAAGTAGAAAAATAGGCACCACCTTTGGTGGGAAGGGAACAGCATTCTGTGCGCCTTTGGCGTTTAGTCATGCCGGGTACATGACCACGGAGACGCCTTCGGACAGCGCTGGCTCTTCGGTTTTGAAACGGAGATGAGCACTGCCCTCTAGAGTCGGGAACAACTAGAACATATGTGCGAGGTGAACCTTTACCTTTGCTAATTAGTTTAATATAACACTCTTAAAGTTAAAAGAAGGAAGGGAGAATGGGTTTTTCCTGAGGAGATTTTCTCAGTGCATGGATGTTTCTGTCGCTTTCAACTGACATGATTTTATCACCTCCAACTTCCTACAAATTACAGACTGCGGGGAAAAATGAAAAACACTTTGACGGAGATACCCCTGGGGACAGAATGAATGTACCCAGCAATTTCTGGAAAGAGAAGATGGTTTAAAGGCACATGAATATTTCCTTTGAAGTGAGTCCTTTAAATGACTTCAAAGTAAATAAGTATAACACTGAGTATTCAGTCTACAACGTGGATTGGGATGTACAACTGTTACACTATGCTTATTTATTTATATATAAACCACATTTATCACCTTTGCAAATAACTCAAGGTGGCAACCGTATCCAATACTCCTTCGATCTATTTTCCCCAGGTCAACAACTTTGTGAGGTAAGTTGGACTGAGAGACTGGCTCAAAGTCAACCAGCTAGCTTTCATGGCTAAGGTGGGACTGGAACTCACAGACTCCTAGTGATTGGCCCAAAGTCCCCCAGCTGGCTTTAATGTGTCAGTTGGGACTAGAACTCACAGACTCCTAGTGATTGGCCCAAAGTCCCCCAGCTGGCTTTAATGTGTCAGTTGGGACTAGAACTCACAGACTCCTAGTAATTGACCCAAAGTTACCCAGCTGGCTTTCATGGCTAAGGCGGGACTAGAACACAGGGTCTCCTGGTGATTGGCCCAAAGTCACTCAGCTGGCTTTCATGTGTAAGGCGGGACTAGAACACAGGGTCTCCTGGTGATTGGCCCAAAGTCACCCAGTTGGTTTTCATGTCTAGAATTCATATCTCCCGTTTTCTAGTCTGGTGTCTCAACTACTAGACCCCTGATGGCGAACCGGTTCCCCTACCATAGAGTCTCCTCCTAGTGTGGCGTCCTTTTTCCTCTGCCGACCGGAAGTCCGGTTCCCCCACCATAGAGTCTCCTCCTGCGCGGCGTCCTTTTTCCTCTACCTGTCCTAACCGAAAGTTCTATCAATTGTGGAGCCGACTGGCGATAGGGAGCCGCAGCAGAGGGATGAAAGAGCCACATGTGGCTCCAGAGCCATGGGTTGCTCACCCCCGTACTAGACCAAACTGGCTCCAGCATGACCAACAGTGAAGGATCACGGCCATTATCCTCTCAACACTGTTGGGCCTCAAATCTTTAAGCACCCCTGGCAGAATTTCAGAGGTCTTACCTTTCGATCAATCTTGATGCGGAAGAGTATATTCTGAAAGTGGTACCCGTCGCTGACTTGTAGAACGGCCGCGTCTTCCAAACTGTCAGACCCGTCGTGAACATAATGCACGAATCCTCCTGAAAGTTCGCCGAGGCTGAACGCCCGCAGGGTCAACAGGCCGTTTCCTGAAAGCTTGACCCATTGCCCATGTTTCGGAGGGTCTAAAATCGTCACCGTCACATCTTGAGGATTATCCCTATCCTGGACATCAAGCAAGTGGCTGGTGATGGTTCCAGCATCTCCTTTCTTAACCAAGAGGACTTCGTTCTTGAGGACATAAGGAGGCTGAAACAGAATAACACACACACAAAAAATCAACTCCCGAGTGGCTGGTACAGGTAGTCCTCAACTTAGAACCGGTTCAAAGTTAATGACGGATCCCCCCCAAAAAAACGGTAATTAAAAAACCTGGATTCAAAATTCTGCCGGCACCCTCTTTCCCAATGGTAGATGATTGCATTTGGGGCACTTGGCATCAGATGGCACATATTGTCATTTGCAGCACCCCATGTGACTGTGATTTATATATTTTTTTTGTGGCAAACCAGTTTCCGCTAAAAAAAAAAAAAAGCTCTAGCGGACAAAGAGTTTGCTGAATGAATGCAGCGTTGACTTAACAACCGTGGCTTTAATTTAACGACCACCCTCCCCTGAGCGTGTATGTGCAATCCCTCCCCAGGCTTCACGAAAGTCTCCGGAGGCTGGGGAGGGCAAAAAACGGCCCCAACCGGAAGTTCTTTCGTTCCCAAACTTCCGGTTGGCCTGTTGGAGCCGTTTTTTGCCCTCCCCAGCCTCCGGAGGCGAAAATGGCCTCCCCTGGCCCTGCGGAAATGTGAAAAAACAGCTGGTGCGTGCCAGAGCTGATGGCTGGCGTGCCACCCAATATGGCTCCATGTTCCAGCTGTGGCCCGCGTGCCATAGATTCGCCATCACGGGTATAGGGTCTCCTGCTTGAGCTGAGGGTTGGACTAGAAGACCTCCAAGGTCCTTTCCAACTCTGTTATTCTGTCCTCAGTAAATAATAACAGCAACTTGGTTTGGTTTTGGTTGACTATGTGTAGTGAACTTTACACTGCCCTTGGAAAGCTGGGGCTGATCCTGAAAAGGATCTAGAAAGTGCCATTGGTGCATAACACTGCGGCCTAATGATTGGCACATGACATTGACAAGCACAAATTACACCTGTGCCCAGGGCTTCCCAGTGATTGCTAAATTAGATTGCAGCTAACTCCAGATGGGATTGGATGGCCTGGTTTTGACCATAAAGCTCGCTCTATATATTGCATCTTTTGCTTTAAATGTATGCCGATAAGGCACGTCAATCAAACAAGTAAGAAATCCATATATTTCCATCTCACCGTTACTGGATTGTTGCACAAAAGCCGATAAATATTGCCAATATGCTGTACATTTTCCCCCTCCCATCCCAGCCTGTTCAAAAATATAAATCCATCCATCCTCTACCTTACCTGTGTTGAAAAAGCTTGAACAGTGAACATTACTGGCTCAGATGTGAATTCTTGATAGCTGAGTGTAAGGAAAAACTGGCCATTCCTAGAGGAAACCCCAATACAGTATTATATTGATATAGTATAGTATAGCATAGTCTTTATTGTCATTGTACAAAATAAATACAACGGAATTGGTTTTAGCTTCACTGGTGCAAAATTATAGCGGGAATGAAAAAAGAAAAAAAAATAGTCATAGGTTTCCGCATGTGCATGTAACGATTGTGGTTGTAATTAAAAGTCTGACAGCACAAGGATAGAAACTATTTTTAAACTATTTGTTCGGCTGAATATACTTTTGATGTCTTCTGCCCGATGGTGGAAGTGCAAAGGGACACTGACCAGGGTGTGAATCATCTCTGAGTATGAGTCTTCCTTACTCTGCTAAAGCGGTGAGACCTGGCGATGTCATCCAGAGGTGTTAAAGAGGGCAACCAATGGCTTCTTGTGCCGAATTGATCGCTCTCTGTAGGGCCTTCCTATCTGCAGCTGTTAAACCAGCGTACCATAATATAATGCAATAGGTGAGGACACTTTCTATGGTGGACCGATAGAAAGAAGTCATCAGCCGTTGTTCCACCTGATTTTTCCACAGGGAAAATATACCAGTAAATGTAATTAATTACTATTACTATGTAGAGAGGTACACATTTTCATTCATCCAGAAGAATAGCCGCTGTTTATTTTTCTGGGCTTGCAAGCGTTTCCAAATCAAACCTACTTTTATTTGTTATTGTTTAATTCAAGGCCTCATAGTAATGCTCTTATCCTCAGTTTAGTTTAGTTTAGTTTAGTTTAATTTAGCTTATTGTCATTGCACCTCATGCAATGAAATTAAATGCCATCTTCAATGTACATTATGACTATAAAATAAAACACAAACACACATCCCGTTGCATTCTATACAATTGAATTGAAAACCTCTGCTATTGCATTAATATTGCACTATACAATAGGTAGAATTCAATATAGTTACTTGTTCTGACCCTTCTCTTCGTACACCAAAGCACTCCAAGAGAAGAATACTGCTAGACCATTTATTCCCAGTAAATTCACACACTGACTAGACCTTGGCAGCAATCCAGACTTCCAAGATAAGAAACAGGCACGAGAGATTCTCCAGAGTTGGTAATTAAGTTGAATCCTGCAACCAGCCTCCTCACAAAGTCTCTCCTTATATACAATCTTGAGAGGAGCCTAATTACAACCACCTGGGTCCAATTATCTTCTGTACCTGCGTAGTTGTTCTCTACGTCTATCAGCCCTTCGTTGCTGGGCGTCCAGGACCAACTCCCTTGCCTCCTCCCCACTGCTCCAAGGCATGACGTCAGGAGCACACTCCCTTTGGCTTTCACCGCTGCTCCATGCCTCAGGCGCCTCCTGGTGGCCAACCAGCCTCTCTGATCCCTGCCTGGAGTCGGAACCCTGTCCAGGGTCCTCCACATCTTCCAGAGCCGACACATAGGGCCCCTCGCTGTCGGAGTCTGTTTGCAGCTCCAACGGCTCCTGCTGGGCCACAACAGTTACTGCCCTGGGGTAGAAACTGTTTTCCAGCCTATTTGTCCTTGTTTTTTATTACCGTCTGCTAGATGGTAATAGTTCAAAAAAAGGGGTGCCCAGGATGAGATGGATTTTTAAGAATGTCTTGAACTTTCTTAAGGCATCGGGAGCTATAAAGCTCTTCCGAAGAGGGGAGGGGGCAACCAATGATCCTCTGGGCAATGGCGTTGACCCTCTGGAGCGCTGTCCTATCTGCCACTGTGCAATTGGCAAACCACACACACAGGTGCAGTAAGTTAAAATACTCTCTACGGTGCAGCTTATTTTGCTCACAACAACTACTCTGTAAGATGGGATGGGCAGAGACAAAGACTGGCCCAACGTCACCCAACCAGCTTTCATACCTAAGAAAAAACTAGAACTCCCGGTCTCCTGGTTTCTAGGCTAATACTTTAACCACTACATCAGACTGTATTGTCCCAGGACAGTCTCTTGGCTTCAGAGCCAGAAATGAACCTCTTCTGCCCTTTTCAAATCTGCCCATAATTTCAGATTTCACAAAAGAACTTTCACTTTCGACCTCTTACATCTTCTTGAAGGTCCAAAGTGGCACGCTGTATTTATGAAGACCTTCAAGATTTTGAATTCTGAATCTAAAACAATGCCCGTGTTCATGGGAAAGGCTTAGGAACATCAATTGCAAAGCAGCTTTCAGAATTTCAGCCCAGTTTGAAGGTGTCACGGTGATAATTTGACAGCTGACCAGCTAAAGCAATGATGGGAATGAGTCAGCAGGATCTTTCGCTATTATCCCTTTAAGAGCCTGTGTAATACGAGGAGGCCCTGCTAGAGTGTTTTTTGTTCATCAGGTTTCTTCCCTGCTGTATGTATAACCTATATATATATAAGGCAAATACCACCGACTCATCACGAAATCTCCCGAACTGTAAAGCCTACAAACTTGAAATTTGGCACCTATGTTCCCCTTGGCTTCTAGGTGCTCGCTAAGAAAGGATTTTTCAAAATGACCATCATATCATTGGCATGTCATATACAGTAATTAACACACTCTGATGCCAAGGAGTTCTACTCCCCCTTCCCACCTGAAAAGAACTCTGTTCCAACTGCCAGTTGCCTCACATTCCGTTACCTCAGTTCAAATTGGCAGACGTTCCACTCCTTCACTCAGGAGCAGTCTGGGGCACCTTATAGTGCTAAACGTTTGTACCTCACCAAAATGTCTACGCCTTCCACCTATGGAACTGCTTTTGGACTCAAGACGGCGGGAGCGATATTCCCTGATGCGTTTCAATCACCGATCACCACTGAGTCAATTTCGTCACAAAGCATGGGTATCCAGCTAATATTCCTATATTCCTATTGTAGATTCTATTCCTATATTCCTATTTAGATAAAAACCACTATTTGATACAATCCATTGTTGGCTGTACTTGCTCCCGGTTGATACAAGCGATAAGGCTTGTGCACACACTGACAGAATTCTTCTCCCATGCGCCTCATATTCCCCTCATACAGAAGAGGTAAAGAACCACCAAATCACCTGGATTTCATTTTGTCATGGGCAAAGAAAACACGCTCTTCCTTCACGTCTTCCCAGCTGAAATGGTCCAGCTCTCTTTCTTTCCCTTCAGCCAGGACTACCAGCCTGCCGTTGGTGGGAAGGGCTGCCACGCGAAAGAGGAGGTCTTCTCCATAGCTCTCTAGGTTTTCTACTTCCATCAAGGAACCATCTAGTAGTTTCAGCCCCCCAATTCCTACCAAGAGGAGGCTCTTGGCATTGAACCCAGGAGCTAAAGGCCCAGAAGCTAAAACAAAAGAAAGAAAGAAAATTCGTCAAAATTCACTCTATTAATTATGGAACGGAATGGAATAGAGTAGAATAGAATAAAATAGAATGGAATGGAATGAAATGGAATAAGGAATAGAATAGAATGGAATAAGGAATGGAATGGAATAGAGTAGAATAGAATAAAATAGAATGGAATGGAATGAAATGGAATAAGGAATAGAATAGAATGGAATAAGGAATGGAATGGAGTAGAATAGAATAGAATAGAATAGAATAGAATAGAATAGAATGAAGTGAAATAAGGAATAGAATGGAATGGAATAGAATAGAATAGAATAGAATAGAATAAGGCAGTGATTCCCAAAGTGTGCGCCACGGCTCCCTGGGGAGCCGCGCTATCGTCATAAGGGCGCCGCGAAATATTCTATTAATACCTGCGCCGGGCGCCCGCTTCCCTCCCTCCTCTCGGGCTTTGGAGGGAAGCTTCTGCAAAAGCCCGGGCATGACAAGTCTCCCAGGCTGAAATTTGCTGAGCTGTACGTGCGCGCCTGTTTTCCACGGTGTGGAGCAGCGGCGAGATTCTGGGCGGTGAGCGATGATTCCGGGGGGCATCAGTGGGGGGGGCAGGGTCCCCCTCGCGTTCCTCATCTTCCCGGATGGCCCCTGGAATCATTGCTCGCCGCGCAGAATCTCGCCGCTGCTCCACGCCGTGGAAAACAGGCGCGTGCGCACAGCTCGGCAAATTAAAGCCTGGGAGACTTGTTGCCACTCGCCTTTGCAGAAGCTTCCCTCCGAAGCGTTCCGAGGGAGGGCTGTAAACTTCCCTCCGAAGTCTTGGGAAGTTCTGAGGAGCCCCCCAAGGCAAAACGCCGCTGCCAGGTAGCTAAAAGTACGTCTCTGATTCGTCTCTGTCAGTCTCTCTCTGATTCCCTCTCTCACTCCCTCTCTCTGTTCCTCTCTCTGTCTGTCTGTCTCACTCACACACACACTGGTGACCACAGTGTGTGTGTGTGTGAGTGAGACAGACAGACAGAGAGAGGAACAGAGAGGGAGTGAGGGAGGGAATCAGAGAGAGACTGACAGACAGACACACACACACACACACACACAGAGAGGGGGGGAGGGAGGGAGAGAAAGATAGACAGACAGAGAGAGAGACACACACAGAGTGAGTGATTAAGTGAATGAGTGAGAGACAGACACACCCACATACACAGAGTGACAGAGAGAGAGGAAGGGAGGGGAGAGAGACAGAGGGAGAGACAGACACACACAGAGAGAGAGAGAGAGAGAGAGAGAGAGAGAGAGAGAGGGGGAGGGAGGGGGAGAAAGATAGACAGAGACACACACACAGAGTGAGTGATTAAGTGAATGAGTGAGAGACAGACACACCCACATACACAGAGTGACAGAGAGAGAGGAAGGGAGGGGAGAGAGACAGAGGGAGAGACAGAGACACACACACACACACACAGAGTGAGTGAGAGACAGACAGACAGACACACACACACACACAGAGTGACAGAGATGGGGGAAGGAGGAGAGAGAGACAGAGATACAGAGAGAGAGAGAGACAGATAGACACCCAGAGAAAATGACAGAGGGAGACAGAGAGGGAGGGAGGGAGAGAGAGACAAAGAGCCAGAGAGAGAGAGAGAAAGAAAAAGAAAAAAAGAAAGAAAGTGGGAGAGAGAGATGAAAGAAAGAAAGAAAAACAACATATGACCACAATTGAGCCCAAAATTTTGGTTGCTAAGCAAGAGCGGCTCTCCAAATAAATTTCAATCGTGGTTTTGGCGAGATTTGGCTCAGTTGAAAAAAAAGGTTGCCCACCACTGGGCTAGTGTGGTGGTTAAGTTACTTTTCAAAAGCTATTTTTCTGATCCAAGATTTGAGAAGTTGTGCAGCGAACAACAAGCCCATCCATCCCATTAATAATTTTAAATCATTAAACGATGTTCAATAAATTGTGAATTTAAAGCTCGTGTTTAATTTATTTTTCAATTAACCTAACCTTAACGAACTAAAAAGTAGATTTCCAAATCCTTAAAAAGTCAAAAATTTAAAAAAATCGGATGTACCTATTAAGGGAGCCGCGGAAAAAATCCAAAGTGTTATGGGAGCCGCAAACCGAAAAAGATTGGGAACCTCTGGAATAAGGAATGGAATAGTATAGAATAGAATAAGGAATGGAATGGAAGAAGGAACGGAATAGAATAGAATAGAATAGGAGAGTGGAGAGGAGTGGAGAGGAGTGGAATGGAATAGAATAGAATATGAATATAATTTTGATCATGTGGCCGTGGGGATGCTACAACATCCGTAAGTGTGAAACATGGTCATAAGTCATTTTTTTCAGTGCTGTTGTAACTTTGAACAGTCATTAAATGAACTGTTGTAAGTCAAGGACTAACTGTATGGGGAAAAGAGGATAGCCAGAATCTCAAGAAGAAATTTCTAGCAATTAAAAAATAGTCAGGATGCTTCAGGAGAAATGAGGGGAAAAAAATAGAGAGACATAAAACCAATGTTAGTGAACATCCTGCTTTATTACAGTAGACTGATCATGCACTGTAAAGGTATATTCTGTTTAAAATGCTTTATCGTCTTAAATTCTCAGAGCTGCAGTTTGCAGGACGGCAGAAAATTTCCTCTAAAATTTGTCCCAAGTGTGACACAGGCAGAAATATGCCAGGTTTCTTCAGACTGACAATTCCCAACCCAATAAATCATCATGTGGTTGGAAGCACTTCAGCGAATGTTAATGTGTGGACTCAGTCACCACGGATTACAAATCATGGTTTATATCTTAGTGCACTGTACGTATTCAAGCTTGATGATTTATTCCAGGGCTCTCCAAACTTGGCCACTTTTAAGGCTTGTGGCCTACGGTCTGACTTCAGCATAGTACACAAAATTGTCTCCTACAACGTCCTACCTGTCAATGACTACTTCAGCTTCAACCACAATAATACATAGGCAAACAATCGATACAAACTCAAGGTAAACCGCTCCAAACTCGATTGCAGAAAATGCAACTTCAGCAAAAGAGCGGTCAACGCCTGGAATGCTCTACCTGACTCCGTTGTTACATCCTCAAACCCCCACAGCTTCAACCTTAAATTGTCTACTGTGGACCTCACCCAGGGGTGGGTTCCTGCCAGTTCTAACCTCTTCTATAGAAGAGGTTCCACAAATCTACCGTGCCGTTTAGAACCGGTTCCAGCTCCCTCCCCCCACCCGTCTGCACATCATCAAGATGAAGAGCGAGAGGAGGAATTCTGGGAGTCGAAGTCCACAAGTCTTAAAGCTGTCAAGTTTGAACACCCCTGTGATTTTTTTTTCTAAAGGGTTAGGGGTGCAAGGGTCTTGTAACTTGACAGCTTTAAGACTTGCGTGCTTCAAATGCCAGAGTTTCTGAGCCAACATTTTGGTTGCTAAGCAAGAGCGTTGTTAAGTGAGTTTCACCACGTTTTGCAAGTTGGCCACGCCCACCCAGTCACATGGCCAGCAAGCCACTCTCGCCCGGTCACATGGCCGGCAAGCCTCTCCCACAAAGCAGGCCACACCTACAGAAGAGGTTCTAAAAATTTTTGAAACCCACCACTGACCTCACCCCATTCCTACGAGGTCCGTAAAGGGGGCGTAAATAAGCGCACCAACGTGCCTTCGGTCCCTGTCCTACTGTCCCCATTTATTTGTTCTCCTTTCCTTTGTTCATGTTTATACTTATACCTGTTATCTTATACATGTTCGACAAACTAAATAATTAAAATTAAAAACTCCCAGAATTCCCCAGCCAGCCATCCTGGCTAGGGAATTCTGGGAGCTGAAGTCCACAAGTCTTAAAGTTTGGCCAAGTTTGGAGAGGTTGATTCAGCAAACCATGGTTGACACAAACTGTGGTTCAGCGTGTCCATGGAAGATTCTCAGTCATCGAGCCCTGGTTGTCCCAGAGTAGTGCAGCGTGAACCAGTTTCCATCCTTGTCAAATCACTGTTTTTTGTTTTGTTTTGAATCTTAAACATGAGAAGCTAAGGGCTGAATCCGATTATCCTGAAATGGCTGGAGGGGGAAACTCACATTTGCACTGCCGATTTCGGGGGTCGTTGTAGACGCCGCCGCGCCCACAGTCAGCCACGCAAAGGCCTTTCTGGAGAAATGTGGTGGAATTACAAACTCGGCATCTGGTGGGACTGTCACACTCCAAGCATCCCTCGGGGCAAGCTGGCATGAATGGAAAAGCAAGAGGCTAAGATAGGCAAATTCAACCGGGAAAACAAGGCGGCGGTTATGTAACTCCTTTATTGATAGTCAAGGGAAGTTAATTCTGAACACGTCTCCCTTTGCCGTCAGGCTTGCTGAGGGTTGAAATCGGATGGCTCATTTAAAAAGCCACCCTATTTTACTTGGGACTCAAATTTCCACAAGGTGAGGCGAACAAATGTTCCGTCCCCCCGTGCCCTGGTTATCTCATGTCTGGACTGCTGCAAAGGGCTCCACGTGGGCTTACCCTTGAAGAGATTAGATTATCAGAGTTGGAAGGGACCTTGGAGGTCATCTAGTCCAACCCCCCTAGTCCAAGCAGGAGACCCTACACCAGTGATGGCTAACCCTTTTCTCCTTGTGTGCTGAAATTGTGCACGCCCACACCCATAATGCAATGTGCCCCCCGTGCATCTGCGCATGACCCCCCCATGCTCCCCCCGTGACCCTCCCCGTGCATGTGGCATGACCCCCTCCGCGCGCCTTTTTGGGTCTAGCAGGCCTCCCTTAAGCCTCTCGGGAGGGGGGGGGCATGATGCACCTCCCCGTGCATCCCATTTTTGGCCTAGCAGGCCTCCCTGAAGCCTCCTGGGACCAAAATTGGGGCACGAAGGGGCACCACACACACTCGTGATCCCACCCCCCCCCCGGTGCATCTTCCACATGCACGGCAGAGACCCAAAAATCAGCTGGCCGGCGGGAGGTGCACACATGCGTGAAGATAAGCTGGGTGACGGCTCATGTGCCCACAGAGAGGGCTCCGTGTGCCACCTGTGGCAGGCATGCTATAGGTTCGCCATCACGGCCCTACACCGTTTCTGACAGATAGCAGTCCAGTCTCTTCTTGAAAGCCTCCAGTGATGAAGCTCCCACAATGTCCGAAGGCAACTTCTGTTCCATGGGTTGATTGCTCTCTATCAAGACAGTCCCTCCTTATTTCTAGGCTGCTGGTACAGAATACGGCTACATGGGCAGTTCCAGGAAGACCATAGGGTGGCCCGCATAATGCCCCTGTTGTGTGAGCTGTACAGAGGGCCAATTTGCTTCTGGGTCCTATTCCAGGTGTTGGCGATCTCTTTTAAAGCCCTTTGCAGCGTGGGTACATGGGCCATCGTACCCCAATGGGATTGGCTCCCCCCACTCACTCTGGCACAATGTGGACTCCCATCAGTCAAGAAATTCCAGCTGTTGGGGTCCAGGAGAAGATCCTTTCCTGCCATGGCTCCAGTCGTGGGTTTCAAAAATTTTTTAGAACCTCTTCTGTAGGTGTGGCCTGCTTTGTGGGAGTGGCTTGCCAGCCATGTGACAGGGTGGGCGTGGCTTGGCAGTCATGTGACTGGGTGGGCGTGGCTAACTTGACAGCTTTAAGATTTTAAGGTTTAGATAGGACTCTTAATAGGCGGGCGGGGTGATTGGTGAGCCAGCCAATCAGTGAGGGGCAAGCGGGGCAAGCGGGGCAAGCGTGGTGCGGACGGGCAGGGGGAGGGAGCTGGAACCGGTTCTAAACGGCACGGTAGATTTGTGGAACCTCTTCTATAGAAGAGGGTAGAACTGGCAGGAACCCACCCCTGCATGGCTCCCACCCTCTGGAACATTGGGTCCCCCAAGGTGAGTCACTTGGCCTCTGGAGGGGCCTTAAAAACCCTTAAACCGGGCCTGGGGTCTTGATGCAGGCATTCCATATTGAAGATGCTTAGTGGATTTCTACCAAACGTTTTTTCCTTCCGACATGTTCTGCAAATCACATATATATTTAAAAGGTTCTGTTTAAATGAAGCATGATTGCTCGCGTAAGGACTTTGTCCCAATGGGTGAAATCTCAGGTGTGTTCTTCTTTGGCACTTTAAAAAAAAATTACCCAGATTGCTCTGGGCATCAAGCATGTTTAATTTTTAATGCCCTAACTCATTTACCTAGGCATATCTGCCCTCCATGGTCTCCGTAGTACCGCTTCCCACAAGACAAGACACATTGGGAATCCAGGAGCAGGAACGGAGCCTGGCAGCGCACGCATTTCCCCGGCCCGTCGCACTGGAGGCAGTGGTCATCATCGCATCCTGCAAAGCCCCAGAAGAAACTCAGAAAGGAGTGTTTCCCTACTTACATAGGATACAGCGATTCATTCTATGCTTTTCCTGCCCTGTTGTGGCCCGGCCAGCGGCCGGTGGAGCTGGTGGCAGATTCAGACAGTGAGGAGGTTGGGGAGGAACCTGGGCCAGTCCTGTAGTCTGGGGAAGGCTCTGATGAGGGCTCTGCGTCGGAGGCAGAGAGAGGGCCAGGGCCGTCTGACAGTTAATCAACTACTTTTGGAGTCAGAGATCAGTGGGGCAGAAGAACAGCTGGAGCCTGTTCCTGATGTGCGCATGCACAGAGCTGCCAGACGAAGGGAACAGCTAAAGAACAGGGGCCGACTCGGGAGTAAAGGCACAGGTGAACGGTGAATGGCCCCTCCCAGAGGAAATAAAAAGGAGAAAAAAGGGGAGTAGAGTTTGCAGGAGGCAATTAGTCAATTCATTCGGGTGGAGATCTGTTCCTGAGTTCTTGCCAAGTATTGCCTGCTACAGAGTGGCGTTTGGAAGATATCGGCCTGGCAGCTCTCCAAGCCTGATAAAGGCCCGTAGTTGTGAAATCTCATGAAAGACTGTTGGCCATTCACCGTCCACCCGTGCCTTTATTCCCAAGTCGACCCTTGTTCCTTAACTGTTCCCTTCTTCTGGCAGTTCTGCACATGTGCACATCAGGAACAGGCTCCAGCTGTTCTTCTGCCCCACTGATGTCTGACTCTGAAGGCAGCTGATAACTGGCATACGGCCCTGGCCCCCTCCCTGCCTCTGACACAGAGCCCACGTCAGAGCCTTCCCCAGACTCCAGGACTGGCCCATGTTCCTCCCCAACCTCCTCACTGTCTGAATCTGCTGCCAGCTTTGCTGGCAGGCCACACCACTTTCTTGCCACAGTTGTTAAGTGAATCCCTGAGGCTACTAAGTTACCAACACAGTTGTTAAAGTGAATCTGGCTTCCCCACTGCTTATCAGAAAGTCGCAAAAGGTGATCCTGTGACCAATAGGAGACTGCAACCCTCATAAGTCGGTTGCCAAGGGCCCGAAATCTGATCACATCACTGTGGGGATGCTGCAACGGTCGTTAAGTATGAAAAATGATCATGTCGCTTTTTTTCCAATTCCGTTGTGACTTGAAATGATTAAAAATCCTGGTAGGTTGTTTTTTTTTTTAATGGCAACTGTTTGTTGTGATTTCTGAACTAGCCCCTCTCAAGGTGATCGCACAAAATGGTGCCTTAAGTACAGCGGTGGGATTCCTTTCCCTTCCGGTTCGCAAATGTGAGCGCACGCGCCACCTCTGCGCATGCACAGTGCTCGTGCATTAGGTCGGGGCAGGTAGGCAGAGCCTCCCACAGCCGCTGCTACCGGTTCACCCAAATCGGAGAGAACTGGCTGAATATTAAGTCCCCCTGTGCCAGTAGTGGGATACAACCGGGCGTACCGGTGCCTGCTGGGAGCACCAGCTACCATTCCGGTAAGATGCTCTGGAGGGCCCACCTGCTTGCCTGCTCTCCTTAGCTCTATTTGAGCCGATCGGGGCATACAGCGCCTGCACAACGCTCCGCCAAGCAGCTGGAGACTCCCGGCCCCGTTGCAACGTACCGGTTGCAACGGGATCCTTAACCCACCACTGCCCTGTGCCAAGACTCACTTTGACATGTTTCGGATTCCCTGTAAAATCCCGGCAGACAGTGCTCAATGCAGGCTCCTTGCTGGAGAAAATACCCCTCCATGCACTGCAGGCAATCTGTACGGTTGGGGCCGTGGCAAACATTGCAGCTCCAGTCGCACTCTGGAACAAGACAATAAAAGAGAGCGTTCCTCCCAGAGCCACCGCGTTCTTTCTCCCTTTATACCTCCCCGATTCCATCCATCACGCCACTACTCGTCTGCAGGCGCACTGAAGGGCAGAGGAAAAACAGCAGAACAGATGTAAGACTTGGGGAAGGAACGCCAAAGGAGATGGTCTTAAAATAACGCAAATTCTTCCCTTGGAGTTTCGGGTTTTTTCCAATTATGTTAACATTGTCGCGGCTGCTCTGTTTTTCCCCCAGCCGTCCAGATGCACGAAGCGCGACAGCCATCCTCTCTAGTGGCTAGAGCGCTGATCAGCCCAGGCAGGCCGCCCAGGGAGGCCGTCAGTGTTTTCTCTCTCAATGACTGGGGCCAGTGGGATTTCCCCATAAACGCAGCTAATTAAGCCGGCCAGATTGACAACGGAAGGTGACATTGGCTCAGCAGTTCAAACACCGTTTCCAGAAATGGAATGCGGCGAAGTAGATTGTAGGTTCATTCTCATCTCTGTACATTTCCACATCAGGGAGACAAAAAAAGGAATTGTTTGAAGGGAAGAGTAAAAGAACCATACGGAAAGGAATCAAACTGTGACCAGGCCAACTTGACATTCATGTCTCACTAATCAATGGATTTGGGATCTTTGAAGTTTGTGTGACACTGATGGTGAGTGTTCATGACGCCGAAATGATGAGACAAGAGATAAGCAAATAGAAGTGGGCAGGTGGCTAAGGATTTTTTTTTAGGAAAGGCAGATACGTTTCTGTTCCAACGGAATCCAACTCCATAGCTGTGTGTGGTCTACAACTCCACTTTCTGTAGCCTCCAGAGCAATGTTTCTCAACCTTGATAATTTTAAGAGGTCTGGATTTCAATTCCCAGAATTCCCCAATCAGCATGAGACTCTTTTAAGAGGTCTGGATTTCAATTCCCAGAATTCCCTGGCTAGCAAGAGACGCTTTTAAGAGGTCTGGATTTCAATTCCCACAATTTCAATTCCCAGAATTCCCCGGCCAGCATGAGACTCTTTTAAGAGGTCTGGATTTCAATTCCCACAATTTCAATTCCCAGAATTCCCCAACCAGCATGAGACTCTTTTAAGAGGTCTGGATTTCAATTCCCAGAATTCCCCAACCAGCATGAGACTCTTTTAAGAGGCCTGGATTTTAATTCCCAGAATTCCCCAACCAGCATGAGACTCTTTTAAGAGGTCTGGATTTCAATTCCCACAATTTCAATTCCCAGAATTCCCGGGCCAGCATGAGACTCTTTTAAGAGGTCTGGATTTCAATTCCCACAATTTCAATTCCCAGAATTCCCCAACCAGCATGAGACTCTTTTAAGAGGTCTGGATTTCAATTCCCACAATTTCAATTCCCAGAATTCCCCGGCCAGCATGAGACTCTTTTAAGAGGTATGGATTTCAATTCCCACAATTTCAATTCCCAGAATTCCCCAACCAGCATGAGACTCTTTTAAGAGGTATGGATTTCAATTCCCACAATTTCAATTCCCAGAATTCCCCAACCAGCATGAGACTCTTTTAAGAGGTATGGATTTCAATTCCCACAATTTCAATTCCCAGAATTCCCCGGCCAGCATGAGACTCTTTTAAGAGGTCTGGATTTCAATTCCCACAATTTCAATTCCCAGAATTCCCCAACCAGCATGAGACTCTTTTAAGAGATCTGGATTTCAATTCCCACAATTTCAATTCCCAGAATTCCCCAACCAGCATGAGACTCTTTTAAGAGGTCTGGATTTCAATTCCCACAATTTCAATTCCCAGAATTCCCTGGCCAGCATGAGACTCTTTTAAAAGTTGTGGAATTCTGGGAGTTGAAGTTCACAGCTCTTAAATTTGTCGAGAAACACTGCTCCAGAGTTTCCACCAACTCTGTTTTGAATGAAATTAACAGGAACCTTCTCCAACTCTTGACATAACCCTAAAATATAGATAGGCTTACGTCCAAACTAAGGCTAGTTGCTAAGTGAGGCAGTTATTACGTGAGTCACCCCTGGTTTTATGTTCTTTTTTGCCAGGTTTGTTAAGCAAATCATTGCAGTTAAATTAATCATGTCGTCATTAAACAAATCTGGTCTCCCCCATTGACTTTCTACCTTGTGCCTTGCAACTTTCTGAGGCAGAAAATCTGTATCAAATAAAGAAACAGCGAAATGGAAAAGGGCTTCCCGTCACAAAAGAGGTCACCCACAGAAATGGCTCTTCTGTTGTATTGGAGAGAGCAGATTGGCCGAGAGAAAATGGGGGAGAAGATAGGAATGGAGAAGAGGAGGAGGAGGAGGAGGAGAGAAGGAGGAGGAGAGGAGGAGGAGGAGAGAATGAGGAGGAGAACAGAAGGAGGAGAAGGAGGAAGAAAGGAGGAGGAGGAAGAGAGCAGGAGGAGGAGAAGATGAGGATGGTTTTTAGAGCTTTTTGGAGCTCCAAATTATTAAAAATTATCTCTCTGATAAGTAGCTGTGATAAGCAGAAGTGCAGAGACATTCTTTGGATCTTTCGGCCAAATTCTCAGCATTTCACCTAGGATAGCTTATCTCAGTCCCTGCGATAACCATATGGAATTTCAATCCAACACTATTATTTTAACATCTGGTTAAATATTACCTCAGGATAACAACAATCCAATGCATTTTCTCGAGATGCAAAGGATGGGGATTTATTGGACATTAGAAGAAAGTTGCCTACGTGAATTCTCAATCATCCAATTCATGGTTGTCCCAAAGGTGCTTTTCAAAAGGCAACTTCTTGAAGTTCTCACCCCCCTCCCCGAAAACATTTCACTTCTCATCCAAGAAGCTTCTTCAGTTCTGGAGAAGAAGGTTGTTGGATTTAGAATTAGATGAAAGCAAAAAATAAGGGGTCATTGGGATTAGGCCCTAGATTGATTTTCAACCCCTTCTTGGCCCTGCTTTCCGTCTTCATCCCACTCCCATGAATTCTAGATTCCATTTTGCTCCAACGTGTTCGTTTCCTGAGCTAGCAAATTCATGAATAAAGAGGCCCTCATTAATCAGAGGTTCTGCTCCTTATTTTCATCGTGTCGCAATCTTTAAAAAGGAATAAGATCAGTCGGTCTCAGGGTAACTAATTATGAGATAAGTCACTAAAGAAGATGGAAATAATTTCCCTTAGATAATGTATTTATAATGCAATTTTGTTCGGGTCAGAAAAGAGCAAGACCCCAATCTTCTTCTGATAGTGGATTTTTTTTTTTGGAACATGACACCAGGACCTTGCTGGCTCACTTGGTGGGTCTGAAGATCTACCTCTACTGAAGGACACTTCCTGCCAGGCCTGCAGCTATCTTTTCTTTTGGGTCTGTGACCTGCCACACTTTCTATTATTCTGCTATGCATTTTCTATTGTGGGAAAATGGGATTGTACGGAGTTAGATGCTATGTAGCCATAACAATATACTTTCTGGAAAGCCAAGGTCATCCTTTGTCTTTGCACCTCTGCACCTGACCGGAACCGGATGGGTGGAACTGCCAGCATGACAATGGAAGATTGGACCATGGGATGGACTGGTGGGTACAGGGCAAGATCTTGAACTTTCAATTGGATGGAGAAAACCAGGAAGCTTTCAGATTTGGGTTTTCCCAGATGTGCCAACATGGCTCTCTTAACAAATTGGTACTTTGAGCAATACTTTGCCTTGGACTCTGATTTACTTTTGGATGCTATTTGGAACCCTGACACCTGCCACATTTCCAGCAAATATATGAAACCAGCTGAGTTTTAATCTATACAACCGGTTAACCCAGTTTGGTGTGGTGGTTAAGGTGCTGCCCTAGAAAGCAGGAGACTGTGAGTTCCAGTTCTGCCTTAGCATGAAATCCAGTTGGGTGACTTTAGGTCAATGACCAGGAGACAGTGAGTTCTAGTCCTGTCTCAGCTATGAAAGTCGGATGGGTACATTTGGGCCAATGACAGGAGACAATGAGATTTAGTCCCACTTAGGCATGAAAGCCGATTGGTTGATTCTGGGTCAATCACCAAAAGACTGTGAATTCTAATTCTGCCAATCCAACTCACTTCACAGGGTTGTTGTTATGGGGGAAAAGAGGTAGGAGAAAGGAGCATAATGTATGTTCACAGTCTTATTTATAAAAATAATACAAGTGGGATAAAAATCTAATAAATAAATGAACCAATTTTGAGAAGAGGGGAGGGGAGGGGAAGAGGTCATTGAGGGATTTACAAAGCTAAACGCATTCATCTTTATCAGCTAGTTGTTACTAAGACTCAACATGAACATTTTTGGAATTCCCTTCACCTTTGCATGTCCTGGTAGACAAGTCAAGGAAATATTGCGAAGGACATTTATCATACTGGCACTCTCCAAACAGTAAGACTTTGGATGGGTCTTTGCAAGATGTACAGTGGGATCTCGAATCACAACTCAAACACGAGTCACTGCAAGCTGGAGAGAAAGATAAAACATCAAGATAGATCAGATTTCACATGAAGAAACGAAGCTGTAAGACTTACAAGTTCCAAATCTCCATTTGAAAGAACGCTTCAGAAGTCTTTCTATGGAGGGACAACTTGCAATACAGAGATTTTTCTTTCTAAACTAAATTACCGAGCTACATATATAAAACACTTTGGATAAGTCAAAGCATTATAAGAAGTAGGCATGCTCTATTTCTATAAAGACAAGGTTTTTTTTTCACTTCATCATTGATAGGCATAGCATGGAGGACAGTCCTGAACCAAAAGTTAATTCAGCTTTTAATTTCATTCATTTGATTAACTTCCTGTGTAATAATACAGATCTTTTTTGGGTACATGAAAAAGGAAATGCTGGCAACTTTAAGACATGTGGACTTCAACTCCCAGCATTCCTCAGCCAACCATGCTGAGGAATTCTGGGAGTTGAAGTCCACAAGTCTTAAAAGGTGGGAAGCCCTAGTACAGGGGTGTCGAACTCGATTTCATTGAGAAACGCATTAGGGTTGTGTTTGACCTTGGGTGGCCAGGGTGGGCATGGTCAACTCGACTTCACTCGTGTCAGGGGCGCAGGTGGAACAGGGGTGGGTTCTGACTGCTGCTATTGCCAGTTTGTTCAGGGTGCCAGTTGCACACGGACGCTTGCTGCGCGCATGCGCAGTACAAAAAAATTTGCTTCAGCGCATGTGCAGAAGCAAAAAACAAGATGGCGGTGCCTCCGCCACTGCCGAGAGAACTGGTTTGGGGGCGTGGCAGGCCGAGTTACTACCTACTTCACCGAACCGGGCCAAACCGGTAAGAACCCACCTCTACTGTGGAGGCCCAGGTACTCTGCCAGCAAAAACAGGCTCTCAAGCTCCGTTTTTTGCCAGGGTCTCTTGCAAACCCCTGCCAGTGAAAACGGAGCTTGGGGGGGGGGGGTCCACACACAGTCCTCCTGATCTCCATTTTCACTGGCAGAGGCACTGCAGGCCGGTCCTTCGCTGTTTCCAGGGCAGCCCCACGGGCCAGATCTAAGCACCTTGCATGCCGGATCTGTCCCCCGAGTTTTGAGTTTGACACCCTTGTCCTAGTATAGCCCAACCTATCTAGGAGACATCCTAACAGGGAAGACATCCATAGTGATGATACCAAACTCCAACGAATGACATCACCCAACAGTTTTACGTCAATGTGAAATTATTGCAAGCTTAAGCTCTCTACAAAAATCTGAGCTACTAACAGCCAAAGCAAATTGGCAGTCGATAAGAGTCGAAATGATTTGAGGTGGGTTTGATGCGTCAAACTCTCAGGCACCACACAAGTGAGGGGCCGTGGGTGTGACTTCTCTCCTCCTTAACACCTGGATTGGAACAGACTCAACGAGGGACTGGAACAGACTACTGAGGAATGAGGTGAACCACTGCTCCAGATTTCTCCTGACCTGCTAGATTTGCATCTACAAGGGAAGTCTGACCGAGAGCCACATTTGAACATAAGCACAAGAATTGATTTAAAGCAATGTAGATCCGAGTGTAGGAGTTGACCAGGCTGAGCCTGAGGGAGGGGTCAAATGCACCATCAGTTTTGAGTCCTTTCATGCCCACAAAAGATCTAAGTCTAACCCACCTCAAATCATTTCGGCTCTTATCGACTGCCAATTTGCTTTGGCTGTTAGTAGCTCAGATTTTTGTAGAGAGCTTAAGCTTGCAATGAATCTTCATACCCATTTGAACTGTCTGGATCTTCTGATTTCCCTGACACCTGACACCCAGAAATCTAGAGCAGCAGCTGGCTGGGGAATTCTGGGAGTTGACATCCACATATCTTAGACTTGCAAGTTTGAGAAACAGGGCTTTAACAGATTAATTAATTAAGGATAGATCAAACAAGAATAGAGTGGTTCGGTGGCCTAGAGATGGAGCTGTTGCCTCACAATCAGGATGCTGTGAGTTCGATCCTAGGCAGAGGCTGATATTTCTCTCTCTGGGCACAATGAGAATATATCTGCTGGGAAAAAAAACTCCTCACTGGCAACAGGAAGGGCATCCGGCCAGTACACACTCAGTTCCAGTCAGTTGCACAGACTCAACCCCATAAGGGATTATGGGGTCATTAAAAGGAGATGATAGAGCAAACAAGAATGAACATCCTGTATGAACTCTTCGAGTTAGTACAGCTTCCACGTAATCACAGTCAAAAACTAAACCTTCCTTCTCCCCTAACTTTCTTCCTTTAAGTTTAAGAAGACACAATTCCACGCTGCCTGCCCACTTCTCTCAATCTAATCCATCCTATCGTATGGCTGGTATCTAATTTTCTATGCTATAGCATCTCATTCGCTTTATCAATTCCAGAGAGTGTCACAAGGCTTAATTAATTAACAACTGTAACATTAAGAAGATCTGTGGATTAACAGAGCGAAGGAACGGCTAATTGTGAGCTGTATTACCATTTACCAACTTCAAATATACCAGTGACATATTATTCAAAACGGCGGCGTAGAAGCAATATAAAGCATACAGTGTCAGCTACTTAAGATTGGTCTGGGCCGCAGTGTTACTAGAAACACTTGATAGAAATGTTTGGGATTTATTGCAAGCCTGTTTTCAGCAGTCTCTTTTAATCGTAACTTTCTCAGCCTATTCTACAATGTGCTACTCTAAAGATCCTGAATTAATGCCACCATCTTAATTTTAGTTGGATGTTTCTCCTTTCTGTTCTGTGGGAGTCAAGGTAATGATAATTTAACATGTCCCGAACATGGGAATGTCCTAGAGAAGTCTATAATGCAATTTGCTCAGTTTGAATTAGTGTATTGTGTGAATTCGGCCATTGTAGCTTCTGAAGCAGAAATGTATAGCTGAGCGCCGTATTTCTCAACCTTGGCAGCTTTAAGATGTGTGGACTTCAACTCCCAGAATGTGCTGGCTGGGGAATTCTGGGAGTTGAAGTCCCCACGTCTTAAAGTTGGCAAGGTGGAGAAACACTGGCTTAGTGTGCTGGCACAATACCAATCATTGTGGTGTATCTAGCAAGCCATGTCTTGAGTAGGGTGCGCGAATTGGGATGCACAAATGTCACACAGCCACGCAACAAATGACCCTACAATTTACAGATAGTGCTCAACTTGCAATCATTTATTTAGTAACCATTCATAGCGATTTGGCCATGGTAAGTTGGGCGTGGCCTGTTGGCCACAGCAAGTTGCCCTAGACCAGGAGGGTTGTCAAACTCGATTTCATTGAGGGGCGCATCAGGGTTGAGTTTGACCTCGGGGAGCTGGGGTGCATGGCCAGGGGGGCATGACCAGCTCGACATCACTCATGTCGAAGGCACCTGTGGTACCCAAGTGCTAAGACAGGACTTCCCTCAGACCCTCCTTTACTCTCATTACAATCTTCCTTCCTTCCCTCCCTCCCTCTCTCCTTCCTTTTCTTCTTTTTCCTTCCCTCTTCATTCTCCTTTCTTCCCCTCTTTCCTTATTTTTCCTTCCTTGCCCTCCTCCCATCTTTCCTCCTGTTCTTTGACTTTCCTCTTTGCCTTTCTCCTTTCCTGTCCCTTCTTCCATGTTGAAATGCAAAAGGGGAAGAAACAGTTCTCCTTTTGTTCCGCTTGTAGTTTGTTTTGTTTTCGGCTGTGATGGCCTCCTGCAGCCCTCTGCCACCAAAAACAGAGCTTGAGGTGGCGGGGGCGCACACGTTTTCGCTAGCAGAGACACCGCAGACCGGGTCTTTGCTTTTTCCAGGGAAGCCCCACAGGTCAGATCTAAGCACCCCACGGGCTGGATCCGTCCCACGGGCCTTGAGTTTGACACCCCTGTCCTAGACACACACACCACTATACATCTAAAACATTATCTATCTATCTATATATATATATATATAAATGTGTGTGTGTGTGTGTGTTTGTGTGTTCCAGCATAATGAACGCCTCGAGCAATTTCAACCAAATTTGGTACACAGATAACTTACTCTCTGGAAACAAATACTGTGGTGGTAAGATACCTTTAACACCACTCAGAGTGTGTGTTCTGTTAAGATACAGCCTGTTGTACCTTCAAATGGCCTCTACTGTACTGCCGTAAAATGGCTACTGTACAGTGCAGTGTTGCCATGGTAACAGCTTCACAGTATTCCACAAGGGGGCTCTCTCTGGGAAAGGGGAAAATCCAATATTAAAAATTATGTTTGGTCCGGACATTTTCCCCCTATAAATAAATACCCGGGCAACGCCAGGTTATCGGCTAGTCCCAAATAAAAATGAGAAACTGAGGCACCACATACGTTTGCAGCGAAGGTTCTCATCCTGATAGAATCCCAGGGAACAGGCCGAGAGGCACGAGCCAGTGTGAGAAAGGACGAGGTTGGGATCACAGGAAGTGCAGGAAAATGGGCCTTCTCCTGTGCAGGTTTTACAGGAAGGGTGACACTCTGGAAGAGAAGAAGGAGACAAAGGCATTTAAAATGCAGACTCTCAAACTCCATGCATAGGTAACAAGAAATGTGTTGGACTCAGAAATGAATGTTGAAATCTTCACTCAGCCATGGAATCACGAGATCTTCTTCTCTAAATTATCCTCACAGAATTCTTGGAAAAATAATATGAGTCCAGGTAGTCTTCGACTTGCAACAGTTCGTTTAGTGACCGTTCGAAGTTACGACGCCACTGAAAAAAGTGACTTATGACCATTTTTCACACTTACAACTGTTGCAGCTTCCCCATGATCATGTGATCCAAATTCAGACGCTTGGCAATTGGTTCATATTTATGACGGTTGCAACGCCCGGGGTCACGTGATCCCCTTTTGCAACCTTCTGACCAGCAAGGTGAATGGGGAAGGCGTGATTCACTTAACAACCGTGTGGCTAACTTAACAACAGCGGCAAAAGAATTCGTAAAATGGGGCAATATTGTGTTTTTCATTGTTTGTAAACTGCCGAGAGTCGCTGTGAACAAGTAGGTGGCTGCATACATTTTCTGAATGAATGAATTAACCAACAACTGTCTCAGTAATAGAAATTTTGGACTCTATTGTGGTCGTAGCTCAAGAACTATCTGTACATCCCTGTGTGCCGTTATCTTGCTCGCTTAGAAGACAGGCAAGAAGATACATATCAACAATAATAATCTATGTATATAAAAGCCAAATACCACTCACTCATCACGAAATCTCCAGAACCGTAAAGCCTACAAACTTGAAATTTGGCACGTATGTTCCTCTCAACTTCTAGGTGCTCACTAAGAAAGGATTTTTTTTTAATGACCATCAGACCATTAGTAATTCTCATAGAGTAATTAACAAGTTCTGATGCTAAGGAGTTCTACTCTCCCTCCCCACCTGAAAAGAACTCTGTTCCAACTGCCAGTTGCCTCACATTCTGTTACCTCAGTTCAAACTGCCAGACGTTCCACTTCTTCACTTAGGAGTGGTGGTCTGGGGCTTACAGTACTAAATGTCTACGCCTTCCACTATGGAACTGCTTCCGGGCTCAAGGCGGCGGGAGCTATATTCCCTTATGTGTTTCAATCACCGACCACCAGTGAGCCACTGGAGTGAACCAGATTTCTCCTGCATTGCCCGATCACATAGTTTTGTCGCAAAGCACGGGTACCCAGCTAGTTATTATTATTACAGAACAAACAGCCACTCTGTCTGGCTCTGCTTCTATTCTCCTTAACATTACCTTGGGTTAATTGGATAATTATTAATTACAGTTTTACCCAAAACATTATGCATGTAGTTTTTGCCCAATCGGTGATTTCCAATGTCTCAATTCACTCTATCATCTCTGCTGTGAGAACAGGAACACAGAGAAAAAGATAACACAGCATTCAGATTCTCAATTATCTTCCTTTAAAATGCTGCCAATTCCCCCAGGTGTTTGCTTGGATCCTGCCTGAATCAAAGCATGTTTATTTATTCACTTATTTTTACCCTGCCTTTCTTGTGTTTAGAAATAACTCAAGGCAGTGAACCTACCTCGTAATCCTTTCCTCCTGTTATACAGGTGGTTCTCGAGTTACGACCGTAATGCAACTCCACAATTATGGTTGTAAGATGTGAGGGTTGCAAAGAGGCAACAAAAATATCCGACGCACCTTCCCCCTCCTCTTTTCCCCACAACAGCAACCCTGTGAGGTGAATTGGACTGAGAGAAAGTGACTGTCCCAAACATGCCCAGCTGGCTTTCATGCTTAAGGCAGGACTAGAACTCATTGCAACCTGGTGATTGGCTCAGTCACCCAGCTGGCTTTCATGCCTAAGGTAGGACTAGAGTCCCTACTTCCTGGTGATTGGCCCAAAGTCACCTGGTGTTCATGCCTGAGGCGGGACTAGAACTCACCGCCTGCTGGTGGTGATTGGCCCAAAGTCACCTGGCTGTCATGCCAAAGTTGGGACTAGAACTAACTGCTTCCTAGTGATTGGCCCAAAGTCACCTGGCTTTCATGCCTAAGGCGGGACTAAAACTCGTTGCAACCTGGTGATTGGCTCAGTCACCCAGCTGGCTTTCATGCTTAAGGCAGGACTAGAACTCATTGCAACCTGGTGCCTGGCTCAGTCACCCCGCTGGCTTTCATGCCTAAGGTGGGACTAGAGTCACTGCTTCCTGGTGATTGGCCCAAAGTCACCTGGCTGTCATGCCTAAGGCAGGACTAGAACTCCTGGTTTCCAGGATGGTGCCTTTACCACTAGATTCTCTTATAGTCCTGGAATATAATGAAGACCGTACACCCAATATATGTTTGTCCTTGAATTATTGTAGGAGTGGCAAGTTGGGTAAAGCTGTTCCAATCTCTTCATTGTACAGTTGATAATTTCCTCATTTCTCAAGAGAATTTGCTCACCTTTGTGTAATATAGAAAAATATTATTCTTAATTGTTTTGAATATATATATATAGTACTGTATTTTTCGGAGTATAAGACGCACCTTTTTCCCTCAAAAAAGAGGCTAAAGGCTATTCATGCCTTTTTTTGGGGTGGAAACGGGCCCGTTTTTGTGGAAAACGGGCTGTTTTTGGAAGGTTTGCAGAGTGCAAAAACTTTTTTAAAAAAATTCCTCTTCAAAACCTTGATGCGTCTTATACTCCAGTGCGTCTTATACTCCGAAAAATACGGTATTTATATACTATACTTTATTAAGGATTTAGCCAGGCGGAAGGGAATCTGTCCACCATCCTCTGCAGCGATGGAGAAAGGGATGCAATAAACCAACAGCACATCCTAAATGACTAATCAATTGATATGCTTGAATACCTGGCCCCGTCCAGATGTTGATGGACTCTAATCCCCTCCTCCTTCCCAGCCAGCAATATCCATTGCTATTAATATCAATTACGGCACTCGCTATCAAATACATTGGGAGAACATCAGGGGATGGAGGAGGAATCGGGGCAATTAAGACGCAGAACCGATAGAAGAAAATCATCCAAGACCGCCTTAAAATTACCATTTACATAAACATCTATTCACTGTGACGATTATGTGCTATCCAGAGGGTGGATGGTTGTGGATATCGGTCACTTGAGAACATGAGGATGTCTTTCTCTCCAGCTTTTGAAAGTCTCTTGAAATTCCACGGACTTAGACAGGCTTTTGATTTGACCGACCCTGGCAATATTTTTTAATGTCCCTATGAAAAATCTGATAATTAAGACTTAGCAGATGCTACAGGTTGGAGGGAAAAATTATTTATCTGATGAGAAATTAATTGGCACGTCCAATCTGTTGACATCTGTTAGCGCCCCCGTTTTCTAATAATAATAATAATAAATATTTATTTCTTAGCCGCACCCTCTCCCGAAGGACTTCTCAGGCATTACTCACTCTGACACGCTCCTCCGCGTTGATAAAATCCTGCGGGGCAGTCTGGCACGCAGTGGTCCTTCAGAAGCAGGTGTTGGACGTCGCGACACCTGAGACAAGTGCTTCCTCTGTCGGTGTGGAGATCTGCTACACACAACTCACAAAGCGGGTGGCAAGCTGTTGATAGAGGACAGAAAGTTGGGTAAAGTTCCTAACAAGTCAGATTTCTGGACAGTCAAAACAGAATCATCAAGGTATAAGTGTGACCTTTTCTTTTCTTTTTTTCTTTCTTTCTTTCTTTCTTTCTTTCTTTCTTTCTTTCTTTCTTTCCTTCCTTCTTCTTTCCTTCCCTTCCTTCATTCTTTTCTTTCCTTTCCCTCTCCTTCCTTCTTTCCTTCTATCCTTCTCTCTCTCTCTTTCCTTCCTTCCTTCTTCTTTTCTTTCTCCTTCCTTCCTTCTCTCTCCCTCTCCCTCTTTATCTCTCTTCTTTCATATCCCATCTTACAGGTAATCCTCAACATACAACACTTCGCTTAGTGACTCTTTGAAGTTACAATAGCAATGAAAAAAGTGACGTACGACACTTTTTAAACTTATGACCCGTGCAGCATTCCCATAATCGTGTGATTCACATTCGGAGGCTTGAAAATGGACTCACATTTATGACGATTGCTGGGGTCATGGGGTCCCCTTTTGCGACCTTCTGACAAGCAAAGCCAACGGGGAAGCAGATTCACTTAACAACCATGTTAATAAATTAACAACTGCAGCGATTCACTTAATAAATATGTCAAGAAAAGTTGTAAAGTCAGACAAAACTCAGTTAACAAATTTCTCACTTAGCAACATACATTTGGGGCTCAATTGTTGAGGACTAGCTGTATTATTTTCAGAAATAATTCAAGGTGGAGGACAAATCCAACCCACCTTCCTGCTCCTATTTCCATCACAACAACCACCCCCTGAGGAAGATTGGGCTGAAAAAGAGTGACTGGCTCAAGGTCACTCAATTAGCTTTCATGGCTAAGGCAGGACTTAAACTCACAGCCTCATTCTATTCTATTCTATTCTATTCTATTCTATTCTATTCTATTCTATTCTATTCTATTGTTCCATTCCATTCTTCTATTCTATATTATTCTGTTATATGCTATTCCAAATTCTATTCCAAATTCTATTCCAAATTCTATTCCAAATTCTATTCCAAATTCTATTCCAAATTCTATTCCAAATTCTATTCCAAATTCTATTCTATTCTATTCTTTGCCATGCCATGCCATGCCATGCCATGCCATGCCATGCCATGCCATGCCATGCCATGCCATTTCATTCCTGAATGCAATTCTTTCACTTCCCACATCCAGGCTGTGCTTCTGTGGATCAAATCCTTCCCTGCTTCCTTCTCTAACAAGCGTAGGAAATAGTTCGCCGAAAGAGTAATAGCAAAATTTTCCCTTTGCCCGAGGCATTTACACTGATTGCAATCACCTTTCAAAACATGACAGCTGCCCGACAGAGGCCTGGATTTTAGCATCGCAGATTCAACACTGCAAGAGCCGAATTAGATCTCTCCTCCAAATCGCCCGTTCCATAAAGGAAGCCAATTTAAAGCTTCCCGACAGATGTGGTTGCCAGTTTCGGCCTCTTCCTTTAGCAATTGCTTCTACTGACAACTTTTTCAAAGGCGTTAAAGGAACGTCCTACAGAAGAAGACCAAGATCTGTTCTGTATCACACACGATGAAGGACATGGAAGAATGGTTTCACTTTTGTAAGAAACCACATTTTCAGTTTGAATGAGGGGGGGAGGGGATTTCTTCATAAATAGCGTAGAAGAGCGATTACTCGATATCAGTGTTTCTCAACCTCGGCCGCGTGAAGAGGTACAGACTTCAACTCCCAGAATTCCCCAGTTGCCAACTGGGGAATTCTGGGAGTTGAGGTCCGCACCTCTTCACGCGGCCAAGGTTAAGAAACACGGGTCTAAAGCAGGATTGTCAAACTCAAGGCCCGGGGGCCAGATCCGGCCTGCGAGGGCTGCCGTGGAAACAGTGAAGGGTCTGCCCACAATGCCTCTGCCAGCGAAAAACGGAGCCTGGCGGGGCCGCATGCAGTTCTCCCGAGCTCCATTTTCGCTAGCAGAAGGTTGTGGGAGGCAATCACAGCCGAAAACGGAGCTCACGAGGGCCGCCCGAGCAGGGGTGGGTTCTGGCAAGTCTATACTGCCTGTTTGCTCATGGCTGCACCACACAAGTGCATGCTTCGTGCGTGCTTGATGTGCACTTTGCGCACACTGAAATATAAATTGCTCTGCGCATTTGCATTAGCCAAAAACAAGATGGTGGTGCCTTTGGCGCCGCCAGGAGAACCAGTTCAGGGATGTGGCAGGCCTGGGCTGATGCTGTTTCCTGACCGCCAAATCACTACCAGTTCAGCCAAACCGATCCGAACCGGTAGAAACCCACCACTTTCTGATATGAACAGAAATCACTCCCGCCACACTTATAAGATATGTTTTCACACACGCTCTGCATACGACAGACATGAAGGAATGCCAGTTGGATCTCCTGCCTTCATCCCACATAACAACAATAATTTGCAAAAAGCAGCTTTATTTAGATCAGCTTACATCCTGCATATTTCATATGAAACACCTGGCTATCCCAGGTCTTTGGGAATCAGTTAGAATGGACAAAAATAGCAAATCCCTTCTAATCTAGCTGCCTACAACCATCCAGAATTCCTTAAACTTGTAATTGGTTGTAAACTCACAACAAATTATGAGTAGTCCAGGACTTACAACCACAATTAAGCCCCAAATTTCTGTTGCTAAGTGGGACATTTGATAAGTGAGCTGTCAGCATTCCAAATAGCATCCAAAAGTAAATCAGAGTCCAAGGCAAAGTATTGCTCAAAGTTGCAATTTATTAAAAGAGCCATGTCGGCACATCTGGGAAAACCCGAATCTGAAAGCTTCCCGGTTTTCCCTACCTAGTTGAAAGTTCAAGATCTTGCCCACACACCCACAAGTCCATCCCATGGTCCAATCTCCCACTGCCATGCTGGCAGTTCCACCCATCCAGTTACGGTCAGATGCAGAAGTGCAAAGACAAAGGATGACCTTGGTTTTCTAGAAAGAATGTTGTTATGGCTACATAGCATCTAACTCCATACAATCCCCTGTCCCATTTTCCCACAATAGAAAATGCATAGTAGAATAATAGAAAGTGTGGCAGGCCAAAGATCCAAAAGAAAAGATGGCTGCAGGCCTGTCATGAGTTTTGACCCATTTTACAACCTTTCTTGCCACCGTTGTTAAATGAATCACTGCAATTGATAAGTTAGTAGCACGGTTGTTAAGTGAAACCGGCTTGCCCCTTGACTTTGCTGGTCAACAGGTCGCAAAAGGGGATCGCAGGACCCCAGGACACTGTTGCAGCTGTCATAAATATGAGTTTGTTCCCCTACGTCTTAATTTTGATCACGGGGCCAGGAGGATGCTGCAATAGCCCTGTGTGAAAATGGTCCTGTCACTTTTCAATACCGTTGTAACTTTAAACGGTCGCTCAAGGAACGGTTGTAAGTCGAGGACTGCCTGTAAAATGTTTTTTTAAAAATCAAAAAGCAATGATGAAGTGGTGCCATTGTATCTCCAGTACTGCTAACTTCTTCTTTTTTTCCATTCACAGTTTTTTTATTTTCTAATACAATACAATACAATACAATACAATACAATAGTAGAGTTGGAAGGGACCTTGGAGGCCTTCTAGTCCAACCCCCTGCCTAGGCAGGAAACCCTATACCGTTTCAGACAAATGGCTATCCAACATCTTCTTAAAGACTTCCAGTGTTGGGGCATTCACAACTTCTGGAGGCAACTTGTTCCACTGATTAATTGTTCTCACTGTCAGGAAATTTCTCCTCAGTTCTAAGTTGCTTCTCTCCTTGATTAGTTTCCACCCATTGCTTCTTGTTCTACACTCAGGTGCCTTGGAGAATAGTTTGACTCCCTCTTCTTTGTGGCAACCCCTGAGATATTGGAACAATGCTATCATGTCTCCCCTAGTCCTTCTTTCTCTCAAGCTAAACATACCCAGTTCCTGCAACCGTTCTTCATGTTTTAGTCTCCAGTACCCTAATCCTCTTTGTTGCTCTTCTCTGCACTCTTCTACTTTATCTATAGTAGGTTATGGTCTACTTTATCAAAAGCCTTACTGAAGTCCAAGTAAACTATATCGACGGCATTCCTTTGGTCCACTAATTTTGTCACATTATCAAAGAATGCAATAAGATTAGTCTGGCATGATCTGTTTTTGAGAAATCCATGTTGGCTTTTGGCTATTACTTTGTTTGCTTCTAGGTGTTCGCAAATTCGTTGCTTGATTATTTTTTCCAGAATCTTTCCTGGTATTGAGGTCAGGCTGATAGGTCTGTAGTTTCCTGGATCTAACAAATTATACATATTATAGGAACAAAGAGTTGTCTGAGTCTTTTCTTTTGCAACCTCTCATTTACATAGTCCTTTTTACATCATAGTTTCATTTTCGCTTTCAGCCAAATTATTCTCTTCCATTACTTTCCATCTTTCTAGTTATTTTTTCTTAATTTGCCCCTTCAAAGTGACACAAAATTTTCATTTCTTATTTTCTCCACTGGTATATTTTGCTATAAACAGCATACATTCTCTAATTCAACCTAAACCTAGGGAGCATTTCTTTCAAACTTTTTCTACAATTAACAATATACTATCATGTCTTTATTTCTTAATTAGTTACATCACAATAACAATCTTACTACTATTCTCTTTAGTCTACTAATGTAACTCTTTTCCCCTTTCTTCCTCTTTTAACCATTTTCTCTTGGGCTCTCAAAAATTCCAGTTTTAATTCTCTTCCTTTTTCTCCCCCTCTCCCCTAACTTCTTCTTTTCCTTTTTCCTATTTTGGGGATTAATGTATCTTTTCTTCAGACTTTTATTATCCTAGTAACTTTCCCCAAGGTTTTTTCCCTGTTCTCCTCCTTTCCTTACTATTTTGTGGTTTCTTTTTTGGGAGATCTACTCTTTTATCTTCTTTTTCTTTGTGACTGTAAATCCCAGTGAAATCTTCTATCTCGTACTGCTGCTAACTTCTGAACATAGCTGCCTCGCAACATGTCCAAGGCTCACCTACCACCACCGAGAATGGAATTTATTACTAGGAGAAGACTGACAGTTGACTGACGGTTTCAGCAGCCCATTAGCCAAGGGCTCCTGACCGTCTCCTGAACCGAGATGGTTCAAAAGATTTTACGGGGAAAATAGGCTTTACAAGAAGTCTTTTGTATGCAGGGCACGCGAAAGGATATTGGACACCAAATGAATCCTCATTGCGGTGATTTAGAAAATTACAAGGGGAGCAACGGCAGTCTGGAGGAGAATGAGATGCTGCTATCCAGATTCGCTGTTTGATGCCTCCTTTGCTGATAGAACTTCACCCTTCTATCCTTTTAATACAATACAATGGTAGAGTTGGAAGGGACTTGGAGGTCTTCTAGTCCAACCCCCTGCCTAGGCAGGAAACCCTATACCGTTTCAGACAGATGGCTATCCAACATCTTCTTAAAGACTTCCAGTGTTGGGGCATTCACAACTTCTGGAGGCAACTTCTG
Organism: Natrix helvetica; assembly: GCF_964273705.1. Lineage (NCBI taxonomy): Eukaryota > Metazoa > Chordata > Lepidosauria > Squamata > Natricidae > Natrix > Natrix helvetica. The sequence continues at coordinate 9,193,086 of NC_138558.1, read as the reverse complement.
TTCCACTGATTCATTGTTCTCACTGTCAGGAAGTTTCTCCTCAGTTCTGAGTTGCTTCTCTCCTTGATTAGTTTCCACCCATTGCTTCTTGTTCTACCCTCAGGTGCCTTGGAGAATAGCTTGACTCCCTCTTCTTTGTGGCAACCCTTGAGATATTGGAACACTGCTATCATGTCTTCCCTAGTCCTTCTTTCTCTTAAGCTGTCCCAAAGGTGCTTTTTTCAAGAGGGAACTGGACTTTCTGGTTTTTCTTTGAAGACGTTTCACTTCTCCTCCAAGAAGCTTCTTCAGCTCTGACTGGATTGGCGAGGAATGGAAGGATTTATACTCCTTGCAGACAGCTGGTCCTTTGCATCCTTCTAGCCAGCCGTTAAGGCCATCTGCCAGGGATGCGGTGGCTCAGTGGCTAAGACGCTGAGCTTGTCGATCAAAAAGGTTGGCAGTTCGACGGTTCGAATCCCTAGCGCTGCGTAAGGGAGTGAGCTCCCGTTACTTGTCCCAGCTTCTGCCAACCTAGCAGCTTGAAAGCACGTAAAAAATGCAAGTAGAAAAATAGGGACCACTTTTGTTTGGAAGGTAACAGCGTTCCGTGTGCTTTCGGCGTTGTGTTGAAAGGGTGCCGTCGGCCAGGCAGTGTTGGCTGGCAACCCCCAGGGGGAGAGCCTTCTCTGTGGGAGCGCCTTCCCTTTGGAATGAGCTGCCCTAGGAGCTTCTCATAATTCCCAATCTCCGGTCCTTCCGGCGCGCCCTAAAAAGTTGGCTTTTCCAGCAAGCCGGCCTGGCCTGAATAAAATAAATTATTAATTTTAATTGTTATTTTCAATTTAATTTCTAAATCTTGTTGTAAATGTCTATTGGGTTTTTTGGATATTCTATTTAATCTCTCTTTTATCTTTTGTAATATGTGTTTTTATGTTGTACGCCGCCCTGAGTCCTTTGGAAGAAGGGCGGCATATAAGTCCAATAAACCTAAACCTAAACCTCATTTCCACCCCGAGCTACAAGGTAAGACAGTTGTAACTTTGAAAGGTCAATGGACGGACTGTTGTAAGTTGAGCACCACCTGTAAATTTAGGTGAGTGAAACTGACTAGGAAAGACACGTAAAAACAGACAATCCGGTTTATTTGTGGCTCACCACTCAACAACACAAGAACATTTAAAAGCAGCTGCTGTTGCCAGACTGTTACAAAGACGAATCTGGATTCTCAAAATGGGAAAGAAAGAAAAAAAAATCAAAGGAGGAGAAAAGAAAGGTAGAAATAATTCTTTTAGACAAACCCCACAGGATTCCCGACGATGTAAAACGGGCTCTATTATCTCAAAGTGGAACTGGTTGCAGAGAAAAGAACTTGACTAATTATATAATGCCTTTCAAAAGACCTTATTTTGGGTCTGTTATTCTTCCCAAGGATAGCACTATTTTTCTATTACTCCCTTCCTGCCAATTAAATTGACTTACGCAGGTACCCTCTCTGAGAGATAATAATTGGTGCAGCTTCTCACAATTAAAATGTTTTTTTCCCCATTTTTTTGCCACTGGCTTTCTGGCTGCAATTAATCTGAAGTTGGCAAACTTAACGTTCTTGTCTATATAGGTACAAAAAAAGAAGAAGAAGAAGAAGAAGAAGAAGTTCCTTTGAAGAAGTAATATCCAATGTTTGCCTCCAGGGTTGGAAAGGAAAAAATTTTTGTATGAAACAAGCATCAATGACAGATTGAGTGACAGTTATAAAAAATACATTAGAAATTGAAATTTCCTCACACAGGAGCGTTAACGTTCAGTACAGTAGTATTTACGTCAACCTCCTACTCCACCCATCCTGCGGATATCTTTTCCTTCCCTGACAATATAATTCAACCTGAATTATTTTCAACGTTTTACTTCAAAACATTTGAAGAAGCTTCTAATTCAGGAAAACTGATACATGTATTATAACAGGGGTGTCAAACTGGATTTCATTGAGGGCTACAACAGGCTTATGATTGACTTCGAGGGGCCTGTGTAGGCGTGGCCTATGTGGGTGTGGCCAAATGGGCATGGCCAGCTCGACATCGCTCGTGGCCAGGGGCGCCTGTGGTGGCCCAGGTGGGGCTGGGAGGGATCCATATTAGAACATCTGAAGTTGTATGAAGTTTATGTGATAGCTGCTTGCTACCAAATCATTAATCATACTTAAAAAGAGATCCACAGGGCTACTTTCAAAATGTGTTCAAACACTAAGGCAGGGGTACCAAACTCAAGGCCTGGGGGCCAGATCCTGGGGCCGCCCTGGAAACAGCAAAAGGGCCAAACCACGGTGCCTCTGTGGGCGTGGCTTGGTGGGCGTGGTGTGGCATGGCTTGGTGGGTGTGGCAGGGGAAGGATACTGCAAAATCTTCATTCCCGTCCCATTCCAGGGGAAGGTTACCGCAAAATCCACCATACTCAAAATTTTACGCTACCGGTTCTCCAGAACTGGTCAGAACCTGCTGAATACCACCTCTGCCTACCTCCCATTGGCCACCCTATGCGACCAGTCAGGTTCAGACAGGATGGCAATAGCAACAGCATTTAGACTTATATACCGCTTCACAGGGCCTTACAGCCCTCTCTAAGCGGTTTACAGAGTCAGCCTATTGCTCCCAACAATCTGGGTCCTCATTTTACCCACCTCAGAAGGATGGAAGGCTGAGTCAACCTTGAGCCTGGTGAGATTCGAACTGCCAAATTGCAGCCAGTCAGCAGAAGTAGCCTGCAGTACTGCACTCCAACCACTGTCGATGCTAGAGCAACTTAAAAAAAAAATCAACTCTATATTCTAAAGCAGAGAAGATGCATTGTACCACAGGTGTTCCTTGACTTACGACCATAATAGATCCCAGAATTTCCATTGTATGTTCTGATGGTTGTAAATCGCAGGATGGAAGGATGAGTTAACTTTGAGCCGGTGAGAATCGAACCGCTGAACCACCAGCAGTCAGCAGAAGTAGCCTGCAGAACTGTATTCTAACCTCTGTGCCACCACGGATGTTTTCGTAATGGTCAATCCAGTCACATGAAGGTATGTAAGAGACCTTGAAGCAGTGTCTCGGATAGACATAGCATTTACTTTCGGTTCCCACCCTTGCTATCCTTATTCCCACAGTAGTAACTGTGAGAGGGATCTTGGAGTTCTAGTGGACAACCATTTAAATATGAGCCAGCTGTGTGCAGCAGCTGCCAAAAAACCCAACACAGTTCTAGGCTACATCAACAGAAGGATAGAATCAAGATCACATGAAGAGTTAATACCACTTTATAAGGCCTTGGTGAGGCCACACTTGGAATACTGCATCCAGTTTTGGTCGCCACGATGTAAAAAAGATGTGGAGACTCTAGAAAGAGTGCAGAGAAGAGCAACAAAGAGGATTAGGGGACTGGAGACTAAAACATATGAAGAACGGTTGCAGGAACTGGGTCTGTCTAGTTTAATAGAAAGAAGGACTAGGGGAGAGATGATAGCAGAGTTCCAATATCTCAGGGGCTGCCACAAAGAAGAGGGAGTCACGCTATTCTCCAAAGCACCTGAGGGCAGAACAAGAAACAATGGGCAGAAACTAATCAAGGAGAGAACCAACCTAGAACCAAGGAGAAATTTCCTGACAGTTAGAACAATTAATCAGTGGAACAGCTTTCCTCCAGAAGTTGTAAATGCTCCAACAATGGAAGTTTTAAAAAAGATGTTGGATAACCATTTGTCTGAAACTGTATAGGGTTTCCTGTCTAAGCAGGGGGTTGGACTAGAAGACCTCCAAGGTCCCTTCCAACTCTGCTATTGTATTGTATTGTATATGGCGACAGCCTGGATAGAAATCTGCATTTAGCCTCAATCGCAGCCATAAACAAAGCAGACACTTCCAACGAATTCCATTCAGAATGAAGACAAAATTGCATTATTCCTGAACTCCGGGGGGGGGGGGGGGGGAGAAGGAGGTAGGGTTACAAATGTGGCACAGCCAAACGATAAATTGTTCGGTGAGCGGTTCAATATTTCTCATGCACTTACCCGCACAGTATCCTACCAGATTGAGGTATTGCTCTCTCTTGCAGGGAGTTCTGCATCTTCCGTTGAGGAAAGGGACGTGGGGATGACAAGCCGTGCATTCATCATCTTCAGCCCCGCTGCACGTCTTGCAAGAAGGATGGCAGGCTGGGAGAGACAGAGAGCGCGAGAAAGTAAGAGGAAGAAAGAAGAAGTCCGCTATGGAAGCCGATCGCTTTGATAAAAAGCAAAATTCTGACTTTGTAGACTCCAAAACATGGCTAAAAGTCATGGGGTGGGTTGCTGGGGGTTCGCACGGGTTCGGGCGGTCGTCTAGCTAGGATTCGGCAAACCCCCACGTGCCACCCTGACTGGCCACGCCCACTTAACCCCTCCCACCCTGCCCCTCCCATCCCAGGAGTCTCCACGTGGCCCGTTCATCATGCCAGGTAAGTGCAGGGCCCACGCGGAGGTTCGGGGGCGGGGGGGGAACAGGCCTACTGTTTCCGGCCTCCGGAGGGCCTTTGGAACCCGGGGGGGAAGCAGTTTCCACCCTCCCCGAGGGTCGAGAAAAGCCTGGGAGGATGAAAAACACCCACCCACCCCACCCCACGGTGCAGGAGCCTGACTAAGCCACACCCACCACGGCTACGCCCACCCAGCAATGGGGCAGCGAACCAGTTGCTACAATTTTTGAAGCCCACCCCTGCTAAAAGTGCATGCTTATTTATTTGTCACATAACTAACTATGAAGATATTTCCTTTAGCTCAGGGATCTCCAAACTTGGCAACTTTAAGACCTGTGGACTTCAACTCCCAGAATTCCTCAGGTAACCATGCTGGCTGGGAAATTCTGGGGGCTGGTCCCCAAGTCTTAAAGTTGCCAAATTTGCAAGCGCCTGCCTTAGTTGGGTCTAGGCCTAGGGCAACTCCCGGCGACCAATTTGCAGCAGCCAACTCATCACGGCTGACTTGCCATGATCTTCGCACCATGGCCGGCTCGCCACAGAACCACTGGCTGCAAGACAATTCAACGCTGTATTAATTGCTTCATTCAGGGACTTTTATTATCGGGGACCACGATTTCATCGAGATTATTATAACTCTTGTATTTCTGAATTGACTTTATTTTATTATTATTGGGCGTGGTTCCATCGAACTGAATTCAATTTTTGTATGTGTTGAATTGTTCCTCAGCAACGCAGCGAGTTGTCCCATTCTGGCTTTAGTTGGATCATTGCTGAGAACATGCTATGTGAATGTTTGGTTGTCCCAAAGGTCCTTTTTCAAGAGGCAGCTGGACTTTCTGGTTTATGTTTGAAGATGTTTTGCTTCTCATCCAAGAAGCTTCTTCAGCTCTGACAGGATAGGGGGAACAGAAGGACTTGCTGTATTTTTTGGAGTATAAGACACACTTTTTCCCCCCTAAAAGAGGATGAAAATTTGGGTGTGTCTTATATACAAGGCATGTAGCCCCAACCACTCACTGTAGCCCCGGCCATCCCATCCTTTGGCCTCTGCCTCCCAGCAATTTGCCTCCTTGCAGCAAACAGGGAACAGCCTGTTTCAGTTTCAGCACAACCTGATTAGCACAAGCAGCTGATTGTCGGTTGGATTGGCCTCCTAATGATCAGCTGTTTCAGGCTGCAGGGATTGCCATTGCCTATTGCCACCTCGGTGCACCCCATTTTCGGCCTCCGCATCCCATTTTTGGCCTCTGTGCGCTCCATATTCTGCCCACTCAGAACCACGCTGCCCGCAACTGATCATCGGGAGGCTGATCGAACTGACAATCAGCTGCTTGTGCTAATGAGTCTGTGCTGAAGCTGAAACTAAAACAGGCTGTTCGCTGCAAGGAGGCAAATTGCTGGGAGGCAGAGGCAGGTTTTTTTTTCTTGTTTTCCTCCCCAAAAGCTAGGTTCGTCTAGGTTCAGCAGGCAAAAAATCTATTCTCGTGCGCATTTGCCCCTAAAGAGGTCTGCGCATGGACATTAGAAAAGGGAAAAAAACATTTTTTTGCAATGAAGATTGTTCTGCGCATGTGCAGAACCAAAAATCAAGATGGCGACACCAACGATAGAACCTGTTCGGGGGCGTGGCAGGCCGAGTTATTACCTACTCGGCCAAAGCAGGACAAACTGGTAGGAACCCACCTCTGGATCAGTCGTCTGCAAGGAGATACATTACAATACAATAGCAGAGTTGGAAGGGACCTTGGAGGTCTTCTAGTCCAACCCCCTGCCTAGGCAGGAAACCCTATACCGTTTCAGACAGATGGCTATCCAACATCTTCTTAAAGACTTCCAGTGTTGGGACATTCACAACTTCTGGAGGCAACTTCTGTTCCACTGATTAATTGTTCTAACTGTCAGGAAGTTTCTTCTCATTTCTAAGTTGCTTTTCTCCTTGATTAGTTTCCACCCATTGCTTCTTGTTCTACCCTCAGGTGCCTTGGAGACTAGTTTGACTTCCTCTTCTTTGTGGCAACCCCTGAGATATTGGAACACTGCTATCATGTCTCCCATAGTCCTTCTTTTTCTTGCTAAACATACCCAGTTCCTGCAACCGTTCTTCATATGTTTCAGTCTCCAGTCCCCTAATCATCTTTGTTGCTTTTCTCTGCCCTCTTTCTAGAGTCTCCACATCTTTTCTACATCGTGGCGACCAAAACTGAATGCCGGATTCCAAGTGTGGCCTTACCAAGGCCTTATAAAGTGGTATGAACACTGATCTTGATATATAATAAATAAATCCTTCCATTCCGAGCTGAAGAAGCTTCTTGGATGAGAAGCGAAACGCCTTCAAAGAAAAACCAGAAAGTCAGTTGCCTCTTGTAAAAAAGGACCCTTGGGACAACCCTGACCTCGATGACTGAGAATCTCCAAGGACATGTTTGGTTATCTGTTTTTTGTTTTTTTTAAATCAACTATCTTTGAAGATGATTCCCTTCGTTGGATCATTGCTGGGAATTTTCTACCACCAAGCTCGGGATACAAACACAATCTATCAACGCTAATTACACGACATGCTTGAAGACAACAGAGGCTCTATCTGTGAAAAGAAGGAGTGTGCACGGCTGGAAAAGCAATTTTAATACAGATTGTATTTGGGGTTGTTACTGTTTTGTGCTCCCAGGGGGCCTGCAGCAGGACAAACAAAAGGAGGAACGAAGCAGACCAACGTTTATTCTTCCCAGGAGGGGGAAGAGAAATCAGGTTGATTTTTTAAAAATGAATTAGATCGTCTGGGCTAACTGGAGCCCAAATACCTCCATTCTCATGCATTGGTTGGAATCCTTCCACAACGATTGTATGATCCCATGATCAGGCGAAGAATTGCAGCCGGAAATTATTTTCCTTACGCCTTTAAATATCTGAATATGTTATTAAAAATCCAGGCATGGAAATTTAACTCGGCGAAACAAGTGGTAAAAAGGAAATTGGATTTACATCTCACTGGGATTTGGCTAGAGCTTGTTGTTTTGGCCTGGAGCTGTGGAGCTGGCAGCATCTTTGGATAGTGAGGAGGTTGGGGAGGAACATGGGCCACTCCTGGAGGCTGGGGAAAGTTCAGATGAGGGCTCTGTGTCGGAGGCAGATTGGGGGGCAGAGCCATATGCCAGTTATCAGCTGCCTTCAGAGTCAGACATCAGTGAGGCAGAAGAACAGCAGGAGCCTGTTCCCAGTGTGCGCATGTGCAGAGTGGCCAGACAAAGGGGACAGCTAAAGAATAAGGGTCGACTTGGGAGTAAGGCCAGAGGTGGATGATGAATGGCCCCTCCCAGAGGAAATAAAAGAGGAGCGAAAGGGAAGTGGGCTTTTGCAGGAAAAAATTTGTTCCTTCATTCGTTTCAGGAGTGTGAAGATCTGTCCTCCTCCATAAACTTTTTTTCTTTTTTAGTCTTGTAGGAGGTTAGCACCCACCCCTCTTCTAGAAGAATGAAATAAGTCTAGGAAATCATGAAAAACGCAGAATATTATGTTTCCCTGGATGAGGAACGGAGAACGGGTTCAGTTCCAAGTGGAGAAAAAAAGACACTCGATTCATGGGAGTTGCTGGGGAAGGTGGTTTTAATGTTGGACAGGATCACCTGCCTTGAAGATGTTGGGTGAAGAAGGAAAAAAAAAAGGGAAGAGATGCTGAAAATCCCTGGTTTTATGCCCTCTCTGGGCTTTTGAAACTGAGCTTGTATTCTGATTGGTTGTCAGACTCGCATGGGGCTAAGTAGGGGCAAATCTGTAGGCCAGGGGTGTCCAAACTTGGGAACTTTAAGACTTGTGGACTTCAACTCCCAGAATTCCCCAGCCAGCTCTGCTGGCTGGGAATTCTGGGAGTTAAAGTCCACAAGTCTTAAAGTTCCCAAGTTTGGACACCCCTGCTGTAGGCTGTCCTGAGTCCCAGGCTTGGTTGAGCCTTGCTGGGTGATGTATCCTATTTTTCGGAGTATAAGATGAAAATCTGGGTGTGTCTTATACACGGAATACAGCATTTTTTGGCCTCCTGAAACTTCCCCCCCCCTTTGCAAAAATGGCCATGCATAGCCTTTAGGAGGCTTCCAGAGTGCTCCTGGGGGCTGGGGAGGGCAAAAATGAGCAAAACCAGGCTGTTTTGTGCTCATTTCCCGCCCCCCCCCCCAGCCCCCAGAAGTACTCTATAAGCGTCCTAAAGGCTATGCATGCAAAAAAATTTTGACAAAAAATGGGCCCATTTTCACGACAAACTGGTTAGTTTTTGCTCGTTTTTGTGTCTCCCCCCCCCCCAGGAGCATTTTACAAGCCTCCTAAAGGCTATTCATGCCTTTTTTTAAAAAATGTAAACGGAAAACTGGCCATTTTGGGAAGGTTTGCAGAGTGCAAAAACTTTTTTTTTAAAAAAAAAATTGCCTCTTCAAAATCTTGGTGCGTCTTATACTCCGAAAAATACGGTAATCTTCCCGGGTGCCATGTGCTGAGATGGGTAGAGGGCTAATCCTATCATGTCCTGAGGGCCATGACTTAATCCCATCTTCCTGGAGCTGAAAGGTGGGGGGAGCTGCAGAGAGCTGCTTTGTCTTTAAAACGTGTTTCTCCTTTTCTCATCCAGGGAAGTATAATATTCTGCCTTTTTAATATTTCCTAGAATATTTCATTCTTGTAGTGCTAATTCCCTACAGTCTTATTCCCTACAGTCTTACATCCAACTCTAAATGGGAAAAAAACCCCAGTAATACCAATATACAGGCACGGAAAAGATTTGTCTCGTATGTTGACTCGGCAAGTAGATATTTTTTTCTCAACTCCCGCCACCCCAACCACCTCTCCCCCCCCCCCGTCAAAAACAACAACGGAGTCCAAGCAAGCATTTTCCATGAACAAAATGAAAAAAATCAAAAAACCAACAACCCAGCACTTGCTTATCTCTTCAGCTACACACCTGGCATGCCTCCTTATGTACCAACTCAGCTCAAAATGAAATGGGGGGGGGGAGATTAAAGTCGGCATTATTCACAGCTTTGAAGTTTTCCAAAAAGTTCCTCTAAAGCAAAGTTCGGGATTCTCTCTCCCTCACCCATGCTCTTTCCCAGCTCTCTTTGCTTTTTTTTTGCTTTTAAAGAGGATAAAAACAGGTACAGCATAAACTCGCCTGACTCGTTGTGGAATCTGTTCTGTTACGCGGGCAAAATCTAAGGGGCTGCTCCAGAGCCCTCGAACATGTTGGTTCTCCCTGATTCAGTTCTTGGAGTCACCAATTATTCTGTTGATGGTGCAAGGCACCATCTACCTCTTTTTCTGCACAAAAGGCATTTGTGGACGAGCATAATTATTCATATTCTGATGGACTAACAGTTGGGTACTCTATAAATCTCTGTTAGATACCGTATTTTTCAGACTATAAGACGCACCGGAGTATAAGATGCACCATGATTTTGAAGGGGTACATTTTGAAAAAAATGTTTTTTGCACTCTGCAGGCCTCCCAAACCCTCTTCATGCCTCGTTTTTTGAAAAAAAAAAAGAGGGGGGCATGCAGACCTTTGGGAGGCTTGTAGAGTGATCCTGGGGGCTGCGGGAGCAAAAAGCAAGCAAAATTTGCCTATTTTTTGCAAAAACGGGCCACTTGTTTGGGGAAAAGGGTATGCAGAGGCTATGGGAGGCTTGTAGAGTACTCCTTGGGGCTGGTGGGGGGGGGCAAAATGGCCCATTTTCTGCTCTTTTTTGCCTTCCCCAGCCCTCAGGAGCACTTTGCAAGCCTCCCAAACCCTCTGCACGTCCGTTTTTGCAAAGGGGGCGGGGTTTCAGTAGGCCAAAAATGCTGTGTTTAGTGTATAAGACGCACCCAGATTTTCACCCTCTTTTTTGAGGGAAAATGGTGCATTTTATACTCTGAAAAATACGGTAAGCTTCATTCTACTCTCAATACGGTATTTAATTTAAACTCCAATGTGCTTTAATAAGGAAAAAAAACCTGGGAAGATCCGCATAGGCTTCTTAAGGTGATATACCAGTGATGGCAAACCTATGCGTGCCAGAAGTGGCACGCAGAGCCATCTCTCTGGGCACGCCAGCCGTCGCCCGTTGCTCTTGCGGGTTCTGGTCTTTGCGTGTAGGGGAGCGCTGGAAAGGGGAAGAGCAGCTCCCTGGGGCGCATGCACGTGCCAGCCAGCTCGTTTTCGCTCGTGCATGCAGGTGACCAGGTGACCGATGCGCTCTTTAGTTGTCCTCTTGTCTTAGTTTAGCTAAGCGAAACTAGCTTAGAGTGACTTCAAATTCTTCATCACAAAGACCTCAAGTGTTACTTGTCAAGTAATAAAATCCCAAGTAATAAAATCCCAGGGCACAGAAGACAGCAAACTCAGAGTCAGAACCAGGGTTACTTCAGAGAAAACAGATCTGAAGATCAAATGGCTAAGAGAATTTGTAAGTTTGATAGGATTGGTCTAGCTGGGTGAAACACCCAATGCAGCTAAGTGAGCTACAGCCAAAAATTTATCACCGCCGTTTCCATGGAGATTATAAATCAGGCCTACATCAGTTTATTCAGAGGGGGGCCTTGGTTTCAAAATGCCTCAGATGGGAGAGTTGAGAATGAGTGACCTATATTACTTATAAGTAAATAGGCAATCTGTTAGAGTAATTTTTAAAATATCTTACACTTCTGAATCACCATTAAGAGCAGAGATCTTCAAACTTGACAACTTTAAGATTTGTGGACTTCAACTCCCAGAATTCTCCAGCCAGCTATGCTGGCAGGAGAATTCTGGGAGTTGAAGTCCACAAGTCTTAAAGTTGGCTGGAGAATTCTGGGAGTTGAAGTCCACAAGTCTTAAAGTTGCAAACGTTTGGGGACCCCTGATTAAGAGGGTTCTATTCTTATTCCAAGCCTTTTAATATGGATAATAAGCGCCACTGCACATTATGTCTTCTCTCTCTATCATTCCACATTTAAGTTACAGGTCTCTTTAGAGATTGAAAATACTCAATAAAATAACCCTTTAGGCCAGTGTTTCTCAACCTTGGCGACTTTAAGTCCTCTGGACTTCAACTCCCAGAATTCCCCAGCCAGCAAAGCTGGCTGGAGAATTCTGGGAGCTGAAGTCCACAGGACCTAAAGTCACCAAGGTTAAGAAACACTGCTTTAGGCTGAAAGATGATGGGGAAAAAGCATTGCAAATCTGAACTATTTGACATTCAAAGCACTTTCGTTCAAGTGCAAAATCTCCCATAATGTTGCGGGTAGCCCATCTTTAAATACACAACAAATATTTCATATTGGCAAGTACTGTTTCCATCAAACAAAAAGGACCAAACCAGATCATTTTGGATTTCGGATGGTCTAAATTCATAACATTTCGCCTGTTCCATATATACCTTATTTACAGGGAAAGGTATAGCTGAAGGAAAGGTACGATTGTGCTTAAAGACATCAAGTCTATAATACTCATGAATTTAAATCATATTGTCTGCCGAGGAACAACGGTGGCACTTCCTGGATTAAAATGTTGATGGTATTTTACATATCTTGATCACTTGCACACACGGGTGGCTCTCAGCTTACCACGATTCATTTAGTGACTGTTCAGAGTTACACTTTGACACTGACCAATGATCATTTTTCACCCTTATGACCATCTCCATGATCATGTGATCAAAATTCCCGTTTGTCTGAAACGGTATAAGGCAGTGAGGGCTAACCTTTTTCTCCTTGTGTGCCAAAATCGTACGCGGGTGTCAGCCCCGCCCTCCCGTGCATGCGCACCACCACTCCCGCGACCTGTTTTGGGTTTAGCAGGCCTCCCTGAAGACTCCTGGGACCAAAAACGGGCCGCGGGTAGGCCTGCACCTCACACACATGTACATGCCCCCCCCCCCGCCTGCACGCACGACCTCCCCACCTCTCCGCGCATGCGTAGGCGTCTCCCGTCTGCATAGCAGAGACCTGAAAATCAGCTGGCTGGCAGGAGGCGCGGTGGAGCTGAGCTGGGCGACGGCTCACGTGCCTGCAGAGGACTCCACCTGTGGCACGTGTGCCATAGTTTCACCATCCCGGGTATAAGGTTACCAGCTTGAGGAAGGAGGGTTGGACTAGAAGACCTCCCAGATGCCTTCCAACCAGTGATGGGTTTCAAAAAAATTTAGAACCTCTTCTGTAGGTGTGGCCTGCTTTGTGGGAGTGGTTTGCCGGCCATGTGACCAGTTAGGAGTGGCTTGGTAGTCATATGACTGGGTGGGCATGGGCAACTTGTAAAATGTGGTGAAACTCACTTAACAACGCTCTTGCTTAGCAACCAAAATGTTGGCTCAGAAACTGGCATTTGAAGCACGCAAGTCTTAAAGCTGTCAAGTTACAAGACCCTTGCACCCCTAACCCTTTAGGGAAAAAAACCCCAGGGGTGTTCAAACTTGACAGCTTTAAGACTTGTGGACTTCAACTCCCAGAATTCCTCTTCCAGTCATGTTGGCTCAAGAACTCTGGCACGGAAGTGTGCAAGTCTTAAAGCTGTCAAGTTACAACATCCTTGCACCCCTAACCCTTTAGAAAGAAAACCCCTGGGGTGTTCAAACTTGACAGCTTTAAGACTTGTGGACTTCAACTCCCAGAATTCCTCCTCTCACTCTTCTTCTTGATGATGTGCGGATGGGCGGCGGGAGGGAGCTGGAACCGGTTCTAAACGGCAAGGTAGATTTGTGGAACCTCCTCTATAGGAGAGGTTAGAACTGGCAGGAACCCACTCCTACTTCCCACTCTGGAAAATAGTGACATCTACCACCTATATGTAAATCATAGTCATCTATGATGAGCATGAAACCTGAACATATTTACATACAGAGACCTTTCTATGCGCGTTATCACTCATGGACAGAGATGGCTAAGAGGCCAATTAAAAACAAAGGGAGAATATCTTCATTGCTGGCAAGGTAATTCTTTCCACAAAGTCCCATTATTCTCATGCAGATCTTTGCTGCTAACTCTCCCCTGCCATCTGTTATTTACTCGTTTTCTGGAGCCTGTGCATATTTCTCTGTCAGCAACACAAATCATTTTTAAGAAGCCAGCAGTAAAAGATGAGTCAGAAAAAAAACAACACAGCCAAATCCATAGGTGGTTAATACCTTCGCTATCAAACTGTCACAAAAAAGCAGGTAAGCATCTGAATTCTAACCAAGGGCAAAGAAGGAAGAAGCGAGGAAGGCCTCAAACCTGTGCCAGTTGTTTTAGCTGCTTCAAAATTAAGTTGTAAATTGAAGATGGAACTTAGAATCAGTGTTAGATACTCCTGGCATTCAAAATGGTATTTGATGCAGAAGACAACACGCTGCAGCCAAGAAAGCTCCAGGCGCATTTGCACTACTCGGGGTGACCCTGAGGATACAGACAAACCGCCAAGGGGCTCAACAGATCTCTAAAAAGATGCAAATGACCAGCTGCCTGCAAAGAGTATAAATCCTTCCATTCCCCCACCATCCAGTCAGAGCTGAAGAAGCTTCTCAGATGAGAAGTAAAATGTCTTCAAAAGAAAAAAACACACAAGGAAGTCCAGTTGCCTCTTGAAAAAGCACCTTTGGGATTGACAGCAAATACATTTCATAATAACATAACATAAAATAAAATAAAATAACAAAAAATATATATAATAAAAGTCAAATGAAGTAAAATAAAATGGGTCCAATGAAATGGAATGCTTTTCCCATCTCTTTCATAAAAACTTGGCCTGCGGAAGAGTTCTGGGGACCTCTTTTTGGGTCATTTTGGCAGATGATGATAGCGCACTGGAGTATAAGACGCACCAAGATTTTGAAGAGGTAAATTTCAAAAAAAAAAAAAAAAGGTTTTGCCCTCCCCGGTTCCCAGGAGCACTCCGCAGGCCTCCCAAATCCTCTGCATGGCCCATTTTTTGTGAAAAACAGGACACGCAGTGAGTTTGAGAGGCCTGCAAAATGCTCCTGGAGACCGGGGAGGGCAAAAACGAGCCAAAACCGTCAGCGGTCATAAATGTGAGACACTTGTCAAGCATTTGAATTTAAATCGCGTGACCATGGGGATGCTGTAACAGTCATAAGTGAAAAGTGGTCATAAGTGGGCATTTTCAGTGCCGTTGGAACTTTGCATGGTCACTAAATGGAGGATTGCCTCTTTGGTTCTACTGCCCAGGGGTTCCGCTCTGGACACTCACCGTAGCAACGGCTTTCTTGAGGATACCATCCCTCTGGACATTCTGAGCTGCAACGGCCTTCATGAAAGACTTGAGGAGGGGCACAAGCGGTGCAGTTCTCGGGAGACCCTCGGGTGCAAGAAAGGCACGAGGAGTGGCACGCTGCGGCGGGAAGAAGAAAAAAGCGAGTCCATCAATAAAACGATACAGTTTGTCAAGATGGTGGGACTTGTGAGTAGAACAGTCTTTTTCAGCCTTGGCCCCTTTAAGAAGTGTAGACTTCAACTCCCAGAATTCCCCAGCCATATATGGAAGTCTGGGAGTTGAAGTCCACATCTCTTGAAGTAGCTAAGTTTGACAAACACCAGAGTAAAGGTTCCAGGGCCACATATTTGCAGAAGAAAGCAACACACACAATCGTCTAAACCAGGGATCCCCGACCCCCGGGCCATGGACCAACACCGGGCCACAGTATGCTAGGAACCAGGCCCCATTCGCGGGATAAAGCCAACACATGAAACCACGCCCCTTCAGTCCGCATATCATGTTCCTGTTGGAGCCTGAATCTGTGGAGGAAGACAATCCAGAGCTGGAGCCGATGTGAGAGTGAGGGGGCAGTTTCGTTGGCTTTGGAGGAATGTGGGGAGAGACAGGCTGAGTCAGCTCAGGGCCCCTCAGAATTGGGATGGCTTGTTAGGAGGGATGGGGGCAAGATGACCGAGAGAGGGCAAGCAATGGACATGAGGAGCGACAGAGCTTAGGCATTGAACAAGGAATGCCCCCTCCTGATCCCCGAGCACGGAGACTGGAGAGAAGGCAGGAACAACGCAGGCCGACCCAACGACTTGGAAGGAGAGAGCCCCGCCCCTCTTCATAAGGCACACCTGGGGACTGAGATTTAAGGAGATGCTGCGGGGAGGAGCGTTTGTCACTGAATTGATAACAATTTGGGGTGCCGGTACAGAGATTTGGATCTTGCAGGACTGTTTGCTTCTTCCTTACTTGTGGACTCAGTACCTTGTTCCTGACTTTATGGACTCATCGGTTTTTTCCTTAGTTCGTGGACTCATTGTTTGTTCCTTGTTTTGTGGACTCATTTCCCTGTTCCTTTGTTTTGCTGGACTGGGCGTAGCCAGAGGCTGCCATGTGTGTGTGTGTGTGTGAGTGCATGTGCATGCTTTGTTCTTGGACGTGCCAAGAATGTCGGGGCGTTTAGGGGGAATTTTGGCGCATTAAAGGGGAGTGTGAACTCTCAGCTGGCTGTGTGACCTTCGTGCCTTGTCCCAGGTCATCACACCGCGGAAAAATCTCACTCTACGGAACCGGTCCCTGGCACCCAAAATATTGGGGGCCGCCGATCTAAACAACTATCATTCCAAAGAGAGCAAATGTCCAACAAGGAAGCTCCATCATAGCATTAGACCCCGAGTCTAAAGTTAATTAGAGCATCTGTGCTACCCAAGTTACTTTTTAAAAATTTGACTTTCTTGGACTATTTTTTAAACATGAGAATTGCTGCAGGGGATTTTGCCACATATTCGACACAGTCTGGAAACAGCTTTTCCTGATGCGCCAATCGTCTTTTTTTCTTTTTCAATGCTGCAGATTCCCCCCCCCCCCGCCTCCCCATTAAATGCCCGAGGGCTTGAGCTGCAGGAGAGTAACCTAGAACGAAAAAAGAATGATGGAATGTAAAAGGATGAAACTCCAGGAGGGAAGGGATGCAACTCCCGAGGAGTAAGAGGCAACTCACTCTAGATATTACGTGGGAGAGATATCACATGGTATCTCTAATAGTTCTCAGAGTAAATGGTGGATTCAGAGAGGAGAGTCTTCAGTTTTGCAATATTTTGTCTGTAGGCGTGAAACAATAAAGAACTCAACTTGGAAGAATCACCATATGTCATTATTGGTTTTGGGCCTGATGCTTAGTTGAGCAAACATGAAATCCACATTAGAACATATTACCTTGAATAAAGATGGACAGTCTTATTGTAGCCATGGGTTGGCCCACATCCATCCATCTCTCCATTCTCTATCCATCATCTCTCTCTCTCCATCCATCCATCCAGCTAGCTATCCAATCACCTATCCATTCTATCCATTCTACCTATCCTTTCTTTCTTTCTTTCTTTCTTTCTTTCTTTCTTTCTTTCTTTCTTTCTTTCTATCTATCTATCTATCTATCTATCTATCTATCTATCTATCATCTATCTATCTATCTATCATCTATCTATCTATCTATCTATCTATCTATCTATCTATCTATCTATCTATCTATCTATCATCTATCCATCCATCCTCGCCCTGTTTCCCCAAAAATAAGATCTCCCTGGATAATAAGCCCAATCCGGCTTTTGAGCGCATGCGCTCAAACAAGCCCTCCCCCAAAAGTAAGCCCTCTCCGAAAATATTGCAACGCAACAGCAGCCACGAGGTGACCATGCTCGCCGCCTCCTGCACCTCAAAAATAATAAGACCTCCCCGAAAATAAGGTCAAGCGCTTATTTCGGGGGTCAAAAGAAAATAAGACCCTGTCTTGTTTTGGGGGAAACACGATATCTATCCATCATTTGTCTGTCTATTATCTATCTATCTCTCCATCCATCAATCTACCCATCCATTTATTCTCTATCTATCATCTCTCTCTCTCTAACTATCCATCTAGCTATCCAAGCATCTGTCTATCCATTATATCTATCTATCTATCTATCTATCTATCTATCTATCTATCTATCTATCTATCTATCCATCCATCAATCATCTATCCATCCACCCATCATTATCTATCCATCGATCATCTGTCTGTCTATTATCTATCTATCTATCCATCCATCCATCCATCCATTCTCCATCCATCATCTCTCTCTCTCCATCCTTCCATCCTCCACATGGCTTATTACAGATGTTGATGTAAAAGATTAATTTACCTTCCTTTTCTCCCATTTTGAGATGGGGACTTAATCATAATACCTCTGTTAATCCTATCAGAAGTCACTCGTTTACTACCGGTATTGACAGAAAGAGCTGGAGTGGCATGGTGGCCTAAATGGTGAAGAAGCTTGCCTCTTGGGAGTTGAGAGTTCAATCCTAGGCAATGGCAGATGTTTCTCTCTCAGGGTGCAAAGAAAAAAATATCTGCTGTGAACTCCCTGTGACGTCAGGAAGGGCATCCGGCCAGTAGATGCTCATGTCCATCCAGTCAACCTGACTCTTCCCTGAATGAAGGGATGACATGGTCGTAAAAAGGGAATTTTATTGACAGAAAGGGAATCAGTTTGGTGTAATCATGGACCTGGGAGACTCTGAGTTCTAATCTTGCTTTAGGCACAAAGCAGTGGTGGGTTCCGGCTGGTACGCCCTGGTACGGGCGTACCGGGGCCTGCTGGGAGCCTGCACGACACTCCACCGAGCAGTTGGACCGTCGCGGACGGTGGGTGCGCATGCATGCGCAGCGCATGTGCAGGTGGCGGATGCCCGGTCCCCTCTGAGCATACCGGTTGCCACGGGATCCGGAACCCACCACTGGCACAAAGCCAGGTCGGGTGATCTTGGGCCAGTGCCTCTTTCTCAGCTCTAGGAAACAGGCAATGGCAAACCGCTTCTGAAAATCTTGCTAAGGAAACGGCGGGGATTTCTCTAGGCCGTTGCCAGGGGACAAGGCTGACTTGAAGGCACTTAATAAGTAAAGAAACTTGACAGGAGGCATGGAGGCGTTCACTGTTGTCATTTGGCCATTTTCACGCCAATTTCAACTGCCGGATTTTGGGACAGGGTGTGTGTCGGGCTGCCAAAGAGGCTATGGGCGATCAGAAACTTCAAAAGCTGTCTCTACGGGGATACTTTTATTTCTGAATTTCCTGCTCCAGGCAGAGGTTTGAATTATTTGGTCTTCGGACTCTCCTCTTGCCATCGACATGGCCGGGATTCTGCTAGTCTCAGCATCCTCCCCTCTCGATCCAATTTCCCCCAATCTATATCCTAAGCAAATTTTGTTGCTTCGTGGTACATATTCTGGGTACAAATGCTGAACTGGCGCTTTTAAGAGAGAGAAGGCGATGTGGTATTGTTAGGCACACACAAAAAACACACACACAAAAAAAAAACACCCACCCTTGAGCACAACAAAAAAAGGAGTTGAGAACTACCTTTGAACAGGATTTTCTTCCAATAAATGTCAGGACAACCTAAATCACTTGACAAAACCACTTTTTATTAGCCCATCACTCGAAGGCAGTTTATTGGTCGGCTCAGAGATGTGTGTTTGCCGATGTGGAAGTTATCCAGATCTGCAGCATTCTTTCTTTCAAAGTGATTTGTACGAAGGCTGCTTCAGATTTGGAGCTCAGAGAGGGGGGTGTGTGTGTTGTATGTGTTTTGCATGTATGTCAGAGGTTCTGACGGTTCTGAACGGTTCGCCCAAACCAGTAGCGGTTTCCCCCGGCTCTACTGCCATCCCATTAGGCCCTTAATTAAGGCGGAAGGCGGAGTGCTCACATTGGCGAACCGGTAGAAAGTAAGTGAATACCACCCGTTTGTGTGTCTCTGTCTCTCTCTCTCTCTCTCTCTCTCTCTCTGTGTGCGTGTGTGTGTGTGTGTCTGAGAGAAAGAGAGAGAGAGAGAGAAAGAGACAGACAGACAGACAGACAGACAGAGACAGACAGACAGACAGACAGAGAAACAGAGAGAGACACAGAGGGAGGGAGGGAGGGAGGGAGGGAGAGAGAAACAGAGAGAGGGAGACAGACACATACACACACACACAGAGGGAGAGAGAGACGCACAGAGAGAGGGAGGGAGGGAGAGACATACAGATAGAGGGAGGGAGGGAGGGAGAGAGACACACAGAGAGGGAGGGAGAGAGGGACACACACACACAGAGGGGGAGGGAGGGAGAGAGAGAGACACATACAGAGAGAGGGAGGGAAGGAGGGAGAGAGAGACATAGATGGAGGGAGGGAAGGAGAGAGAGACACACACACACACAGAGGGGGGGAGGGAGAGACACACACACATACAGAGGGGGGGAGGGAGGGAGAGAGACACACACGTACAGAGTGGGGGAGGGAGGGAGAGAGACACACACATACAGAGAGGGAGGGAGGGAGGGATTGAGAGACACACAGAGAGAGGGAGGGAGGGAGGGAGGGACACAGAGAGAGGGAGATAGAGAGGGAGACAGACAGAGATAGAGAGAGAGACACAGAAAGTGGGAGGGAGACAGACAGAGATAGAGAGACAGAGAGAGGGAGAGAGGGAGGGAGAGACACAGAAAGAGGGATGGAGGGAGGGAGCGGGAGATAGAGAGGGAGATAGACAGAGAGAGATAGACAGAGAGAGAGAGAGAGAGAGAAACACAGAGAGAGAGGGAGGGAGGGAGGGAGAGAGAGAGACACAGAGAGAGGGAGATAGAGAGGGAGACAGACAGAGATAGAGACACACAGACACACACACAGAGGGAGGGAGGGAAGGAAGGAGACACAGAAAGAGGGAGACAGACAGAGATAGAGAGAGAGACACACACAGAGAGGGAGGGAGGGAGACACAGAAAGAGGGAGGGAGGGAGACAGAGAAAAGAGACACACAGAGAGAGGGAGAGAGAGAGAGAGAAAGAGAGAGGGAGAGACATTTTGACCCAGCTGTCTTTTCCTGAGTATACAGCTACTGTGATGGACAACCGTGTGATCCTGGGAAGAGATGCGTCTGCTTTAAAGAATACGAGATAACGGCTTTTCTCCCATTTTGAGATGGGATCTTTGCTCACCTTTGCATATCCTGTCCTCGTTACTGTAGAAGTGGGCTTTGCACTGAGGCAAGCAGGTGCCAACGGGCCTCTCCTCAAGGCTCAGGTGTGGTTGAAGGTTCTCCTCTGGGTTCCTGCATTGCGTACAGTGCGAATGTTCTGGGCCGACGCAAGCCCTGCAGGATGGATGACAACCTGCAGAAGAAGAATCGGGAGTCTAAACCGAACAGACTCAGTGGTGGGTTCCTACCGGTTCAGCCAAACCAGTAGTGATTTGGTGGCCTGGATCACTGGAACCAGCAGCGACCCAGGCCTGCCATGCCCCTGAACCAGTTCTCCAGGCGGCGCCATTGTTTTTGCATGTGCAGAATAATTTTAATTGCACTGCGCATGCTGTAGGAGGTGATCAGCCTGAGCCCGAGGGCAGGGTCAAACTTGTCAACAGTCTTGAGTCCCTTCGCTCCCAGGAGAGATCTAAGTCCAGCCCACCTCAAATCACTTTCATTCTTATCCACCGCCAATTTGCTTTGACTGTTAGTGGTTCAGATTCTTGTAGAGAGCATTAGCATGCAATAAATCCATATTCATTTGAACGTCCTGGACTCCTGTGATTGACAATGACAGCTGATTTCTTCCTTCTCCTTCCAGCATTATTGCCCTGGTCCATCAACATTCTCAACATCATCACTGTTTCTTTTTTTTGGGGGGGGGGGGGTGTCTGTGTGTATGTGACACGAAACCCCGGGAGAATCTTTCTAAGAAGTTATTTCATTTCAACTTCAAAAGTGGCTTACCGTATTTTTCGGAGTATAAGACGCACCGAGGTTTTGAAGAGGCAAATTTTTAAAAAAAAGTTTTTGCACTCTGCAGACCTCCTAAAAATGGCCAGTTTTTCGTGAAAACGGGCCCGGTTTTTTTTTAAAGGCATGGATATTGTTTGTTTTGTTTGTTTCTTGTTTTATTGGATTTATATGCCGCCCTTCTCCCAAAGGACTCAGGGCGGCGTACAACATTAAAAAACACATATCACAAAAGTTAAAAGGAAATTAGATAAATATCTAAAAAAACAAACCCAATTAATATGACAATAACATTTAAAACATGAATAGCCTTTAGGAGGCTTGTAGAGTGCTCCTGGGGGTGGGGATGGGGCAAAAACGAGCAGTTTGTCACGAAAATGGGCCCATTTTTTGACAAAAAAAAATTGCATGCATGGCCTTTAGGACGCTTATAGAGTACTCCCGGGGACTGGAGAGGGGGCAAAAGTGAGCAAAAAACGGCCCGTTTTTCGCTCATTTCTGCCCTCTCCAGCCCCCAGGAGCTCTCTGAAAACCTCCTAAAGGCTATGCACTGCCATTTTGGTGAAGGGGACGGGGTTTCGGGAGGCAAAAAATGCTGTATTCAGTATATAAGACGCACCCAGATTTTCAGCTTCTTTTTTGAGGGAAAAAGTTGCGTCTTCTACTCCGAAAAATACGGTATCTGAAAAAAGTCTCTTAAAAGATTTCAGGGGAAACGAAAAACTTCCCAAACATTGAAACCGCAGGAGAGAATGAACGGGAGATATTTCATTCATCGGCCTATCAAGACAGAGATATCTGGGTTACCTTTACAGAGGTTGTGGTGCTGATAAAAGCCCTCTCCACAGGCGAGGAGACACTGGCTCTGGTAGAAGGCCCGGGGGAAGGAGCAGGAGGAACACTGAGTGGGCAAAGGTCCTGTGCAGCCGGTGCACGAACTGTGGCAAACTGGGAGCGAAGAAAGAAAGAAAATGTCAGTCAAACCTTTCACGATTTGGATCTTAGAATAACAGATTAGCAGAGTAACAGAGTCGGGAGGGACCCACTCCAAGGCCTGTTTCTGTGGTTCCCCTCCGGGAACATCTTAATGTAGAGCAACCATTCGTTTTTTCAGATCCTCGGAGAGTTCATTGCGCCATGTTGAACGTCCAGTGACTAGTATGAGAGAGTGGGAGCGATAATGCCAAATTTAACACCCTTGCTCCCCCTTCACACCTGAGATCTTGTAACACTAACAAGTCACAATGTACCAGGCAGGGAAAACGGCAAGGATAAGACGAGCCAACTTTTTCCCACACAAAGAGGGTGAAAATCTGGGTGCGTCTTATACACTGGATACAGCATTTTTGGCCTCCTGAAACCCTGCCCCCCCTCTTTGCAAAAATGGATGTGCAGAGGTTTTGGGAGGCCTGCAAAGTGTTCCAGGGGGATCAGGAGGGCAAAAATGAGCCAAAAACGGGCCAGTTTTTGCTCGTTTTTGCCTCCGCCCCCCGCCGCCCCTGCCCCCAGGAGCACTCTACAAACCTCCTAAAGGCTATGCATGCCCTTATTTTGGCCAAAAATGAGGCATGCAGAGGGTTTGGGAGGTCTGTAGAGTGCAAATATTTTTTTAAAAAAAATCCTCTTCAAAATCTTGGTGCGTCTTATACTCCTGTGCGTCTTATAGTCCGAAAGATACTTGGTACTTGGGTCCCACTAGGATATTATCACTCAGGGATGTACTCACTTTTGTTGCCAGCAGTTAAATGTTAGTAGCTGCGTGTGGCATTATTTTGAGGGGACAGCACATTTGCACTGTTATACAAGCTGTATACTCACTACTTTACATTGTAGCCAAGTCTTATTTCTTTAGTGTTGTCACATGAAAAGATCTACTTAAATATTTACCAAACGTATACATATACATTTGTTATCGTAAAATTATAAAATCCATAAAATTACCCGCTACAATGTTCTACCCATCAATGACTACTTCAGCTTCGACTGCAATAATACACAAACACAAAATAGATACAAACTTAAAGTAAACGATTCCAAGCTCGACTGCAGAAAATACGACTTCAGCAACAGAGCGGTCAATGCCTGGAATGCTCGACGCATTGCATTATGGGTGCGGCACGCCCGCACACGCCCCCCCTGCGCTCCCCCCACTTGTGGCCCGCGAGCCAAAAAAGGTTCGCCATCGCTGCTCTAAGTGGTTTACAGAATCAGCCTCTTGCCCCCAACAATCTGGGTCCTCCTTTTACCGACCTTGGAAGGATGGAAGGCTGAATCAAACTTGAGCTGGTCAAGATCAAACTGTTGGCAGTGAGCAGATTCCAACTATTGTGCCACTATGGCTTTCATCCTTCCTTCTCATTTCCTTTCCTTCCCTTCCCTTCCCTTTCCTTCCTTTCCTTCTTTCCTTCCTCCCTCCTTCCTTCCTTCCTTCCTCCTTTCCTTCCTTCCTTCCTTCCCTCCCAAGCAATAGCACTTAGATATATATACCACTTTACAATGCTTTACAGCCCTCTCTAAGCTGTTTACAGAGTCAGCCTATTGCCCCCAACAATCTGGATCTTCATTTTACCAACCTCAGAAGGATGGAAGGCTGAGTCAACCTCGAGCCAGTCAGGATCGAACTGCTGGCAGTGGAAGGCAGAGTCAGCCTGCAATACTGCATTCTAACCACTGCGCCACCGCGTCTCTTGTCTATGGATTGTCTCCTCCAGAAACCTCGCTCCTACCTTGATTCCTGCACCCAGCGCTATCGAATCAGATAATATACCGGAAGACTACTATTTAGTAGTAGTTCAGTTCATCAGTATTCCAGGAAGACTACAGCAGCTGATTTAAGCAAAAGATCTACTTGTTATGCAAAACAGCAACACTAAACAGCGAGCCAGCTTGTTTTTAAATAAGATTTTCTACTCCCCGACCACTTAACACCAGCTCTGATTTCAACGAGCCTAAAAGCATTGATTACTATGTAGAGTTTGCATACGACGAAGCATGAAGCTATGACCTGCACGCACTGATATGCTCACATACACATACAGTGCAGAGGAGCGCACGTACCTACACAGGTAGTCCTCAACTTACGGCCACGCTTGAGCCCAACACGCCTGTCGCTAAGTGAGATGCTTGCTCAGTCCATTTCGCCCCATTTTACGGCCTTGCTTGCTTCACTGTTGCTAAGGGAATCACCACCATGGTTATTAGGTTAGCCAGACAGTAGGGAAGTGAATCTGGTTTTCCCATTGACTTTGCCATTGACTTGCTTTCTGACTTGGTCAGAAAGTCGCAAAAGGGGACCCTGAGCCAACTCAGAAGTTGTGAGAACTTCATACTGGAGGCTTTCATGAAGAGATTGGACTGCCATTTGTCAGAAATGCTATAGGGCCTCCTCCTTGGGTGGTGGGGGTTGGACTAGATGATCTACAAGGCCCCTTCCAACTCTGTTAATCTGTTAAACAACAGCTCAGCACTCCAAAACCTATGTACAAAGCATTCCCAAGACCCTTACCTCTGCATTTGCGAGAACCATTCGCGTAGTAGCCATGGGGACATTCTGATAGGCAGTTGCCACCCAGCAGAACTCGGCCTGAAGCACAGGACAAACATCTCAGCTGCTCCAGGTAACACCTGTCACAACCTTCGTGGCAAGCTGGCAAAGAGGAGAATCCCATTAGACACAGGTAAAAGTAAGGTTCCTACATATGTGCTAGTCGTTCCCGACTCTAGGAGCCGGTGCTCATCTCCGTTTCAAAGCCGAAGAGCCAGCGCTGTCCAAAGACGTCTCCGTGGTCATGTGGCCTGCATGACTAAATGCCAAAGGCACACGGAACGCTGTTACCTTCTTATTTTTCTACTTGCATTTCTACATGCTTTCGAACTGCTAGGTTGGCAGAAGCTGGGACAAGTAACGGCAGCTCACTCCGTTACGCAGCGCTAGGGATTTGAACTGCTGAACTGCCGACCGTTACTACCTGTACTAGGTAACGGTAAAATGCCTGGGGGAAAAAACCATTTATCCTTTCATTAATGCTGTATGAGGGTGAGTCCCTCCCCACACACAATGGCTCTGTCTCTTATTAAAATTCCCCAAGAAGGCTTTAAAAAGGAGTGGCGTTGAACACCAAATATTTATGCTAACAGGCATGGCTCTCTTCTGCTTATAAACCCACTCAAGGTTGCAAGGATGCCAGAGCACCGCATCCCCAAACAGCTCCTCTATGGTGAGCTGTCTCAAGGAAAGCGATTGCACGGGGGACAAAGGAAGCGATACAAAGACACGTTGAAAGCCTCCTTCAAGTCCCCCGATATCGCCGCGGCCTCCTGTGAAACCCTGGCTGATCCACCAAGGCTGCCAGACATTTGAAGGCAGAAGAACCACCACAGCACAAGAGAAGCGAGCACTCCACAAAGCCACAGCTGCAAACTCTGCAACAAGGGTGCCCACACATCAGGGGTAGGATTCCGTCGGTTCGGACCGGTTTGCTGATCTTACATCTGGTTCGCCAAACCGGTAGTTGAAAGGACTGGCTGGCCTCGTCCATCCATCCCTACCACCCCCCCAGGAGTCTCCACGCAGCTCATTTTGGAGCCAGTAAGTGCAGGCCTGTGCGAGGCTCTGGGAGGGCAAAAAACAGGCCTCCTGGAAGTTCCAGAAATCTAGAAACGGGCCCATTTTCGCCCTCCCAGAGACTCGAGGAAATCTTCTGAAACTTGGGGAGGGCATAAAACGAGCCTCCCGGAAGTTCTGGAAGTCTGGAAACAGGCCCGTTTCCAACCTCTGGAGACTGGGGAAGCCTGTTTTCACCCTCCCGGAGGCTCAAAAGAATCCTCTGGAGGCTGGGGAGGGCAAAAAACAGGCCTCCCGGAAGTTCCAGAAGTCCAGAAACAGGCCCATTTCCGCCCTGCAAGGGGCCTCCGAAGCCCAGGGGAGGCCGTTTTCACCCTCCCGGAGGCTCGAGAAAAACCTCCGGAGCCTGGGGAGGGCAAAAGCGCCCCCTGCCATGTGGCAGGAGGCCGAGTAGGCCATGCCCACCATGGCCACACCAACCCAGCAACCGGGCAGAGAACTAGTTGCTAAACATTTTCCATCCCACCCCTGCCACAGATGTCTGCCCGACATGTGGGAGAACATTCTGTGCCCGTAGAGGCCTTACCAGCCACCTGCGGACACACCGTGGACAGCCCACAACCCATTAAGATGTCAATGTCGTGTTTCTTTGAACACGATGGAACGGACCTCATTATGAGGTGACTCCCCTCACCCCCCCGCCCCCAAATGGTTCTGTGTCTCTTATGAAAATTCCCCAAGAGGGCTTGAAAAAGGAGTGGCGTTGAACACCAAATATTTATGCTAGCAGGTGTGGCCCTCTTCTGCTGATAAACCCACCCTTAATGCCAGATAATATTGTGTTTACCATCTGGGTAAACAAAGTCTTCCCCCCCAGAAGGGGGACTATGAATTTAAAGGAATGCCTTACCCCTGAAGGAAACTGAGAAATGGGCGAGTCTGTTTGAGAAGATCGGAGGCGCTATGAAAAACTCTTCCTCAAAAAGGGTGCTTTCATACATTTTAGCAATAGCACTTAGGCTTATATACTGCTTCACAGTGCTTTTACAGCCTTCTCTAAGCGGTTTCAGCCTCTTGCCCCCAACAATAGGGGTCCTCATTTTACCTCAGAAGGACGGAAGGCTGAGTCAACCTTGAGCCTGGTGGGATTTGAACTGACAAATTGCAGGCAGCCGGCAGGCAGCAGAAGTAGCCTGCAGTACTGCACTCTCGCCACTACGCCACCTCAGCTCTTTTGTGGGTTTTTTGCTTTCTCTCTCCCACAGGACTCCCATGCACACCTACAGGTAGTCCTCGAACTTACAACAGTTCATTTAGTGACCGTTCAAAGTTACAACGGCGCCAAAAATGTGACATATTATGACCGTTTTTCACACTTATGACCTTTCCGGCATCCTGATGGACACATGCTTGGCAACTGGTTCATAGTTATGACCATTGCTGTGTCCCGAGGTCATGCAATCTCCCTTCTTTTTTTGGCGACGTTCTGACAAGCAAAATCAATGGGAAATCCGTTTTCACTGAACCACCAAATTACTAACTAATTAACTTCCGCGATTCACTTAACAACAGTGGCCAAAAAGGTCACAAAATGGGGCAGAACACACTTAACAATGGTCTCTCTTAGGGAATTTGGGGCTCAACTGTGGTTGTAAGTCGAGGACTACCTGTATATAATGTCTTCCTTGTGGACCTTCTTGTAGGTGAGCACTATACAGGTCCTTGACTTGTGACCGGTTGCTTAGCAACCATTCAAAGGGACAACCTAACTTGAAACAGGGGATTTGTGACCTGGATCCGGGACTCATTTAACAACAGAACTCAATTGCGGTTGTAAGTCGAGGACTACCCTGTACTCTCACCAGCAATGGATGGGGGGGGGAGCTTTCACACACATCCATGAGTATTACCCTCCAGCCCAGTGATGGGTTCCGGATCCCATCGCAACCAGTACACTGTGCATGGGGCCAGGCGTCCTGGTCGAGCACATGCGCTGTGCACGCATGCCCACGCCAGCACCCTGTGATACCCAGCTGTTCGGCGGTGGTTGCGTAGGCGCCGCATGCTGTGTGCAATTGGCCGGTGGCGTTATAAACAGCCATAGAACGCGGGCGGGCGGGCCAAACGAGCCACCGTACCGGTACGGTAACCTGGCTACTTCCCCTATGTCCGTATCGGGTGGTACCACCCGGAACCCACCACTCTCCAGCCCCGATATGGGCTAAACATCTCAACAGCTGTCCTTGCTAAAAAGTGAATGAAAAGACATGGCATTGTGAGGTAGCTGTTACCTCTGCAAACTCCATCCATAACGTAGAACCGCTGCCCGCAATTAGCCACGCAGGTGCCTTCCAGTAACACGAGAGATGGGTCTCGGCAGGTGGAGCAGTTGCTTGCTGTCGGACCCCGGCACGTAGCACAGGATTCGTGACAAGCTGGAGGCAAAGGGAAACATTTCCAAGTCAATTAGAGCAGCTCCTTTACGGTACTCAGCAGGCACCAATTCTTCTTAATGCTCAAAGACCACCTAGACAGATGAAGGGGGAGAGGAGAGGAAAACAAGGAGAAGGGAGCTTCGGATCTGGAAAAGGCACTGTGGAAGGAAGCAGGAGGGGGTGACAGGAGAGCAGTCTTCCACTATCTCAGGGGCTGCCACAAAGAAGAGGGAGTCAAGCTATTCTCCAAAGCACCTGAGGGTAGAACAAGAAGCAATGGGTGGAAACTAATCAAGGAGAGAAGCAACTTAGAACTGAGGAGAAACTTCCTGACAGTGAGAACAATTAATCAGTGGAACAGCTTGCCTCCAGAAGTTGTGAATGCCCCAACACTGGAAGTCTTTAAGAAGATGTTGGATAGCCATTTATCTGAAATGGTGTATGGTTTCTTCCTGAGCAGAGGTTAAACTGGAAGATGGGTGGGGGAGTGGTGGGAGGGTGGTATTGGGGCTTTATTTTTGTAAGCTGCCTGGAGTCACCATGAGTGAGATGGGTGGTGGAAGGAAGGAAGGAAGGAAGGAAGGAAGGAAGGAAGGAGGAAGGAAGGAAGGAAGGAAGGAAGGAAGGAAGGAAGGAAGGAAGGAAGGGGGAAAGGGGGGAGGGAGGAAGAAGGGAGGGAGGGAGGAAAACCACAGCTGCGCTTATTATCCTACAACTTTGCGTTGCTTTACACAGACTTGCAAAACCTGTAAACACAGGAAGTTAAAGTTTCTTTCTTATCATCCTCTTTATTTGCAGACTGTCACTAAGCAAGTCAGGTGCTAAATGAGGCCTACCTGTATAGCTCCATGGAAATGATGCTGTTAAATAAATTAGTTTTGCAGGCAGGCAGGCAGGCAGGAAGGGAGGGCAGCAGGGAGGGAGGGAGGGAAAGAAAGAGAGAAGGAAGGAAGGAAGAAAAAGAGAGAGAGAAAGGGGGAGGGAGGGAGGGAAGAAAAGAAAGAGAGAGTGAGAGAGGGAAAGAAAGAGAAAGAAAGGGAAGGGAGGGAGGAAAAGAAAGAAAGAAGGAAAGAAAGAAAAAAAGAAAGACCTTTTAATTTTCTGCCTCCATATAGAGCACAGGCATTGTGTGTGTTTAATGCGCTCTTGACTAAAGCCATGCTAAACACCCCTGTTTTTTAAAAATAGGTTTATGGGCCAACCAAAAATCAGCTGGCCCAAATCCATCCTTCGGGCACTCAAGCCCAGGAGGGATGGAAGAGTGACTCTGAATTTACCAAAAGGGCCAAGGGATAGCTTTGCATTCCCTGCAAAGGTTAACACCGTAACTCCTGCTGAATGTCACTCCTTGAAATAAAGGGATGAGTACAGATTGCAGGCCATATTTAGAAAGCAGTGGGGGAGTCATGGGGAACGAGGAAATTTTATTTATGGCGCTTATGGCATGTTAAGTCCTGTGCTGCCAGAATTTAGAACAGAGCTTTTTTTAGCTATTGTTTTGTTTTTAAATAATTATACCCGCGCTCATCCGAATGTTCTAAACTTTATTTTTAATTCCACAGCCGGGCACGTATCGGCTTGCCATCAGGGAGGCAAAGATGACTTGGGTGTGTGGGCGAGGGAGGTGTACCCACTGATATAAATTCACAAGACTAGGGAGGAAAATCCCAAATTTGCAATTTATAACCAGGATCAGTCATCTAGTAGTTTACCTTCTGGCTAGTCTATAACAATAAATCGTGAAAGTCGGGTCAAAGTGGAACGTGGCTCCTTGTGCCAATTCTGCACAACATCATTTTATAGTCTGGAGGGTGTGCATGTGTGTCAAATCTTGCTGTTTTATTAAAGCTAAGCAGATTTGAGCCCAGGCGGTGTCTGAAATCGGAGAGGCCTCCAGGGTGATCTTTGCAAAAGTTGCAAAAAAAAGAAAGAGAGAGAAAAGTAGTAAGATCAGCTGGCGAAGACACACCAAATGTCTCCGATGAAATACCTCAACGCTTTAAAAGCAGGATTCTTAGCAGAAGTGGTGATTAGCTGGGGTTGCAACCAGGAAAGCTATTAACTTCCTGCACCATCTAGGCTCAGTTATATTTCTAAGTGCGTTTATTTATTTGCTTTACAGAAAGAAAGAAACACACACACACAAAAAAAACAGGAGGTAAAGAAAGCAAAATGTATGAAGAGCAAACCAATAGAAATCCAATAACAAACTTAACAGAAGCCAACGGAGAAATAAAACCAGAACGAAGGCAGAAATGATTTATGTGTAGCATAAAACGCATATCTATCAAATGTCAAACAAGTTTCTAAATCTGCATTAACGGGCGTAAATTACGTTTTTTTTTTAAAGTTACAAAATGTCATAAAGTCGATGCCTAAGAATATACCCAGTTATTTTTATTTATAGATAAGTAGCCAATAACCAGGCGTTGTTGCCTGCGTATTTATTTATAGGGGGAAAATATCCAGACCAAATGTAAGGGTATGGCTAGCTGATGAGAGCTAAATAGCTTGAAATGGATCTATACTAGTCTCCCTTTATTTATTTATCAGCACAAATGCAACATACATACATACATACATACGTATGTATGTATGTATGTATGTATGTATGTTGCATTTGTGCTGATAAATAAATAAAGGGAGACTAGTATGGATCCATTTCAAGCTATTTAGCTCTCATCAGCTAGCCATACCCTTACATTTGGTCTGGATATTTTGCTTAGTGGCTAAGACTTCTGCCTAATATGTAATACAGCCCAGGTTCAAATCCCAGTAAGGGTATGGCTAGCTGATGAGAGCTAAATAGCTTTAAATAGATCTATAATAGTCTCCCTTTATTTATTTATCAGCACAAATACAACATATATATATATATATATATATATATATATATATATATATATATATATATATATATATGTGTGTGTGTGTGTGTGTGTGTGTGTATGTGTGTGTGTGTGTGTGTGTGTGTGTGTGTGTGTGTATGTATATATATATATATATATATATATATATATATATATATATATATATATATATATATATATATATATATATATATATATATATATATATTTCAACAAACATAGACAGACAAGACATGTAACATAAAAGCATCTTCTATTACATACAGTGTGTCGATTGGTCACAGAGTTTTTGTGCATCTTTTCCATAGTCATCACTTACATTTTATATAGAATCACATATTTTTAGTCAAATATATTGATTTACATCACTATTATAATACTGCATTTGTTTGACTATCACTGTTATTTCTTCATCTTAAACGAGATATGCTGAGTATGGGTTCATTTATATTATAGTAATTCATTACATCATCTTCAATATATCCAATAATAAAGTATTTTTATGTCTTATTTATGTCTTAAATCATTCTATTATTCCAATATTGGTGACATTCTTCAATAATTTTCATTTCCATGTTTTTTTTAATCTAACCACGGATAAAATAGATCCCATCTCCCATAAAATTGTTTATCTTCCTGTTCTCTAATTTCAAATGTCAACTTACTCATTTCAGCACATTCCATTATTTTATGAATAACTTCCTCCTGCGTTGGTGTTTTCTCATTCTTCCAGTTTTTAGCAAATACAATTGTAGCTGCTGTTAACACATTTACAATCAAGTATTTCAGTTCTATATTGTATGTTTCCAGTATGATTTCCAACAAAAAGATCTCTGGTTTAAAGTCAATATGTTTTTGTATCATTTTTTCCAACCAAGTATGGATTTTAGTCCAATATCTTTTAGCTTCTATGCAAGTCCACCACATATGGTAATATGAACTCATAGACCAAACGTAATTTCTAATGTTGGATTTTCCTCCTTGCCTCCCTTACCAGAGGGAGCTCCCTTGTGGAATAATGTGAAGCCATTACCATGGCAATTCCACTGCACTGTACAGTAGAATCCATTTTAAGGCACAACAGGCTGTATCTTAACAGAACACACACACACCCCGATGGGTATTAGGGGTGTCTTACCCCACAGTATTTTTTCCCAGAGAATAAGTCATCTGTGTACCAAGTTTGGTTGAAATTGCTCAAAGCATACCAGAGTTATGCTGGAACTTACACAAACACACACAGCCATTTTTATATATATAGATAGAAGTTGTAAGTCTAGGACTATGGATTTAAAATCCATGTTTGATATAAAAGCACCATTAAAATCAAATCCCTTCCCTACAGTAATTAAAGCTCAAACCTTAGTCAACTGAATCTGGCCTGGATTTAAAAAAAAAACGCAGGTCGTCTCAATTTATGACCATTTGCTTGGCAATGGATTCTCTTAATGACTGCAGCATTTACGACCGTCATCAACATACGACCATAATAGGCAAGCTCCGTTAACAGTCGTATGTTGAGGATTACCCACAGCGCAGTGTTTCAAAAAGCAGGTTTTTGGGAACCAAATCAAAGGCAGTTGCTGATGTTGTTGCCGTCACAAAGTGAGACAGGGGGTGGACCACAAAGGGAATGGCCCAGGATAAGGAAGGGGGCGTAGAAGGTGTGCTTTCTGTGAGGTGCTTACTGGGAAAGAGTTATGGGACTTATATATACATATATGCCTGCACAAATGCCGACATTGATTGATTGATTGACTGATTTAAAGTGTGCTCAAAGTACACTATTCTGGAAGATGTATCTAAACCAGGGGTGTCCAAACTTGAGAACTTTAAGACTTTAAGCATATGCTGGCTGGGGAATTCTGGGAGTTGAAGTCCACAAGTCTTAAAGTTCCCA
The DNA here is from genome assembly GCF_964273705.1 of Natrix helvetica. Taxonomy (NCBI): domain Eukaryota; kingdom Metazoa; phylum Chordata; class Lepidosauria; order Squamata; family Natricidae; genus Natrix; species Natrix helvetica. Next base: position 9,160,142 of record NC_138558.1, on the reverse strand, counting down.
AGTTTGGACACCCCTGATCTAAACAAACAAATACCAAGTAGTCCTCTACGTACGACCACAATTGAGCCCAAAATTGATGTTGTTTAGTGAGAAATTTGTTAAGGGAATTTTGCCCCATTTTACGACCTTTCTCGCCTCCTTGGTTAGGTGAATCCCTGCAGTTCTTAAATGAGTCACACGATTGTTAAGTGAATCTGTTTTCCCCGTTGACTTAGTCAGAAGGTCACAAAAGAGGAACAAATGATTCCGGGACACTACAAACTATCATAAATGTGAGTCAGTTGCCAAGAGTCTTTTTATCATGTGACCATGGGGATACTGCAATGGTCATAAGTATGAAAAACAGTCATAAACACAGAAGATCGTAAAATGGAGCAAATATCACTTAACAATTGTTTCACTCCACAACAGAATTGCGGGCTGTTTGGGCTGAATTGTGTTTGTTGTGAGACCTGCAAGCCGTCTTTTCTTTTTAGGTTTCAGGCCTGCCACACTTTCTACTGTCTACTTTCTACCGTGGGAAAATGGGAGGGGGGGTTATGTGGAGTTGGGTGATGTGTAGCCATAACAACATTCTTCTTAGAAAGTCAAGGTCATCTTTGTCTCTGCACCTGGCTGGAACTGGATGGGTGGAATCTGTCTTCGTGGCAGTGGGAGATTGGATCATGTGATGGACTTGTAGGTGTGTGGGGCAAGATCTTGAACTTTCACCTGGGTGGGGAAACCTGGAAGCTTTCAGATTCAGATTTTTCCAGATGTGCCAACATGGCTCTCTTAATAAATTGGAACTTTGAGGAATCCTTTGCTTCGGACTCTGATTTAATTTGGGATGCTATTTGGAACCCTGATAGTCGTAAGTCGAGAACTAAATGTAGTCTCCCCATTCCAGCTGCAGGACTTCACAAGAATCTCCCAGCACGAAGAATACTGAATGAATAAAGGTAGTCCTCAACTTATGACCACAATTGAGCCCCAAATGTATGTCGTTCAGTGATAAATTTGTTAAGCGAGTTTTGCCCCATTTCACGACCTTTCTCGCCTCATTGGTTAAGTGAATCCCTGCAGTTCTTAAATGAGTCACACGGTTGTTAAGTGAATCTGGCTTCCACGTTGACTTGGCTTGTCAGAAGGTCGCAAAGGGAGATCACATGACCCTGGGACACTGCAACCGTCATAAATGTGAACCACTTGTCAAGCATTCGAATATAAATCAGGTGACCATGGGGATACTGCAATGGACGTAAGTGTGAAAAAAGGTTGTGAGTCACTTTTTTCAGTGCTGTTGTAACTTTGAACGGTCACGAAATGAACCGTTGTAAGTCGAGGACTACCTGTATACTTGTGGTCTCACCTCCCCCCCCCCCCCCGCCCTGTTAGAACCCTGCCGAAGACGTGAGCCTCACGCTGTTGCCCAATTCGAAGATGTGAAGTTTTCTCCGCGTCTGAACCCCAACGCTGAAATCACCCGTGGACTTCATGAATAATAATTGAGCGGTTAATGTTCCCTACAAATCTCCAATTTCCCCCTTTTTTTTAATTAATTCACAGTTCTCTAAAGAAATATCTGTCAAGGAAGAAAGGACCATAGCAAATTGGTTTGCACAATCATCTTCATTTTAGAAGAAAGCCTGTGGGAACACGGGGGGGGGGGAGGTGGAGGGGGGACAGGGAGGACGAGAAAAACAGCTGAAGAAAACTCCACAAAGTATCTTCAGGTCAGGGAAAAAGAATCTTCTTTGCAAAAGGAAGCCTACCGTATTTTTCGGAGTATAAGACTCACCTTTCCCCCTGCTAAAAGAGCGTGGAAATGTTGGTGTGTCTTATACACCGAATACAGCCATCTTTGGCCTCCCGAAGCCTCACCCCGGCATCCCACAAAGTCTGCAGAATGCTCCTGGGGGCTGGGGGAAGTCAAAAACGCCTCCGTTTTTGTGAAAAATTGCCTGTTTTTCACCCATTTGTCGCCCTTTTTTATGCAAAAAGAGGGGCATTTTTGCCTTCCCCCAGCCCCCAGAAGCATTCTGCAGGCTTCAGCTGGGCTACGGGAAGGCAAAAACGCCTCCATTTTTACAAAATATGGTCCATTTTCTGCAAAAAACGGGTGCGTTTTTGCCTTCCCCCAGCCCTGCTGAAGCCTACAGAGTGCTCCTGGGGGCCGGGGAGGACAAAATATTTTTTTTCTTCCTTATCTCTTTGAAATCTTGGTGCGTCTTATACACCGGTGCACCTTATAGTCCGAAAAATACTGTAATTGTAAGTCGGGCATGTCCTTTCCCCTTTCTATTTGTCCATCTACTGCAGGGGTGGTATTTCACTTACTTTCCCTACCGGTTCGCAAATGTGCAAACAGATCTTTGCTGAAAAGATGGAAAACCTACAGGAGGGGGAAAGGAAAGGAAAATCAAAAGGAAAAGGGAAAGGAAAGGAAGGGAAAGGAAGAAGACATGAAAGGAAGAGAAGGGAAGGGAAGGAAAAGAAAGGAAAGGAAAAGAAAAAGAGAAAAAAGGAAAGGAAAAGAAAAGAAAGAAAAGGAAAATTAAAAGGAAAGGAAAGGAAGGGAAAGGAAGCTGGGAGGGAGGGAGGGAGGGAGGGAGGGAGGGAGGAAGGAAGGAAGGAAGGAAGGAAGGAAGGAAGGAAGGAAGGAAGGAAGGAAGGAAAAAGTTTGCAAATTTGATTTTTGAGTTTGAACATATGATTTTTTGCATCCTTATTTTAAGCTATTTGAATATCTTTTCTAGCAGCAAAGTGCAGGTATATTTTAACAGAAATCAAAGGAAATAGCAAAACAATAAATCACTGTGCCTTATATATATTCCTGTAGAAAGCCAGGTTGCCTGTAATATCCCTTCCTGTTTTCCATTGGGGGGGGGGGGTGTCTCTGGAGTTTTGATTACATACTGAAATGCGGTAGAATGTCTCTTCGTTGGATCATAATTAATAATGATTTCCCAGAATTGCAGATTTCTTCAAAAGGATGTGGGCGCTTGGTTAATTATCTTTTGTTTTCCTGTAACATCAGAAGATTGGGCGGTATTTCCCGCTAGTTTGATCTGCTGCTGTGGTATTTGTGCCTTAAGTCACAGAGCAGAACTCGGAGTAGGGGAAAAAGGGGAGCGTACGAGTTACAAGCCCTTTCTGAAAACGGGGCTGTTTTGTTGTTGCTTTTTTGTTGCTGTGATGGAAAGGGCAGCCAAGCAGAATCCAGCAAGCTGTTGGAACTCCCGGGAGAAAAGATCAGGGGAAAAATTCCCACGCATACAAATATGGAGGCAAGGAGCTGAAAAATCAGCAATAAAATGAAAGCCTTCGCTGTTTTCCACTGTAGGATGACTGGAAGGAGGCATGCGTTACACCAGGGGTGTCAAACTCAAGGCCCGGGGGCCGGATCCAGCCCGTGGGATGCTTAGATCTGGCCCACTGGGCTGCCCTGGAAACAGTGAAGGGCAGACCTTCGCCTCTGCCAGTGAAAACAAAACTCAGGAGGACTGTGTCCATTCCATTCTAATATTCTATTCTATTCTATTCCATTCATTCCATTCTTCTATTCTATTCCATTCCTCTATTCCTATTCCATTCCTCTCTTCTCTTCTCCTCTCCTCTATTATTTCTATTCTATTCCATTCCATTCCATTCCTCTCTTCTCTTATCCTCTATTATTTCTATTCTATTCCATATCACTCCACTACATTCCATTCTAATATTCTATTCTATTCTATTCTATTCTATTCTATTCCATTCCATTCCTCTCTCTTCTCTTCTCCTCTATTATTTCTATTCCATTCCATTCCATTCTTCTCTTCTCTTCTCCTCTATTATTTCTATTCTATTCCATTCAATTCCATATCACTCCACTACATTCCATTCTAATATTCTATTCTATTCTATTTCTATTCCATTCCATTCCTTTCCATACCACTCCACTCCATTCCATTCTAATTTTCTTTTCTATTCTGTTCTGTTCTGTTCTGCTCTACTTCACTCCACTCCACTCCATTCTAATTTTATTTTATTTTTTCTATTCTTTTCTATTTATTCTTATTTTCTATTCTATATTCTATTTTATTCCATTCTATTCTGATTTTCTATTCTAATTCTAATACTCTATTCTACTCTAATTTTCTATTCTATTTTCTAATGTATTCTATTCTGTTCTGTTCCTTTCCGTTCCATTCCATTCCTACATTTCCCCTCAGGTTACTTCCGTTCGGTGCACAAATGCCAAGCTGGCATCTGGTCTCCGGCTTTGCATCCTGAAGGTTAATTCGTGCATCATGCAAATTGCCTCAGAAGCGGCAGATGGAATCCTTGTTCTCATTTTCTAAGTGCTTCGCATACTTGACATTACGGTTTCAAAGGCAGGGAAAGAAATGTTTCCTAAAAGGGAAGCTTCCCAAACTGAAGGGAGATTCCTGGAAAAGCCTGGCCACATTTGCTTAGACGGCTGTCCTAAAGATGCTCACTTCTCTGTGGATCGTAACTTCTTGATCAGCCCTCCTTAACTGCCTCTACCCCGATTACAGTCTTTAAGGAGACACTAAGAGGGACCGATTTGGCAGAAGGACAGCCCGTGTCTCATTCGTTCTACAGTGAACATTTAGTAATCGACCTGAAAATGTTGAGGTAGAAGCGTACCCCTTGTAAAACCAGCGAGAAGCGAGAAAAATATCCAACACAGAATTGCTGAAGTCATGCAAGTCCCTAGCTCTATTTTATAGGTCAGTGATGGCTAACCATTTTTGGATCGGGTGCCAAAAGCAGGGGGAGCACAGGGGGGGGGTCATGCACAGGCATGGCACACCCATAATACTATGCGCATGACCCCTCTGCTTTTGGTGCGCATTTTTGCCCTCCCTAGGCTCCAGAGGCTTTCTAAGAGCCTGGGGAGGGTGAAAACAGCCTCCCTCGCCCCGCTCCCCCGGAGACCCTCCGGAGGCTTCAGGAGCTTCCCTGAAGTCTCCGGAGGGCAAAAAACCAGCCCTACAGCAAACCGGAAGTTCTGGAACAGACTTCTGGTTTGGCTGTAGGGCTGTTTTTCACCCTCCGGAGCCTTCAGGAAAGCTCCTGGAGCCTCCAGAGGGTCTCCGGGGGGGGGGGGCGGGGGGGTGTTTTCACCCTTTTTGCCTTTTCAGTTTTTTTTTCTTTTATTCATTTGGTTAGTTTGCATTACATGTTAATCTTTCTAACTGCAATGTTTCATACAATTATTATTAAAAAGGGAATTGACAAACATGGGACGATATCACGCACAATATTAAAATGAGCAAATCTGAATTTGACTTGACTTGAGCTTTGCCTGTTTTCTTTCCCCACTCCGGTTGTGGTCCAGGCTTAAGCTGCTTCTTCTTTATCTCGCCCTCCTCTCACCTTAGCCCTTGCCAAAAACCCATTTGACATTCTTAGGATGCCAGAAGCCTCCAGTGAAAATGAGTTATGTCTGTTCAAGCTTTTGCAAAATTGCAAGCCAAAAGAATGTGGGTCACCCCAGAGGAAGGCCATGGAAAGTCCACTGTTTGAATGCAAGGAGACCCAATCTAATCTTTTAGCAAGGTTGATAAAACGGCTGGTGCGAAATGAAATGATGAACGGTGGGATCCATGACACCTTTCCGCCCCCCTACGCTCCCTTTTTCTCGTGGCTGGTTTTCAGCAGCACTAGATAGCTTTGGGATAATTTTGAAGAGGCTAGCACCGACTTGATCTGGGTTTCAAAAGTTTCTTCCCTTTGATGGAAATCAGCTTAGTACTAATTAACTCCCCCCCATCTAAATTAACTAATTAATTTTATTTTCATCCCCTCGGGACTCCGCTACAGGGCATTGCATGCCAAAACAACTAGAAAGTTTTATTTTCCCCTTCTGCCATCATTCTACTGAACAGCTAATTCTCACGGTATTGTTTTATGTCAAAGTATATTTACTCATGTAGTATGGCTGTATTTTATCCTTCTCATCTGTTCACTATCTTCTCTTATTGGTATCATTATAATGATTATTATTACTTTGATATTATTATTATTATTATTATTATTATTATTATTAGTAGTAGTAGTAGTAGTAGTAGTAGTAGTAGTAGTACTATACGATTGTATCACAGCGGCCAGTTGTTTTGCTGGATTTGGCATTATTATTATTATTATTACTATTATTATTATTACTTTTTTTGTTTTGCATGTGTACACTGAGGGTTTATGCACTGGAGACAAATTCCTTGTGTGCCTATCACAACAATAAAGTTTTCTATTTCCATTTCCATTCCTATTCTTATTCCTATTCCTATTCCTATTCCAATTCCTATCCTATTCTATTCTACTCTACTTTATTCTACTCTACTTTATTCTATTCTACTCTACACTACACTACACTACACTAAACTGCACTACACTATTTTATTCCATCCTAGCTAAACAGAATTTAGGGGAAGGTCCAGATGAGATTGAGGGCAAGAGAAGAAGGGTACAACAGAGAATGAGGTGACTGGATGGAGTCACCAAAGCAGTCAGCATGAGTTTAAATGGACTCCAGAGGCTGGTAGAGGATAGGAAGGCCTGGAGGAACGTTCGCAATGGGTCAGACACAACTTCACCACTAATAACAACAATGACAACAGATGAGATAGGCTGGTTCTATTAACCACTTTATGTCAAATGGGATATAGGAACAGCATCATTGAGTATTGTGCTAAGAATTTACTAAGGAAGCATGTGCATGATCTTTTCCTGCAATTTCATTCATTGTCATTCAACCTCTCCTTGACCTCATTTTTCCCTTCAGAGATGGATAGAGTTCAGATTACGTAATGCAGGTATTTCTTACCTGTGCACTGGAGAGGTCCCGGGAAAAACCCTTCCCCGCATGACGTCACGCACTGGGCATTCTTCAAATGCAGTGAAGCTTGGCAGGAAGTACATCCAAATTGATTAGTACAAGTCAAGCACATCTCTTTACAAGCTGCCCAGGGCGGGGAAGAAAAAAAAACAAAGAGAAGATTGTAAAAAAACTGAGTCGGATTTGATTTTCTCTTCAGTCAGATGTTTGGGATCCATGACGCAGAAATCAGGGATTCCAAATATCCCCCAGGTATTAGCACCAGTAAAAAAAAAAAAGGTAATTTATTGCTGACAAGCCAAGTGCATACTGAAGATTGTACAGTACACTGCCCTATGATTGCAATAAACATTGATTTGATTTAACTGAAATCAGATGTTCGGTTATTGTTGCAGTTCCGCCAGGCTTTTGTGAGTGTTGTGACCCATCAGCGGCCAGTGAAGCTGGCAGCAGATTCGGACAGTGGGGAGATTGGGGAGAAACATGGGCCAGTCCTGGAGTCTGGGGAAGGCTCTGATGAGGGCTCTGCGTCGGAGGCAGAGAGGGGGCCAGAGCTGTCTGACAGTTACCAGCTGCCTTCAGAGTCAGACATCAATGAGGCAGATGAACAGCTGGAGCCTGTTCCCAGTGTGCGCATGCGCAGAGCTACCAGATGAAGGGAACAGCTAAAGAACAGGGGTTGACTTGGGAGTAAGGCCACAGGTGGATGATGAATGGCCCCTCCCAGGGGAAATAAAAGAGGAGCGAATGGGGAGTGGAGTTTGCAGGAGACCATTAGTTCGCTTAATTGGTTCGTGACTCTTCAAGACTCCTTGCCAAGTTTTGCAGAGATCGGCCTGGCAGCTCTCCAAGCCAGATAAGGTCTGTGACTGTAAATCCTCCCTTGAAAGACTTCGCTGGATGTGAATGAGCAGAATTCACAGTCAATTAATAAAAGGGGTTTTGGTCAGGACCAGGAGTTTGCTTCATGCTCTTGGGAAGCCTCGGTCAGAACAGAAATCGAGTTTGACACCCCTGTGCTGGGAATTGCCTTAGAGGAGAAACAAAGCAATAAAAAGGATATTTTAGGAAGACACAAATCTTCCAAATAATTTTTATCTCTTTTCACACCCAGAAGCCACGGGCGTCTTATGAAATATGTCTCAGCATCACCTACAGAGCAAGAAGCTTCAATGTCACAAAGCAAGCCGGAGGCTAATCTTACCTACGCAAAGGCCAGCATCTGGATAGAAGCCAACCCCACAGCTGTCGACGCAATGCCCGTTCAGGAGAAACTTAGTGGACTCTCGGCAGGCATCGCAACGATCAAACGCCCGGGTGCAGGTCAAGCAATCAGGGTGGCAGTGGCCTATCATGAAAATGAGACACCTTTATTCGGGGTGAGGAAGTGCAGGATGGACTCACCTGTTCAGGTAAGAAGGAGGCCTTTGCTGCATGGCAAAAGAGAGAGAGAGAGAGAGAGAGAGAGAGAGAGAGAGAGAGAGAGAGAGAGAGAGAGAGAGAGAGAGAGAGAGAGAGAGAGAAGCAATCCTCTTTTCCACCAGGTTAGAGCCCCACTTGGAATTTATGATGCGCAGAAATGGACAGACTGACTCTAGAGCTCAAAGACAAGGATGAGACGGAATATCAGGAAATCTGGGACAAATGGTACCGATGGGTAGAAATGAGAGGAAAAGGTCAGAACAGAAAAATGCAGACAAGTTAAGAATTAGAAAATATGGTATTAATATTGTGTGATAGGTAGGAATTGGATATGTATCTGTATGGTTAGTAATCAGATAAAAGAAGGGATTAATGGACAGGTAATCTGACTGACTACACATACCGATGTAATGGATATAAAATGTAATTGTGGTAAGACTCAAAAACTATATGGAAATGTTTATGCCAGAAATGTTGCACTATGTCCAATGTTTTTAATGTTTATCTAATAAAAAAACTTTAAAAAATTTTTTTTAATGATGATTGTGATGGTGATTTATCACTTGCTGCTTACTGTATATGTACGCTGAGAAACAAATTGTACTCTGGAAACAAATTCCTTGTGTGTCCAATCACACTTGGTCAATAAAGAATTCTATTCTATTCTATTCTTTCCTTATTCTATTCCATTTTATTCTATTCTTTCCTTATTCTATTCTATTCTTTCCTTATTCTATTCCATTTTATTCTATTCTTTCCTTATTCTATTCTATTCTTTCCTTATTCTATTCTATTCTTATTCTATTCCATTCTATTCCATTCTTCCCTTATTTTTTCATTATTCTTTCTTTATTCTATTCTATTCTATTCTTTCCTTATTCTATTCTATTCTTCCCTTACTCTATTCAATTCTATTCTATTCTTTTCTTTCCTTATTCTGTTCTATTCTATTCTATTCTGTTCCTTCCCTATTCTTTCCTTATTCTATTCTATTCTATTCTATTCTATTGCATTGTATTCTAATCTAATCTAGTTTAGTCTAGTCTAAAGGTAAAGGTTCCTCTTGCACATATGTGCTAGTCTTTCCCGACTGTAGGAGATGCTCATCTCCTTTTCAAAGCCAAAGAGCCTTATATATATATATTTGCCACCAAAAAAGGCCTTATTTGGGGGGGGGGGGGTGTCATCCACTGACAAACCTCATTTGTATACATCCCCCCCAGCCTCCTTTTTGCTGTCAGAGGCCTTCAGGAACTTCTTGTTCTGTGGCTAGCAAGAATTTCCCGAAGGCCTCTGCAGCCGATAACAAAGCTCCGGATCAACCTGCAGAGGTCTTCAGGAAAGCTTTGCAGGCCTTGCCGGCTGCAGAAGAACTGGGCCGGCAAGGCAGGTGTTGGGGTGTGCGAGGACTGGCTGCAACTGTCTGAAGGTATGTAGTAGGGCAGCTCCACCCCCCACCCCCCCTATCCCCACCCTAGCTTAAATTTTATCTGTGCACCCTGGAGTGGGTGGGGTCTTCATCACAACTTATTTTGGGGGCAGGACGTATATTGGCCGCAAATGTAAAAATCAAGCTAGGACTTATTTTCGGAGTAGGTTGCATTTTCGGGAAAACACGGTACTGTCGATATTTCCCCCACCCACCCCTCTTCTCCATCTTCTTTACATTCCATCACAAGAAGTGGGATTACATCTCCTTGAAATCATGTTTAGTGGCTCCGGGATCCTCAGGGACACGTCTCTTTAAATATTCTTGGCTGGCGAATTCTGGGAGTTGAAGTCCACAGGTCTTTAAAAGTGGCCACGGTTGGACATGCCTGCTTTTAAACCCCACGCTTTAAAACGTAAAGACCCTCTTCTGAGTTAAGAGAACAAACAGGTTAAGGGCAGGCATCTGAAAATTTAAAAAAAAGGCTGTTTTGCAAATACCTGGCTTGCATTGAGGGCAACACTCTCCGTGCATGGCGACAGCCACACTTCCTGTGGGACACGTTGAACAAGATTGAGAATAGCAGTTTACGTTAGAGTCCAAACATTCGCAATCACGGCATGGGCCTTCCTTCCATTTTTCGCCACTCTGCATGAGAAAAAGAAAAAGCAATAAAGGCTGGAATACATCACAGTTTTCCAATTCTTATTGACTATTATTCAGTCTTCCGAGCAGCGTATTATCAGAGCTTGTTGCATAAATTCAAAAGCACAAGCAGATAACTGATGCAGCAGGATTCATTAACTTCTTTACATACATAAGAATAGATGAATCAATGTACAATGCCAACAGGTGGTTCTTCCAAGGAAACACAAGGCAGGAGAGTTACAGGCAAACACAAGCAGTTAGTTTCATTTCAGCAGGCAAGCCCTGACAGACTGATAGTTTACTTCTCACAGCAGCAGGCTCAGAGCTTACAGACTAGTTTCAGTTTCAATTCCAAGAAACCTGGCTCCCGGCATAAGCTGTTCTAGGCAGCCGGGAGCACCGCCGTCATATCATTCGCCACCTATTCTCACCGCCGTTGCTGCAGTCCATCTCCCAAGCCCCACCCCAGGTATGGCAAACCCCCACAGGGGTTTGACGGCTTGGTGGTTTTCTTGCAGACATTTATTTTCTTTTAAATAATTTTAAATTGAATGTTTTAATCTTTAAAAACAGAAAGAAAAACACCACAAGAACAAACAAAACACAAAACACACATAACAATATAAAGTCATTATACAGCCTTCTGTATCAGCTTATAATTCTCCATTCTGCAGTGCCTTCCTATTGCTTTAAACCTGTGCTTAATATAACAACAGTAGTGCTAACATGTATAATAATATTGATGATTTATATCACCATATGTTTGCATTCTCTATTCTCTATTTTGGCTTCTGTTTTCTAGCTACTTATAAATTTTATTCTATATTTTATAAAAAATCCGATTCTTCTCTTTTTTTTAGTTCCGTTGTCCTTGCAGACATTTCATTACCAAACTACGGAACATCATCAGTGCTAGCATGAAGTTGCCATCAAAACCTATGCATCATCTTAAAGAGCTAGGGCAATCTTGGAATAGTCTGAACATGCCAGACGGCCATTCAGCTTTCTTTGGCTGTGCTAACCCAAGAGGTTTAGCTTAAATTGATCTATTTTCAATGCAGTCCTAGGCTGTATCAACAGAGGGGCATGTGAAGTTTGAGTAGTACTTCTCCAAGGCACAGGCAGAGAGCTCTTAGAGACATTTGAAAAGTTTTCTCTGAATTGCTGCTTTGATTGAGTGGGCTTATACTGCTCAATAATCTTTTACAGCACTTTTGTTTTTAATCTTAAATAGTTGCTTTATAGTAATTTGGAACCAATGAATAATGACATGAGCAGCTCTATTTGTACAACTGAATGACTTACAAACAGTGCAATCGATACACACACACACACACACACACACACAGAATCAATTTTGTTTAAATTATAGCGTTCACACCTGCATTTCCTTTTCAACCTTACAAATCAGGACAACTTATCCATCTGTCATTTGGATGCACGTGATTGCTTTTAAAACCAGGAGATTTAGAATAGAATAGAATAGAATAGAATAGAATAGAATAGAATAGAATAGAATAACAGAGTTGGAAGGGGTCTTTAGAGGTCTTCTAGTCCAACCCACTGCCTTTGCAGACAGAGGTAACAGGACGGCTAAGCAGGTTTCATCCAGAGGTATGTACTCTCTGTTTGCAGAGCACAGGGATTGGGTTTAGTTGTGCGATGCTCTTTTACAATCCTGGACTAGCAGCGTGAAGCAGGCAAATTCTGCTACTCCAAGAGAGCAAGTAAATGAGTTTAAAACGCTGGATTTCCTGGCAAAACCTACAAACCTACAGATGGGATTAGTTTCCTTCTGTGAAATCTGCTTTCCGCAACTTGTATTCTGCTCAGCGCGGCTTTCAATGCTTTACGCAGAGCCCAGAACAAGAAAATATCCTTGAAGTGTAAATGATGCAGACTGAGTGGGCTGAGATGATTAAATTTCCTAACTGGATCGGGCCTTGTTCCGTATTCCCGCTTCACAGAGTGGTGCAAAAGAGAACTCCAAGCTGGGTGCACACAGACTACAGTCCAGGGTGAGATTCTACTAGTTCGGACCAGTTTGGGTGAACTGGTAGCTCCGACGATCAGCTGGGAACGAACCGATTTGATCCGACGATCAAATGGGCCCGCCCGCTTGCCCTTGCGCTATACGGACCTATATCCTCTCAGCTGATTCGCGGGGCAGAGCAAATTGCTGCGCCTCAGCTGTGTTACTCGCCAGCAGTAACTCGGAAGGTAAGTTTTCTTAAAACTGCGCATGCACGCGGAGTGGGCGTCAGCCACGTGCGGTATGCGCGATCCCCGACCCAGTTGTTAAACCGGCAGGGTCCCACCACTGCCCACAGTCCTCAACTTACCTCAACTTACAACAGTTAGTTTAGTGAACTACAAAAAACTTTCGAAATGGACTGGACCTAATATGGGACCTGATATTAAAAGGTGGAAACAAGAAGAGGGACTTAATTAACTGTGGTAAAATATAAAGACCTTAAAAGCTAAAGTTGAACATGGAGGGTGGAATGTTTGAGGAACTCCTTGAAAGGCTAAAAGATGCATGAGCAACATTAAAAGATAATAAAGACACAGAAAAAGAGAGAAAAAAAACAGTTGAAAGACAAAAGAACAGGAGATAGGAGGGGAACTGGCAAGGAACAAAAATGAAAAACAAGAAGTTAACAGTGTTGAAAAAGAAACAAAAAATAAAAACCAGTTAGATCAGGGGATAGCAAACTTAAACACTCAAAGAGCCATTTGGACCCGTTTCCCACAGAAATGAAAACACCGGGAGCCTCAAAGGTCCTAACCGGAAGCCCCCTGTACAATTCTGGAGCGGACCGGAAGTTCAGTTCCCCCACCATAGAGTCTCCTCTTAGCGCGGCGTCCTTTTTCCTCTGCCTGTCATAACCGAAAGCTCTATCAATTGTGGAGACAACTGGAAAACCCTCCCCTTGCCATAGAGTCTTCTCCTAGCACACTGTGCTTCTCTCCCCTCCACCCCACCGGAAGTTGCTCTCAAAATTGTGGCGCCGACCGGTGACGGAGCCGCAGCAGAGGGAGGAAAGAGCCACATGCGGCTCCAGAGCCGCAGTTTGCTGACCCCTGAGTTAGACAATGCGATTGAGAGTCACAGAGGCATAGAAAGAGTACAGAGAGAAAAAGGAAAATGGTATCCAAAACAGAAATTAGCCAAAAATAAAGAGAGAAACAGTGGGAAGCGAAAAAGAAAAATCCTGTGGAGGGTTAGCCAAAAAAATCTATCGAAAAGTGAGAGAAAAGATTCAGAAGAAAAGAAATAATACACATAAAAAGAAGAAAAGGAGAAGAAGAAAAAAGAAACTAGGAACAGGGGATTAGTAAAATAAAATGAAATATGTTAATCATGGTAATGGTATGTTGCTAATTAAGGTATGAGCGAACTATACTAATGTTATTAATTGTGCAAATTAATTAAGTAAAATGTTGATTGTATACAAAACTGGACTGGATACATGTTACTTATAGAAAATAGATGGAAATGGAATGATAAATTTGGTTTATTTTTAAAGGGATAAAAAATGACATGCTTTAGGTATATAAAAAAAATTAAATGTAAAGTTGGAAAATATGAGAAGAAAATAATACGGCTAACATGGGAAATGGAAATATAATGTAAAATGAATTATGTATATGTAAAAATTTTAAAGTGGGAAAACCGGACAATACTCGTATTCTTACAAAAGAATTTTAAATAAGTAACAAAAAATTTAAAAAAAAACTTTGTTTGGAAAAAAAGTGAATTTAGTCACCATTCGAAGTTACAATGGCAGTGAAGAAAGTGACATGACTATTTTTCACACTTATGACCTTTGCAAGTCATAATCAAAATTCAGATGCTTGACAACTAGTTCATATTTATGACAGTTTCACAACCTCTCGCAACCTCCTGACAAGCATCAATGGGGAAGCCAGATTTCCTTGACAACTGTGTTACTAATTTAACAACTGCAGTGAGTCACTTAACCATTATGGCAAGAAAGGTCATAAAATGGGGCAAAACTCACTTAACAGCTGTCTTGCTTAGCGATGGAAATGTTGGGCTCAACTGTGGTCGTAAGACGAGGACTTACAACTGTAGATCAGGTGGGCTGGTCCAGATTTGGACAGAAGGATGCAATAAACGACCATTTGATTCCCTTTTGAGATATATTAATGTTCCTTAATCCGATGCTTCAAGATATGTTGGACTTAAATTTCCATAATACCCGGGTTGAATTTTCTTTGGGCTTGCTGACTGGAGCTGATAAAAGTCAAAAATCTTTGAAGGTTGAGGAGTTGTCCACTTGCGTGCAAACTACAATCTTGTAGTACAAATTTCTACATTTGCAAGATGTCAGTGGCCAAAGGCAAACGAGGCCCAGGCAGAAGAAGATCATCATGGCTTCCAAAACTAACGGACCGGTTTGGAAAAAACTCAACAGCACACTGTACATCGGATATTAATACAATTGAGCGGGTCCAGAGGTATCTCACGAGAAGAGTCCTCCACTCCTCTGCTCACAATAGAATCCCTTAGGCCACCAGGCTTGAAATTTGGGGCTTGGAGAACCTGGAACTACGCCACCTGCAGTCGAACCTAAGTGTAGTACACAAAATTGTCTGCTACAACGTCCTACCTGTCAACGACTACTTCAGGTTCAACCACAATAATACACGGGCAAACAATGGTTACAAACTCAAGGTTAACCGCTCCAAACTCGATTGCAGAAAATACGACTTCAGCAACAGAGTGGTCAATGCCTGGAATGCTCTACCTGACTCCGTTGTTACATCCTCAAACCCTCCATAGATTCAGCCTCAAACCGTCTACCGTGGACCTCACCCCATTCCTAAGAGGTCCGTAAAGGGGGCGTGAATAAACGCACCAGCGCGCCTTCCGTCCCTGTCCTACTGTCCCCATTTATTTGTACTCATTTCCTTTGTTCATGTCCATGTTTATACTTGTACCCGTTATCTTGTACATGCTTGACAAACTAAATAAAATAAATATTGTTTTTTCTAGCCAACATCTGCCTTGGAAACTCTACATGTGCTAAATCAGCAAGCTACTTACGTCTTTGGTAGATTCTTTGTAAACGCAGGGAGCCCCTCTTGAAATGCATTCTGGGCAACACTTGCCTGGTAAATGAGATAATTCTTCACCCTGCAGAGAAATTGAGCATTACAATAAGATACCTAGAATAAGCTCTTTTTTTTTTAATGATGCTGAGAGAAGAGATAGGGAAGCTGGCTATTTTTCCCCTCCCCCGGAACACACTCTTTAGAATCCTATTTTATCAGTCTCATTCCATCACCAAGCTCCCTTCCAAAAAGATAAGTATCACTGTGGCTCTACAAAGACCCTAACACAAATTCTCCTTGAAATGCCACAATGCTGACAACTAGGTCAACTCATGGGAGAAAGTGGAGAATAAAGTTTCGTGGATTGAATCGTATCTGCTGGAAGTTGCAATTTGCTTGTCTAACCTCTTTTCCACAGGACTACCTCCTTCCATGAAATACTCTTAGGGCAGGGGTCTCCAACCTTGGGCACTTTAAGACTTGTGGACTTCAACTCCCAGAATTCCTCAGCCAGCTTTGCTTCTGAGCAGAGCCTTCTCTGTGGCGGGCCCAGCCCTGTGGAATGACCTCCCTCCGGATATTAGGACCACCACTGACCTCCGCTCCTTCCGTGTAAAGCTCAAGACCCACCTATTCCAAATAGCTGGCCTGGCTCAACCATAACTTCATAACGCTCCTGACGGGTTTTTTAATTGGTAATTTTATTTAATGGGATTTTAAATTGTGTTTTTTAATTGTCTTCACTTATTAATCTACCTCCTCCATGCACATGTATATGTCTTTGTTTCTTATGTATGTATGTTGTCTTTATCTGTTTTTATCTGCTTTGATTGTACGCCGCCCCGAGTCCTTCGGGAGAGGGTTGCGGCTAATCAAATAAAATTATTATTATTATTATTATTATTATTATTATTATTATTATTATTATTATTATTATTATTATTATTATTATTATTATTATTATTATTCAAGATGCAAAGCTGGCTGAGGAACTGGGAGTTGAAGTCCACAAGTCTTAAAGTTGCACACCTGTCTGAGGAATTCTGGGAGTTGAAGTCCATAAGTCTTAAAGTTGCACACCTGTCTGAGGAATTCTGGGAGTTGAAGTCCATAAGTCTTAAAGTTGCACACCTGTCTGAGGAATTCTGGGAGTTGAAGTCCACAAGTCTTGTCAAGGTTGGAGACTCCTGCTCTAGGGCAGTAGCCCCCAAACGTTTGGGCACCAGGCACCGGTTCCATGGAGATACTTTTCCCCCTGCGGACTGATTTCAAGTGCTGCCTGCATCCCACGGATGGGTCTTCTCTGGTTTCTGTGGCCCAGTTTCTGGCATGCCACGGACTCCTGCCAGGCCCTGGATGTGGGGTTGGGGATTCCTGTTGTAGGGTGCTGAACACAGCACCTGTATCTGATTCGCACAACCTCATCATGAGCCTTCCAGAAAGGTTCGAGATCTTCTCCCAGCATGTCCATCAGGCTTGGATGTGATAAAAATCCAGATCCAATTAAAAGGAACAGTAACTCCCACTGCAATTGTGTGTGTGTGTGTGTGTGTGTGTGTGTGTGTGTGTGTGTGTGTATTCTAATTCTCTACCTCTCACTTCTCTGACTTGTACTCCTGCAGTTGGGAAGTTATACTACAGAATCTGAGTTAGGGCCTCAAGCAGGGTGGATTCCGGTTTCTGTTACTGCTATACAAATGCACAGTAGTAAAACAAAATGGCTTCTACGCATGCACAGAAGCAAAAAACAAGATGGCAGCACCTACGGCACCGTTGATAGAACGGGGGGGGGGGGTGCGGCCAAGTGACTACCTAATGTCCGAACTGGTAGGAGTCCACCTCTGGCCTCAAGACTTAGTCTTACGCGATCTCATTTTGCCAGACAAGCCGCCATCGATTAGTTTCCACAATTCCTCCAATTCCTCATCTTACAAAGTCCAGATTTCCACGAAGGGGTTAGGACAGGAGAACAGAACATAATAATAGAGTTGGAATAGAGGCAATCCAGTCCAACCCCCTGCTCAAGCAGAAAACCCTATATGATTTCTGACTAGTGGTTGTCCAGTCTCATCCTAAAAGCCTCCAGTGGTGGAGTATCTAAATCTTCTGAGAGCAAGCCATGATTGTTCTCACGGTCAGGACAATATCTCCTTAGTTCTAGGTTGCTTCTCTCCTTGATTAATTTCCACCCATTGCTTCTTGTTCTACCCTCAGGTGCCTTGGAGAATAGCTTGACTCACTCTTCTTTGTGGCAACCCCTGAGATATTGGAAGACTGCTATCCTGTCTCCCCTAGTCCTTCTTTCTCTTAAGCTAGACATACTCAGTTCCTGCAACCGTTCTTCATATGTTTTAGTCTCCAGTCCCCTAATCATCTTCGTTGCTCTTCTCTGCACTCTCTTTCTAGAGTCTCCACATCTTTTTTTTTTATAATGGAGTGATCAAAACAGTGTTCTGGCCTAGGCTTCCACAACAAGCATGGGGCAGAGTCCTGGTCCTGACAAAACCCCTTTTATTAAATGAATGTGAATTCCTCTCATTCACATTCAGCAAAGGCCTGGTAAACAGTCTTTCAAAGGTGAATTTATGACCGCAGACCTTATCTAGCTTGGAAAGCTGCCGTGTAAATATTGTCCAAACACAGTGCTGTGCAAGGAAAGACTTGGCACAGAGTCTCTGAGATTCACGGACAGATCTTCACACTCCTGAAACGAACGAATGAACAAATTGTTTCCAGCGAAAGCCCACTCCCCTTTCGCTCCTCTTTTATTTCCTATGGGAGGGGCCAATCACCTTTCACCTGTGGCTTTAATCCCAAGTCAACCCTGATTTCTTAGCTGTTCTTTTCTTCTAGCAGCTCTGTGCATGCGCACACTGAGAACAGGCCCCAGCTGTTCTTCTGCCTCACTGCTGTCTGTCTCCGAAGGCAGCTGAGAACTGCCAGACGGCCTTGGCCTCACCTCTGCCTCCAAAACAGAGCCCTCATCAGAGCCTTCCCCAGCCTCCAGGACAGGCCCATGTTCCTCCCCAACCTCCTCACTGTCCGAATCTGCTGCCAGCTCCTCTGGCTGCTTGCGGGCCATAACAGCCCCCCCGCCCCCTCCCAGCTCTCCTGCTTCATTTCAATTCATTGCAGGTCCCCCAATTTGGCTTCACTGCTCAAGTCCCGACCTCTCTTGCCTCTCCTGAAAGGGTCACCATCTCTCTTGAACAAGCTACTCTTTTATGGGAAAGGGAAGAGTGCAGAAACCCTGAGAGGTCAGCTCGAGTTCCAGCAAATGGACAGAAAATTGCTTTTTCTACAAGGCTCGAACAAGGAATTAGTTAATAATTGAAAAGTTTTACAAGGCAGGGCGATGGTGTAATAACAGCATTGGAAGGGGAAGGACTGGGGGTCTTTAACGTTTTCAAGGAGTCGCGGACATGGCCTCCTAGATTCTGTCAGAGACATAAGACACCCCTTCTGAACAAGGCCCAAATTGTCCTATTGCCGTATTGTCGAACCTATGGCATGGAGAACTCTCTTTGAGGGCACACGAGCCGTCGCCCCAGCTCAGCTTCACCGCACATGTGCATGCGCCTCCCGCCAATCAGGAGGGGCACACACGGGGGGTGGGGCACACCAAAGGTGGGTTGAGGGTTCACCCCGGATTGCGCAAACCGGTAGTGGCGGCAGCGGGAGGTTCAGCCCAGCCGCCTGGACGCTGATCCGCATGCGCTGAATCATCGTGCATGCCTGCACGAGCAAACCGGTAGTAAAATAAATGAAACCCCACCACTGGGTCATGCATGCATCGCATCATGGGTGCGCGCACGCGGCTTCGGCACACAGCGACGAAAAGGTTAGCCCTCACTTGTAACATAAGGTCTCCTGCTTGAGCAGGGGGTTGGACTAGAAGACCTCCAAGGTCCCTTCCAACTCTGTTAATCTGTTATTCAGCCTGAAAAGCAACTGTTTCAGTATCTGATGTTTCCAGGAGCTTGTAAAAAAAAAATTCTTCTGAGTCAGGGAAAGAGAGAGATAACGGGGAAATTCTTTACCTGCTTGCAGTCCACTTTGGCACACTTTGCTTTCCGACAAGCCACCCGTCCTCCGTCGCAGCTACAGAAGTTACAGTCCGTATCGTGCCACATGTCACTGTGGTATTTGAGGGTGCCGTTGTGCACACAGGTGCCCTTGGAAAGGACACACTCTTCACAACATCTGCCAGGGCGACGCACTTTGTTCTCCCCCTGAGAAGATGCAAGTGGAAAATTGAGGTCATGGTAAAGGTCCTTTTGGGGAGAGGGGGCGGTATAAAAATCGAAATAAAAGGTAAAGGTAAAGGTATCCCTCGCACATATGTGCTAGTCGTTCCCGACTCTAGGGGGCGGTGCTCATCAGTTTCAAAGCTGAAGAGCCAGCGCTGTCCAAAGACGTCTCCGTGGTCATGGGGCCAGCATGACTAAAAGTCGAAGGCACACGGAACGCTGTTACCTTCCCACCAAAGGTGGTTCCTGTTTTTCTACTTGCATTTTTTACGTGCTTTCACTCTGCTAGGTTGGCAGAAGCTGGGGCAAGTAACAGGAGCTCACTCCGTTATGTGGCGCTAGGGATTCGAACCGCCGAACTGCCAACCTTTCTGATCGACAAGCTCAGCATCTTAGCCATTGAGCCACTGCTAAATTCCCCTAGAAAATCTCCAAGTTTTAAGCTTAAGAATTACCTGCCGACAATTCAGTGGGAGGCAGCTCTTTGTAATGCACCTGGATTCTCCTGTATCACATACGCAGGTGGTGCAAGGATCCTTCTTCCACTCTTCGCCGTGCTGCATAAGAAAGAAAATTATTGGAACGATGGCTAGTCCTCGACTTACAGCCATTTGTTTAGTGACCGTTCAAAGTTAGCTACAGCTCTGGAGGAAGTGACTCGTGACCGGTTTTCAGACTTACAACTGTGGCAGCATCCCCACGGGCCAGCGTGTCAAAGTTTGGACACTTGGCAACTGCACCTACAGGTAATCCTTGAGTTACAACTGTTCGTTTGGAGTTGCAATGGCACTGAAGGGAGTGGCTTTTGTTTTTCAGACTGTAAGACTGTTGCAGCCCCACAGTTACTTGATCAAAATTTGCGGGCTTGGCCACCGTCTCATATTTATGACAGTTGCAGTGTCCTGAGGTCATGTGATTCCCCTTCTGCGACTTTCTAATCAGCAAAGTCAACGGGGAAGACAGATTCACTTAAAAATCATGTATGTATATGTGTATGTATGTATGTATGTATGAATGTATGCATCCATCTATCTATCTATCTATCTATCTATCTATCTATCTATCTATCTATCTATCATCTATCTATCTATTATCTATCTATCTATCCATCCACCCACCCATCCATCCATTCACCTACCTACCTAACTCTATGGCTCTCTGTCTATCTGTATATGTATATCAATCTATCTGTTTGTTTGTATCTGTCTCTCTGTCTCTATCTCTACCTACCTACCTACCTCTATGTCTGTTTGTCTGTCTGTCCGTCCGTCCGTCCATCCATCCACCCACCCACCTCTATGACTGTCTATCTGT
Organism: Natrix helvetica; assembly: GCF_964273705.1. Classification (NCBI taxonomy): domain Eukaryota; kingdom Metazoa; phylum Chordata; class Lepidosauria; order Squamata; family Natricidae; genus Natrix; species Natrix helvetica. The sequence goes on along the minus strand of NC_138558.1, from coordinate 9,139,174 downwards.
CTATCGATCTATCTGTTTGTTTGTCTGTCTGTCTGTCTGCATCTATGTCTGTCTCTCTATCTCTACCCACCTACCTACCTCTATGTCTGTTTGTCTATCTATCTATATCGATCGATCTATCTATCTGTTTGCCTGTCTGTATCTATGTCTGTTTGTCTCTTTATCTCTACCTACCTACCTACTTACTCACCTCTATGTCTGTCTGTCTGTCTGTCACCATGTCTGTCTATCCATCCATCCATCTATTCTATCTACCTGTCTGTCCCTCTGTCTATGCCTGTCTGTCTATATCTATGTCTATGTCTATGTCTATATCTATATCTATCTATCTATCTATCTACCTATCTAGCTAGCTAGCTAGCTAGCTATATATATTATGAAATTTATTTGCCCCCATTCCATATCCAACGGCTGTTACTAACTTAACAACTGCAGTGATTCACTCAACAATTGTGGCAAGAAAGCTCGTCAAATGGGGCAAAACTCACTTAATAGCTGTCTTTGCTTAGAAAATGGATATCTGGCCCCCAACTGTGGCTGTAAGTCGAGGACTGCTTGTCTTCTGTTCGTTTTGACTGCTTATGCCCACCAGAGGTCACGGTTAGAGTGCCAGTCAAATGCAGACTCTCAGCCAGGAAGCAAATCTGAGGCCCTTTTCTCCACTTCATTAAAGAACCGTCTTATCTGCATTAGGAGATGCCAGAGCATTCCTTTCTCCTTCTGATCCCTTTCAACTCATTGGGCTTTCCAAGAAGAAAGTGCAGTCAATTGTTTGTTTTTGGAAGTTAACACTTCAAGCAGAGGGTGAGGGAGAAAGAAAAACGCACCTCAAGCTCGTCCTTGTGGCAATTTATCTGAATTTTTACCTGGTATAATGTCCCAGATGCAAAGCAGGGTTTTCGAGCACATTCTGGACAACATTTTCCAGCTGGTACGACGAGACTTTCATCCTAATCATTGGCAGAAGGAAGACCGGGGGGGGGGGGGGGGGGAGCAAATAAAAGAAAGGTAAGACGGCAAAAGGCCAAAGGCTTGAATGGAGATTCAAGATCATCTTATGTCTTTTTCCCACTGAAGAAAAAGTTCTGTTTTTATTTAAAAACTAGCTGATAATAGCCGGTGTTTCCCGGGTATTTATTTATAAAATGTCCGGACCAAACGTAATTTGTAATGTTGGATTTTCCCCCTTATCAGAGGGAGCCCCCTTGTGGAGTACTGTGAAGCTGTTACCATGGCAACTCCACTGTGCTGTGCAGTAGAAGTCATTTTAAGGAAGTACGGTAGAAGCCATTTTAAGGCACAACAGGCTGTATCTTAGCAGACCACACACCCCAAGGGTTGTTAGGGGTGTCTTACCCCCACAGTATTTGTTTCCAGAGAGTAAGTCATCTGTGATTGGTTGAAATTGCTCATATATATCAGTGGTGGGTTCCAGATCCCGCTGCAACCAGTACAGACGCTCACGACTTAGCACTTCCGCGATGCTCCAGCTGCTCAGCAGAGCATCGTGCAGGTGCTGTATGCGCCATGTGCATGCGGAGAAGACTTAAAAGACCGGTAAGGAGCCCGGTCGGGCGGGCGGGTGGGCCCTCCGGAGCACCATACCGGAATGGTATCTGGTGCTCCAGGCTGGCTCTGGTATGCCCGTACCGGGATATACCACCTGCAACCCACCACTGATAGATAAATAAATAGATAGATAGATAGATAGATAGATAGATAGATAGATAGATAGATAGATAGATAGATAATATCCCACCACTCTCTGAATGAGTCTTAAAACTGCAAAGGTTAGGCAAAAAAAGAACAATTAATTGAAACTTCCATGGTATGATTGAAACAAAAAAATCACTAAATCGTTAAAATTAACGACTACTTATAACATAACAATACAAAGTAAAAACAGATCTTTAGAATCCTTCAACCAGTTCAATATTCTATGGATGACGGATTGCCCTCGACTTACAACCGTTCATTTCGTGACGGTTCAAAGTTACATTGGCACTAAAAAAAGTGACTTACGACCATTTTTCACACTTAAAACCATGGCAGCATTCCCCATGGTCACATGATTAAAATTCAGAGGCTTGGCAACTGACTCATATTTATGACGGTTGTAGCGTCCTGGGGTCATGCTATCCCGTTTTGTGACCTTCTGACAAACAAAGTCGATGGGGAAGACAGATTGACTTAACAACCTTGTAACTAACTTAACATATTACTGATGCCCTGAACAACTGTGACAAGAGGGGGTTGTAAAACGGGGCAAAACTAACTTAACAACTGTCTCACTTTGGAGCAGAAATCTGAGGCTCAATTATGGTCGTAAGGTGAGGACTACCTGAATGCCTTCTCAGTGCAGAGAAAGAATAGAAACGTATTCAGAGAAACTGCCACAGGGGCTGCCCCAAAGAAGAGGGAGTCAAGCTATTCTCCAAAGCACCTGAGGGTAGAACAAGAAGCAATGGGTGGAAACTAATCAAGGAGAAAAGCAACCTAGGAGAAATTTCCTTGACAGTGAGAACAATTAATCAATGGAACAACCTGCTTCCAGAAGTTGTAAATGCTCCAACGCTGGAAGTTTTTAAGAAGATGTTGGATAACCATTTGTCTGAAACGGGATAGGGTTTCCTGCCTCAGCAGGGGGTTGGATTAGAAGACCTCCAGGATCCCTTCCGACTCTGTTATTCTATTCTAAAATTGCAAAATTTCATCTTCTGCAACTTCCAGCCTTTGCAGATAATCTGTGGCTGCCCAAAAGGAGGCCGGGAAGCATGATGGACAGGCTTTTTATACTTAAAAAGAGAAAAATTCAAACGAAGCAATCCGCTTATTTGATGTCCTTCACACCTTAAGATTAAACCCAGCTGGAGATTCTATCAAAGAACACAGAAAGAGAAATTGCTCCAAGATTGCTAGGAAGGCTTTGTCCTCTCCCCAAAGACTCATCTTAGGGCTGAGACAGCAAATAAGAAACGAAGAGGGATGTCATATTTGCCAAAACCTAATGATTACCCTGTCTTTTTTTTAACAGAGTAGGAGGACATTTGTTTGACATAATACTTAGTCCATGATGGCCTCAAATCAAAAAGATTCCGGAAGCCCCTTTTCTCACTAACAAATTGTACTGAAAGGCACAATGTCAGGGTTCCAAGTAATATACCCATAGCAAACAAAACTCTGAGGCAGGTAGATTCCTCAAAGGATAATTTTATGCAGTGATGTGCAGTCAGGTGAGGCAAGTGAGGCACAGCCTCACCGCTCTCATCATGAAAAGAAAAAAAGATGTAAAAGGAAAAAGCTGAGCTAGTTGCTGCCTCACCGTGGATGACTCTGCTTAACTGTTAAAAAAAGTCTCTAAAAAAGTACCCTCTACTATGAGGCAAGAGAACTGCATGCCTCATCTAGTCTGACTTTAGGCATTTTATGATCAGTTAAGCAGAGTCATCCACGGAAGCCAGGCAAAGAGCCATGCTGTAGCACACACACTTTCCCCCAGCCTCTTTCTTTTGAAAGGCTCAGATTGGCTCCCCTCCAGCTTCTATGCCTCTCCTCTCACCCCAGCCTACCAGCAGGAGGTGAGTAGGTGGGCTTTATTGCGTTCCAGGCATTTCCCATCCAGACAGCAGGCTGCATTTGCAATGGTGGAGGTGTTTGGGGAAGGCAGCAGGGGAATGGGGAGGATGGCAGAGGAGCTGCTTTCAAGCCACTGGAAAAGATATCCAATCCAACTTTTGTGTTTTTGTGTGTTTGTTTGAGAGTGAGTGAGAGAGGGAAGGGGGTAGGAGAGATAGTCCAATCCAACATCTGTGTGTGTGTTTGAGAGAGGGGGAGGAAGGGAGAGAGAAACAAATGCTGCTGTTTTAAATTGGAACTGAGCATGCCTGGCTGTGGAATTCTGGGAGTTGAAGTCCACAAGCCTAAAAATATTTGAAACCCACCACTGTGTCAGTGCCTCACCAGCCATAAACCTCACCGCACGTCACTGATTTTATGGGATATGTCATATTGGCACAGGCTGGTGAAAACCGACTCTGATTATTCCCGTGGTTTTCACCTAATTAAAAGTAAAAGTCTTCCACTTTCACAAAAGAATCAGTCACATGGCCCACTCAGGATACAATCCAGTTGCTAGGTGATCCTAGTCCTCTCCTTCCGAGCATTTGCAGGAATGTCCTTGGTTCCCAAGAGAAAGTATTTTGTTTTGACTACAACACCCCAACTATCTCTATGCCCCCCTCCCTGTCATTCTTCTCCAGCGTGTCAGCGCTGAAGTCTCAAAATGGCCTCAGTCAGGCCACCTTCAGGGTTGACACATAATCTTTTAGGAGCTGCAGCATGCACAGAGGCGCAGACTGATGCTAGATCTAAACGTATGGCTAGACTGACCTAGTTTATGGCTGTGGTGGAATGTAGTCTGTTTAGATCAGGGGTGTCCAAACTTGGGAACTTTAAGACTTGTGTACTTCAACTCCCAGAATTCCCCAGCCAGCTGGGAGTTGAAGTCCACAAGTCTTAAAGTTCCCAAGTTTGGACACCCCTGGTTTAGATAGTTTGGTTGAGAGGAAGAGAATCAAAACGGTTCTTTCCTAGAAGTTCTGCCTATAGGTGAGGAACAATAAACTACTTAGAAGTAACTCTACATGTCTGCCTTGGCTGGAACAGCTGATAGGCGGTATTCCAGGAGGCAGGTCCAACCGCCAATCAGCTGCTCATGCTAAATCAGACTGCTGAAGCTGACCAGGCTGTTTGCTGCAAGGAGGCAAATTGCTGGGAGGCCGACGGGTTGGTGCCAGTGGGTGAGCGGGGTTTTGGCAACATTCACTCTATATGATGCACAGACATTTCCACCCATTTTGGGGTGGGTGGGAGGAGTGCGTCGTATACACCGAAAAATATGGCAATTTGAATTTTGGACATTGGATCCCTTTGCACTTGAATAGAAAAGGAATCCAATCTAGGTCAGTCACTGGGACGAGAGAATCCAATCTAGGTCAGTCACTGGGACAGAGTGCGTTCGCTCTGCTAGAAAGAACTTCCCTGTGGATGGGCTCCAGCATGAATCCAGAAGCTTGCAGGACAAAACCTCTGGTCCCCGTTGACCAATCCAGATTGGATCTTGCAACATTATCCTGGGACAAGTATATTTGCCTTCATTCGTGAGAAAAGCAATCTTTGTGTGGCTGGAATTACAAAGCGAGTAATGCTTCATTAAATTGCTATTTTTTTGTTAATATCCTGGAGGTATTATATTCTGGGAAGAAATAACTGCATGCATTAATTTAATTTTGCAACAAGGTTTAATATTTTCACACATCCATTATTATTATTATTTTTTTGGAGATTTTAGATATCCATCAATCTTGAAAACGATTTACGTCTTTCAGAAATAAATATATAAAAGAATACGCCTTCTTTTCAGGCATCCGTATTTTTTTTAATAACATGCCTAATACATGAGAACGGATGGTTGCATAAGCAGAAATGGAACCTCAGTGTCCTACTTACTGATTTAAAAAAAACCTATTCATTCAACATTGGGAAAAGAAAAATGTACGGCTTCAATTCCTCGGTGGATTGAAGTCCTACAGTCAGAAGTGGTATTCAGCCGGTTTGGACGGGTTCTGGCAAACTGGTAGTGGAAATTTTGAGTAGTTCGGAAAACTGGCAAATACCACCTCTGGCTGGCCTCTTTGTTTGCAAAGATTAGGTGTGGACAATTACAAGGAAAAAGATTCATTCTTTATTCAAACTCTGCATGTGTGGGTGGGCATGTCCCTTTTCCTTCTTTTTTTCTTTCGCTGTCGCTTTTCCTTTGTTCCGCTTCATTAAGTCAATAAAGGGGGAGAAAAATTAAAATATCAACATCCGTGTTGAAGAACAGGAAAAAAAATGAGTTTGCTTAAATTCTTCCCCAACTTGCTCTTCCTCTTTCTCTTTGCTCTTCAAGTTCATTACAAAACTGAGCAAAAGTGAAGAAACAGCTGAACATGCTCATGCTCCCTCCTTCAGATAGATAGATAGATAGATAGATAGATAGATAGATAGATAGATAGATAGATAGATAGATAGATAGATAGATAGATAGACAGACAGATAGATAGATAGATTTGTTTTGTTTTTTATTGGATTTATATGCCGCCCTTCTCCCAAAGAACTCAGGGCGGTGTACAACATTAAAAAACACACATCCCAAAAGTTAAAAAGAAATTAAATACATATCCGCCCCAAAAAAACCAAATGTATAGGACAATACATTTAAAAATGAGTTAAAAATTAACAGGCCAGGCCGGCTTGCTGGAAAAGCCAACTTTTTAGGGCACGTCGGAAGGAAGGAAGATAGATAGATAGATAGATAGATAGATAGATAGATAGATAGATAGATGATAGATAGATAGATAGATAGATAGATAGATAGATAGATAGATAGATAGATAGATAGATCCTCATCAAGAGGGCCTTCGTATTTGTAATGTGACTCCTGCTGGCTCTTTAAATTCAGGTTGGAAGAGAGAAGAGAGGCCATTGGGAAGGAGAAATTGTTTACTGCCTGAAGTTGATGATCCGTGTTGTTTGGCCTCCTGCTGCTTTGCGCCATGTTCCTCCTAGTAACCCAAATGACTAGTCACCTATTTAGGGAGAGCCATTCTTCTTAAATGGGGAATAAAAGGAAAGCCCAGAAGACAAGACACTCATTTCATAGTCAATGAGATGGGTGGCTGTAGGAGAGGGAGTGGCAGTTGTGGCCCGCCAGCAGAGCTAGTGGCAGATTCGGACGGTGAGGAGTCTGGGGATGAACATGGGCCAGTCCTGGAGTCTGGGGAAGGCTCTGATGAGGGCTCTGATGAGGGCTCTGCGTCGGAGGCAGAGGTGGGGCTAGGCAGTAATGGTATCCTATTATCTTTACTACTGGTTCAGTAGCTGGAGCATGTACGCCTGCACGCTCACTGCGCTCGAGCATGGCATGTCTGGGCATGCACAGAAGGTCCGTGATGATGTCTGGGTGAGCGGGCAGAGCCTCGTGCCACCTCCACTACTGGTTTGCCAGCAGAATGCCATCTCTGGGGCCAAGACCGTCTGACAGTTATCAGCTGCCTTCAGAGTCGGAGATCAGTGGGGCAGAAGAACAGCGGGAGCCTGTTCCCAGTGTGCGCATGCGCAGAGCTGCCAGGAGAAAGGAACAGCTAAGGAACAAGGGTTGGCTCAGGAATAAAGGCTCAGGTGGAGGGTAAATGCCCCCTCCAATAAGGAATAAAAAGGAGAAAAAAGGGGAGTAGAGTTTGCAGGAGACAATTAGTTCCATTCATTAGACTGAAGACTTCTGTTCCTGACTTCTTGCCAAGTATTGCCTGCTACAGCGTGGCGTTTGGAAGATATCGGCCTGGCAGCTCTCCAAGCCTGATAAAAGTCTGTAGTGGTGAAATCTCTTGAAAGACTGTTGGCCGGGACTTTGCTGGAGAGGAATTCACTTTAAACTAAATAGAAGGGGCTTTATTGGGACGAGGAGTCGGCTTCGTGCTTTTGGGAAGCCTAGGTCAGAACAGGGAGCACTAGATAAAAGCTAATGAAATTTAAGAGAGCTTGTGAGTACGTTAGTGATTCTGGGCCGATTCCTCCCTTGACTCCACCCCTCCAGGCTCTGTCTGTCTTTCTGCTGCAGAGGTAGATTTGTCTAGTGATTTCCCAGCTCTACTCCACAACGAATGATGGAACAACTCCTGTCCATGATAGAATTAGAACAAAAGAGGCCCACTCCCTTCCTTTGCGAGGACATGGTATTCCTAAATACGCCGTAATGTCAAATAAGAAGTATATTCCATTCTCTGGTTCATAGCTCCTTGTCCTAAATATTTAAAGCCTACTAAGCACACACACACTAAAGCGTTAGCTCTCTTACTTAATTAAGAGGTAAAGCAAAAAAAGACATCAATATTTAACTTAACTGGGAAGGGAGTAAAGGGAAACACGGCATCAATATTTTATTGAAATAACAGAATCTCGCAATTTGGTCACTGATTACAAGCAGAGTGACTTATAAACACTCAGAAATTCATTAAAATGCAATTATGCACTAAGAGCAAATTAAGGCTGCAGTAAAGCCCTGATTTAATGGACCATTAGCGGGAGGATGTCCTGTTTTCCCAAAGGTCCGTTAAATCCAAATTTATTCATTTGGGTTAATTTACCTTATTTCACCTCCTTGCATCATGATATCATGACACAGTTGCTACAAGTGGCATAAGCAGCGCCATGTCCTTTACATGAGATAAAATGTGTGCAACATGAATATGCAAAAGGAAATAAGGTACATTAAGAAAATTGTCTGGACGACTTTGGATATAACAGACTGAAACAATTCATTTGGGGACATGATAATCAGTTCCATCCCGGGTCCGTTAATTGAGGGCTCTTACAGTCAAAAGTGGGCGGTGTCACAGTCAAAACTGAGCGGTGGCTCAGTGGCTAAGACACTGAGCTTGTTGATCAGAAAAGTCAGCACTTTAGCGGTTCGAATCCCTAGCGCCGCATAACAGAGTGAGCTCCTGTTACTTTTCCCAGCTTCTGCCAACCAAGCATTTCGAAAGCACAGAAAAATGCAAGTAGAAAAATAGGAACCATCTTTGGTGGGAAGGTAACAGCGTTCCGTGCGCCTTTGGCATTTAGTCATGCCAGCCACATGACCACGGAGAAATCTTTGGACAGCGCTGGCCCTTTGGCTTTGAAACAGAGATGAGCACCATCCCCTAGAGTCGGGAACGACTAGCACATATGTGCGAGGGGAACCTTTACAATCAAAGGTTCTAGGGTGATTATACACCCTAGACTTACAAACAGTTCATTTAGTGACGGTTCAAAATTACAATGGCACTAAAGAGTGCCTTATGACCATTTTTCACACTTTCAGCCATTGTAGCATCCTCCTGGACACCTGATCAAAATTTTAGACACTTGGCAACTGATCACATTTATGAGGATCTGGGATCATGAGATCCCCTTTTCCGACTTGCTGGCAAGCAAAGTCAATTGGGAAGCTGGATGCACTTCAAACCTGTTACTTAACAACTGCAGTGAGTAACTTCACAACTAGGCAAGAAAGGTCGTAAAATGGGGCAAAATTCGCTTAACAAATGTTTCACTTCGCAACAGAAATGTTGGGCTCGATTACCGTCGTAAGTTGAGGACTACCTGTATTTTTAGATGATTGGTATTTGCAAGATTTTCTGGAGGAGGCTCTAATGCTGAAACAACGGTAGGAAAGGCAAGAAGAAGAAAACCAATATCTAGGAACTTGGGCTCAGGTATGGTGACAATGCACGCCCGCTTGGAAGGAATGAAAATGAAATGGAAAAACCCGCTTAGGGACAAATTGTCACAGAGAAATTACAATACAATACAATACAATACAATAGTAGAGTTGGAAGGGACCTTGGAGGTCTTCTAGTCCAACCCCCTGCCTAGGCAGGAAACCCTATACCGTTTCAGACAAATAGCTATCCAACATCTTCTTAAAGACTTCCAGTGTTGGGGCATTCACAACTTCTGGAGGCAAGCTGTTCCACTGATTAATTGTTCTCACTGTCAGGAAATTTCTCCTCAGTTCTAAGTTGCTTCTCTCCTTGATTAGTTTCCACCCATTGCTTCTTGTTCTACCCTCAGGTGCTTTGGAGAATAGTTTGACTCCCTCTTCTTTGTGGCAACCTCTGAGATATTGGAATAATGCTATCATGTCTCCCCTAGTCCTTCTTTCTCTTAAGCTAAACATACCCAGTTCCTGCAACCGTTCTTCATATGTTTTAGTCTCCAGTCCCCTAATCATCTTTGTTGCTCTTCTCTGCACTCTTTCTAGAGTCTCCATATCTTTTTTACATCGTGGCGACCAGAACTGAATGCAGTATTCCAAGTGTGGCCTTACCAAGGCATTATAAAGTGGTATTAACACTTCACGTGATCTTGATTCTATCCCTCTGTTGATGCAGCCTAGAACTGTGTTGGCTTTTTTGGCAGCTGCTGCACACTGCTGGCTCATATTTAAATGGTTGTCCACTAGGACTCCAAGATCCCTTTCACAGTTACTACTACTGAGTAAGGTATCACCTATACTGTACCTGTGCATTCCGTTTTTGTTGCCTAAATGTAGAACCTTACTCTTTTCACCATTGAATTTCATTTTATTAGATAGTGCCCAATGTTCAAGTTTGTCAAGATCCTTCTGTATCTTAAGCCTATCTTCTGGAGTGTTGGCTATTCCTGCCAGCTTGGTATCATCTGCAAATTTGATGAGTTCCCCATTTATTCCCTCATCCAAATCATTGATGAAGATGTTGAAGAGTACTGGGCCTAAAACAGAGCCTTGGGGTACTCCACTGCATACTTCCCTCCATGTAGATGCAGTTCCATTGAGAACTACACGTTGAGTGCGGTTGGTCAGCCAGTTACCAATCCATCTGGTGGTGATGCTGTCTAACCCACATTCTTCTACTTTATCTAGTAGTAGGTTATGGTCTACCTTATCAAAAGCCTTACTGAAGTCCAAGTAAACTATATCAACGGCATTCCTCTGGTCCACTAATTTTGTCACATTATCAAAGAATGCAATAAGATTAGTCTGGCATGATCTGTTTTTGACAAATCCATGTTGGCTTTTGGCTATTACTTTGTTTGCTTCTAGGTGTTCGCAAATTCGTTGCTTGATTATTTTTTCCAGAATCTTTCCTGGTATTGAGGTTAGGCTGATAGGTCTGTAGTTTCCTGGATCTAATTTTTTCCCTTTTTTGAAGATGGGAACCACATCAGCTCTTTTCCAGTCCTCTGGTAGTTCCCCGGTGTTCCAGGATCTCTGAAAGATATAATTCAGTGGTTCTGAGATCTCGTCTGCTAGTTCCTTCAGAACTCTGGGGTGTAATCCATCCGGTCCTGGTGATTTGAACTCATCTAGGGTAGACAGGTGCTCACTTACCATTTTCTTCCCTATTTCAATTTGTGTTCCTAATTTTGTGGTGCTGCTTTTGATAGGTTGGACTGTTTTATCCCTTTGTGTAAAGACAGATGCAAAACATGAGTTAAATAGTTCTGCTTTCTCCCTGTTGCTTGTCACCTTCTTGCCACTTTCTCCTAGCAATGGACCAATTGTTTCCTTAACTTTTTTCTTGTTTTTAACATGTTGGAAGAAGCTTTTTTTGTTAATTTTTACTTTTGTGGCAAGCCTTTCTTCATTGTGAGCCTTAGCTTTCCTCACTTCATCTTTACAGGCTCGGGCTATTTGCTGATATTCTGCCTTAGTTATGTCCCCCTCCTTCCACTTTTTATACTTACTTTTTTTGTCTTTCAGTTTGTCAGATAGTTGTTTATGCAGCCATGCTGGTTTCTTTTGGGAGCTGTTGTTTTTCTTCTTCATTGGTATTGTGTTAGACTGGGCTTTTCTAATCTCATTTTTCAAAATTTCCCAAGCTTCTTGAGTTGTTTTCCCCTCGAGGATTCTCATCCATGGAATTTTTCCCAAGCTCTCTCTAAGTTTATTGAAATTAGCTTTCTTAAAGTCCAAGACTCTAGTTTGACTTTGTTCTACTACTTGTGTTTGGATAATGTTGAATTCCAATATTGCATGGTCACTTGCCCCCAGGGTTCCTATGACTTCAACACCTTCTATCATTTCCTCTCTGTTAGTGAGAATTAAGTCCAGTATGGCTGATCCCCTTGTTTCCTTCTCTACTTTTTGGAAAACAAAGTTGTCTGCTAGGTTTGTTAGGAACCTGTTGGATCTTCCACTTGGTGCAGAGTTTGTTTCCCAGTTGATGTCAGGGTAGTTAAAATCTCCCATTACTATTGTGGTGTGCTTCCTACATACCTTAGTTAGCTGACTAGCAAAAAGTTCATCTTCTTCCTCTGCTTGGTTGGGTGGCCTGTAGTATAGACCTATGGCAATGTCATTTCCCCCACAACCTTTAATATTGACCCAAATGCATTCAAGATAGTTCTCATTATTGTTGTGCTCTATTTCTGTAGAGACATAGTTATTTCTTATATATAGTGCAACTCCACCTCCTCTTTTATTTGGTCTATTTCTTTTAAATAATTTAAATCCTTCTAGCTGTATGTTCCATTTGTCAGTTTCATCCCACCAAGTTTCTGTAATGGCAATAATATCATATCTGCCCTCTTTTACTTGGATTTCTAATTCTCCCTGTTTATTCCTCATGCTCTGTGCATTGGTATATAGACATTTGAGTCCATTTTGATTGACCTTGTGTTTACTGTCTACATAACCTGTATTATGCCTGACTGCCCCTATTTTCTTGCCACTTGTGTGATTCATGCACATGGTATGACAATCACTATTACATGCTTGGTTTTGCTTGACAGCAGGAGTGATAATCTTACCCACACACACATCTATGTTACATGCATTTATCTAGTTATCTAGTTACATAAATTTATCTAGTTAAGTGGGAGTTGAGCTGACCACAACTTGATGGCACATAATCAATCAAGATGCAAGATGGGTATATGCGGACGGTACTCCTCTGAGGGAGTAAAGAGGAGGTTGCTTTCTATGTTTGGGAAAAGCAGCGATAGCCAGGTCAAAATATTTCGCACTCCCACATCTCGAAAACTCTACCCAGCTCATACTTTTCCCTCAAAGTATAAAAGTTTACAGCTCCAGAAACTTGAGAGGAGGAGGAGAAGGAGGAGGAAGAGGAGGAGGAGGAAAGGAGGAGGAGGAAAGGAGAAGGAGATGCAAAGGAGGAAGAGATGGAAAGGAGGTGTAGGAGGAGATGGAGAGGAAGAGGAGAAGGAGGAAGAGATGGAAAGGAGGTGTAGGAGGAGATGGAGAGGAGGAGGAGATGGAGAGGAGATGTAGGAGGTGACAGAGAGCAGGAGGAGGAAGAGGAGGAGGAAAAGGAGCAAGAGGAGAAGGAAGAAGAGGAGTTGGAAAGGAGGAGGAGGAGGAAGAGGAGGAGATGGAAAGGAGGAGGAAAAGGAGATGGAAAGGAGGAGGCGATGGAGAGGAGGAGGAGGAAGAGCAAGAGGAGGAAGAAGAGGAGATGGAAAGGAGGAGAGGGAGGGGACGGGGAAGGCAGTGGAAGGGGGGAGAAGAGTGGAGAAGGTGGAGGAAGGAGGAAGAGGAAGGGGGAAGGAGACGGGAGGAGGGAGATGGGAGAAGGGAGGAAGGAAAGGAGGAGGGAGGAGGGGAGAGAAAGCAGAACAAGGAAAAGGAGGAGGAGGGGAAGGGGAAGGAGAGGGGAAGTGTAGGGGTAAAGGGGAGAGGATGAGGGAAAGGGGAAGAGGGACACTAAAGAGGGAGAAGAAGGGGAAAGAGGAGGAGGAGGAGGAGCTGGAAGTGAGGTCTGGAATGTATGACCATTACAGGCAACCAAGAAAGCTATTAGTCAATTGCCAGGATTGCAAACCATGAAACCATGTTCTATGGCAACGCAACCGAGCCGATGCGCTTCCTGATGACATCATCAAGCCAAATCAGAGCGAGGGAGAGCAATTCCTA